>NC_137214.1:26378678-26696178 GCF_949987685.1 Ammodytes marinus | reverse complement strand
TTGTCCTCTCGCTAATTCATGACCCCAATTTTATGAAGGAAATTGAGTTTTTCAAGCGAACTTTGCGGGGCAGAAGGGGAAGTGTAGCGAGCGATTCCACGGGAGAGAGGAGCATTACAGTGCCAGGGGCTACTGCATTCCTGGAATGAAAATTCATAAATAATGCAGGGCTGGATAACAAAAAGAACTCCCCCGCTGTCTCACACAGCACTGCGCTATCCAAAGGCCATGCAATATCACTCCAATCTCAGAAAAACACAAATTATTAGACACAAGCAAAGTTTTTTTCTTGACTAAGGACATTGGCGGTATCCAAACAATCGTCAAACTCGGGGGCCTAAATTGCCAGGAAGTTGCATTGAAATAATGATGTGACTCCCAAAGCCTGAAGAGCTGAGCAGATTCTTTGGATTTCCAGAATGTCCATATGCAAGCACCCGCTCACCAAACAACAGAGGTTGGAAAATTAAAAAGTGCGGTGTGCAACAGCTGAAAATGATAATTAGCATATAGTGGCTACCGCTGGCCACTAAGTGCTGCTGAGGGGGGGGAACCATGAGTGTGTTGGCACAAGTTGAAATCTAAAACCCGTTCTTGATTAGACATGTAGTTAGCTGGTTGACTGACAGAAATGCCAATGCCTTACCAGTGGCATGTGCGCCCCATGTAATTGGTGTGGTGACATTTCAATTTGGAAGACCAATCCCCTAATGGCGAAGGCCTTGCCATGATGGGTGTAGCATTTAAAATATGCACTTAATAATTGTGTATTGCCACCAACAGGGCAAGCAGCCTTTAGGGCCTACAATTCAGTCATGTGGACAAAAAGATGACACACACACTCCACCATAAAATGATATTAGCAGCCCCCAGCTATGACACACACACACACACACACAGAGCTCATCAAAACTACAGTACGGTACAGTAGTACAGTGGGAGAATCGAATCAGCCTCCCAGCTCCCATACATCACCTTCTTCTGTGTGTATGTTTGTGTATACATGTGAAAAAGGGACAGCAGGAGTGAGTGAGTGAGTGAGTGAGTGAGTGAGTGAGTGAGTGAGTGAGTGTGTGTGTGTGTCTTCCTGTGTGTGTTTCTATTATCTAACCTCCATACACAGATGCTCCCTATTAATCATAGAGCTAAGACAGACTGCCTCGTTTTAATCATCACTATCAATAACATGTGAGCTGTGGAATTAAGCAACGGGGGCCCCATTCATTGTGAGTGGCGTCAGGTAGCAGTGACACACACACAATGAAACAGTGGCAGAACATGCTGCATTCGAGGGCTTGTAGTTAAAAGCCGTATTTTGGGCTCTTACACTGCTATAGTAGAGCGCAGTAATGCTGCCGAACGGCCCAGGTCAAACTATCTAAACATCAATACAGTTCTATACAGTGTATACAGTACAGTGGCTTGAGGAGTAGTGCATCAGATGTACAGTATAAGACATATTGACGAATTGTAGTTTCTGAAAACAATGCATTTGCACTTTTACGTAAATAAAATGTATATAGCTCCTTGCCCAGCCACAGCCTAAAGCCCATCAAAACAGGACTAACAAACCATGCAATTAAGACAATGTGGGAAGCATTTTGAGAGTTTATTGGTCATGGTAGAATATAGTTATAAACAATTACTTCATATTTATATGAATATTATTGATGGATTGATTTGTTTGTTCTGCCTGTTTAAATGTGCATTTACTGGGATGTGTGCATTCTGTGCTTTTACTCCCAAGCAATTATTCATAATCCACTGTGAAGGAGAGAGAGGAGTGAGTAGGTCTAATTTAAATCTATCGGAGCATATCCACCCTGGTGCAATTTTCGCTGCCTTCACAATAATTATGATTTATCCAAATGCACTGGCCGATGTTAATTATTTAACCTCCTCCCCGTGTCTGGGATGCGGCCACTGTGAAAAATGTAAATAAAATAAAAATGCATTCAGTTGAATGATTTAGACCAAGAAATGGGTTTCTGTTGCTGCAGCATCACACACAGTAGAAGTTCATGTATGAAGTGTACACAAAAAAAAAAGAATAGGCGTTCATCAGCACAATTTTAAAAGCAGGTCACACACTCTCTTTAGTTGGTCCTGGCAAGCCTGTTTGGAACCTGTGGCTGTGTTAACGTGTGTATACGCCTGGGCGCCTTATATATGGGTTTGCGTTGATGTTTTGGAAGACAGAAGGCACGCGTCAGAGAGATCTATACCCCCTGGATCTCCGGTGGCCCTGTCGGCATCATTAGGCTACCTTTGCCGCTGATGGAGATGGAGTGCACGAGCCTGAACTGGAGCAAAAACAACTCAAGGCTGCGAACGTTGCTGAACCAAAACGAATAGCCTACGACACATGCACGCTTGCCTTAACTCTGCACACATGACGGGAAGCAGCCTGCAGTTCTCTACCTGGATTATCGTTATTCATCATATTCAAGTTGTGTGTTTCTCACAGACACACACACACACACACACACACACACACACACACACACACACACACACACACACACACACACACACACACACACACACACACACACACACACACACACACACACACACACACACACACACACACACACTGTTTATTTAAGCCCAAAGTCTGCGTCCCTACACTTCCAATAGGCGCACTGATTTTCATAAAACCCGCACCATACACGTACACACACTCTATCTCTCTAGCCTACCTTTCTGTCTGCCTCCTGCTCTTTCCCACACACATGTACAGACACACATGTATGCTACACATGTAGCCTACACATGCACATACACATGGGCCATGGCACGACACAGACACAGCACGTCTGAACAGCTGATAATAACCATTTCCTGTTCATGAACTCACGTTGCCTCGACTCGTTTAGCCCAAGCAACATTGTAGCCGATCTCCCCCTCTCTCCTACATAACACGAGCCCACTAAAAAAAGGCCAGAACTGAACGTGTGCGTCGCTTACCTTCCCGACGTGAAGCCATTCCTTTAGTCCGATTCCATGCTCACAAGAAAGCCTGCAAAAATGCTGAAGACTGTGCAATCCAGCCCCACCGGCAGTAGAAGCTACTGTTTAAAAAAAATGTGGACGAGAGGGATGCTTGCTTCTCTGGTCTGGTTTCTAAGGCTGCGGTGCTGATGCTGAGGCTGAAGATGCTTACTCGCTCTCAAATGCCGATAGAGGAGGGACCACGACACGATAAGGGGTCTCCTAGCAAGTGGGGCTGGCTGGCTGGCTGGCTGTCTCTCCGCCTTGCCGTGCCTTGCCGTGCCGTGTGTGTGTGTGTGTATGTGTGACAGCGAGCCCGGCGCGGTGCGTTTAGCCGCAGTTGAACCCGCGAGGAGGCTGACGTGTGTGATGCTGGTGCCGCTAGAACAGCAACAGCAGCAGCAGCAGTATCCCTGGATCATACCACCGCACCGAGGAGAAAGGGGGTGTGGCACAGACACCGGCCAGAGAGACACAAACACACACATACACACAAGCACGCACACAGGCGTCTCTCTCTCTCTCTCTCTCTCTCTCTCTCTCTCTCTCTCTCTCTCTCTCTCTCTCTCTCTCTCTCTCCCTCTCTCTCTCTCTCTCTCTCTCTCTCTCTCTCTTTCGTCGGGAGGTCGTCTGGATCACTGGTTAGACTCATTCAGGTGATGCCATATGGCTACATTGTACGTGGCCCATGCATGGTGTGCTGGAATGCTGACTCATGAATAGGGATTACAAAGAATAAAGTTTGGTATTTGCTTCTAGTGCTAGGCGGCTGCTGCTGCTTTGGTAACCTTTTAAGCAGCACATATCCCAAATATTAAAAAAATATATTACAAGGAGCAACAGGCCTGAGAGCTTCTGAAGTGCTATTTCATCACAAAAAAAATCTCTTTTATTACAGCATAAGTAGAGGCACTAAAGAAGCTGCTGACCGTTGGGACTGAGCAAAGAGAGGCTCAGATAATGAAAAGCATAGCAGAAAAATGGCATCATTCACAGCGCTGTTTATATAAACAGAAGATTGAGTTTGACACTAATTTATTGCTGCGGTGGGGCCCCAGTTGGCGATAACACCTGCAGATCATCTCATAATATGTGTTTTCGGTAGCTAAATGAGCCACCTAATGATTGTGACCTGTGCTCTCCGCATTGGTTTGGGTATTTACAGGCAGTCGGTGGCTGGTACAAACAGACGTCTGAATGACAGGGGTTCTAATGATGCAGTTTATTATTTTCCCCAAAGCGCAGTACGCGTGGGGCTACAAACAACCATTCTGACAGCTCTGCTTCTCTCTCTCCGCCTTTCCGCCTGTCTCGCTGTATCCCCACCTCAACATAGCATGCATCTTTTATCAACAATAGGTTTTTGGCACTTTCCATCAGTTTCATCACTGGCTCTGTGTAAATGGAGGCTGCAGAGTCCAGCCGTTGAAATGAACCAAGGGGGGTACAGTGAGCTAAATTATCTTGACGTGCAATCTGTTTAATGGCATTTTGTGTAGTTTCGCTGACCCCCTTTCCACCTGGGCAGTTTTAGGACTGGTTCGGAGCTGGTGCCCAATCTGGAACCAGATCTTTGCTTTTCCACCGCAGGGGAACCGGTACCAACTCTTTGCTGATCTGGAACCGAGAACCGCTTAAGTTTGAGGCCGGGGGCGAACCATCCTGATCAACCATATTGAAAAACAACGCTAAGACACAATCAAACATTGTCACCGAATGTAGCAATCACAACAAGTACCGCAAATAGGCTGGATAAGTCGTGCTTGGCTAACAAAGCAGAGCCAGAAGAAAAACTTGCCACCTTATCCGCCACGGTTGTTGTTGTGGTGCTTGAAGCTAGCGCTGTAGAGCTAGCCGGGAGAGTGGAGGCATACACAGACTTATACAGTGACATCGTGATGTGGCTCCATGGAAAAGCAAACCGATTATTTTTTCTTTTCTTTTAAAGATTCTTTTCTGGGCATTTATTTCATGCTTTAATGCCAGTGAGGAGAGACAGAGATGAAATGGGGCAGAAAGGGGGATGACATGCAGTAACGACCCAAGCCGGATTTAAGCCCTGTTCTGCTGTGACGAGGACTGATGAGCCTCATGGGAGAGACGATCTAACCACTACACCCCCCCCTCCCCACCCCTCACAGCAAACCGATTCTTAATAGGTACCCAAGTTGAAACAGCTGCGAACAGGCTCTAGCACCGGCCCCCGGAACTGGAACCTTGTTCACGTTGGTGGAAAAGTGGTAAGAGAGATTACCGCTGTATCATATGGATGCTGGTTGTCAATATGTGGTAATGGGTTTTGATCAGGAGTGTGAAGAGTGTGAAGAGTTCCCTATAGCGCGTAGCTCCATGTAGCAGAAGCTGTGTGTGTCTGAGCCTCCATGTTTGCCTGCAGAGTCCTAATGGCAGTCACATTACACCTCCATCGTGCTGGGTAAACTCTCTCTTTTAAAAGAGCAGTTCCTCTTCTGCCTGACACATCTCACCCAGACATCTCCTTGACAACCAGCTCAATGCGGCTATTTAAAATGTCACAGTTTTTACTGTGATTTTTTGTTTAGGATTATATTCCATAGAGCAGGGATAATAGACGTGGAGAGGGGAGATGGATCGGCCTTGCTGTAAGAGAAACTTTACTCATTTTACAAGAAAACATGGCAAAATGGAATGTGAAAGTAACAGTTTAGATCATGACTGTGATTTAGAAAAGGACTGGTATTATCCTAACATCTAACATGGAGATAGCTGAAGTGTCTGGAGACTGCTGTTGGCTGTGCCTGTGCTGAACAGCATGTGTTTTCTTTTAGTTTTGTACATCCTATTTTATTGAAAGGCACTTACGTAGGCCATATGTATTGTTTAATACATTGATAACTGATTTTACAAGGAGTACTTGAGTGTTAAGGTATACTGTAGGTGCGTTTAAATTATATGTAGCCTAGTATCCTTTATTTTTAATGTATTTTTTCTAGACTTTACATTTGTCTAAACCAATGGGCATTCTGCTTTTTATTCAGTGGTTTAACTGTGAGCACGAATTCAATGAAGTCAAAATCAAACATGGAGCTTTAGTAAGGAAATGTTTGCAGAGTATAGTCAACATTTTAGTGGATAATAAGCCTCGTAAGAGCCACAGATGCTCTATAGTGCTGGTTAGAGTGCAGTTCAGACATAATGCCGCTTGCATTATGTCTGAAGTCATCAGATTATAATGTAAATTGCATTGAAATGTTATAACACAATTAAATAGCATCTCATCAGGCAAAAAATAGAAAGAATGTCAGTGTAAACAAATATGAGACCATAAGACCACATTTGCTGATCCAATTATTTGTTCCCTATTTGGGCACAGTGGAAGCACAGCTGAGCGTTTAGTGAAGGATGGGGAGCACATCCTTGACATTTGTTACTTTCAACACTTGAAATGATGGAGGCACTCGCAAATGATGAGGCAGTACGAAATGGGAACCGTATTTTGGCAATTCATTTTTAGCCTCTGTGCTTTTGATTGCAATAAATTCTAAGGAAATAAAAGAAAAATCAGCTTTTATTTTCAAGCGATTATACATTATTTATAACACACTTATGAATATTATATTCCATTTCTACCAAGTCTCTTCTGAAAAATACCAATACACCCTGCACCTTTGATTCAATCTTTGTATTTTTTTTTAAATAAACCAAAAAACTGACAAGAATAGGACGATCGTGGGAGGATAATGAGAATAAATATGACAATTTAATTTCTCCAAACTGCTCTACACAAAAAAGGAAGATCAGGTTTGAATTTGAATCAAACCCCATTACTATGCTTGTAAGGTGGATTTTTTTTTTAAATGACATGAGAGCGAAAACGAGAGCTACACCGTTGCTTTAGTGAATGCTAAAATGGAGTCTAGTGAGAATAACTTTGATGGGAAGCTCTCCACAGTCCTCATATCACCCTTCTCTTCTCTTCCCCCCGATAATGAGCAACTCACACCTATTCTGTGTGACACATCCATTAGAACCAGAATGGCTGGTGTAGATTACACTTTAACCAGCGCCATGAGACAAGGGATAGATCCGTAATGCATCCACGACTTAATGCCACTCCGAAAAGCCTTAGCAGCAGCGGTATCGGATTGGAAGTATCTAGGCACTACTTTACTTCACAGCTGGAGGCTTAGTTTTTCAATGTGCATTATTTAGTCTTAGTACATGCAAACTCTAAAGCCAACACAGTTTTTCTTCCTCGGAAACCTCTGTGTTTCTCTCCTGTGGCTGTGATCGATTGGGCCGGTGATCAATCCTCTTTCCACCGTAGAACACAAGGTGAACGCTGTAACTAGAAACTAACAATTATCCCCCTAATTCTTTAGCTGATTTCCTCGCTCTTTGTATTTCTCCTTTATATTATGTCGTGGCAAAGAGGCAAGTCCTACACAAGGACATCAAGAGGCAAGAGTTTCAAGGAGAAAAATCAAGGCATTTTTTTAACCAAACAGAAGAAGATTTCTGCAGAAAAGTTATTTGTCTACGGCCTTCAAACAAGGTTAAACTCCACGCACACCATCATTTATTTCAGACTAGTTACATTCTGATTGTCCTATCTGTTAGCATTGGTCATGCAAATGCATATCAACCAAACAGCATTGCTGGTCCAAATGTACTTCTTCTAGAAAACGCTTGTTGCTAAAATCATTTTCTGTCAAAATCAGTGAATAATCTCCTCAAATCCTCCATCTGTCCATACTGTGTGCCAATACACAGCCTATGCTCTTTGAACGGGTATGTAAACATAGGGTTAAAAAGGGGGGGCCACCATAGCTAGCAACAAGCCTGTTTTACAGAGCCTGGGCTGTGTATTAGTAACACTTTAATTTATATTCAGCTCACACACAGTACGGACAGGTAGCGGTAGCAGATTGTGAGGAGATATTCAATGATTTCGACCAAAAAAGTGATTTTGGACAACAAGCACTCTCCAGAATCGCTGACACCACCTTTAATTCTTTCTCTCTCTATGTTCCTTGCCTTGTTCAACCCTTGTTGTCTTCTAAAAGACTCCCTCTGGCTTTTCCATATCTCTATTCTTTGTTCTACTTTCTCCTACATTCCCTCTTGCCCCCCCCCCCCTCCCTCTCTCCTCCTCAGTCCCATCACTGCCTATACTAGCTCCAGCCCTCTCCAGGGTAACATAGTCGCTTAAGGGGTTTCTGTGATACCCTAATGAGGGAATCTGGGATCAATGCTGTCAACAGTAGCTGCACCAGCTTCACCAGCAGTTGCCGTATTATTCTGGCCCTTTGCAGAATCACATGCCTTGATTCTCTCCAGGGGTGTTAAGAGTTAACTAGGGTATTCTTTCTCCGGAAGGTTGTTGAGGGGAATGATGTGCTCCATCACTTACTCTCTCTGTCTCTCTCCTTCTCCCTATCTCTGTCTCTCTCCCTCTCTCTCTCCCTCCCTCTCTCTCTCTCTCTCTCTCCCCCCCTCTCCTCCACCTGGTTCAACCCAGTCAGCCATATACAGCTTGTTGAGTGTCTCACAGGAGACAGAGCCAAACCATTTATTGAAATTTTTATTTCTTTTTTTTTTAATGACAAAGCTATGACCTTTCCCGATGCATGCTCACAGATTTTATTTTACATTTTCCTCCAAGCGTTTCGCAAACGAATCACACCTACGCAGCTTTCAACCTACGGGCTAGAAATGCAGTATTTTCATCTTCAATTATGACTTTCAGGTGGTACTTTATAGCGCTTTTCGGAGGCTGATAAGTTCTGAAAAGGATTGTATAATATGTCCCCTGAAAAACACACACATTTTGACAGCAGTTTCAAAGGCTGTCCCTTTTCCAAGTCAGTCATCAATTTCCCATCAGACGAAAAAATACAAGGAATGAAAGAAGCAAGCATGGAGAGAGGTACTTATTGATTAATCGCTAACAGTGAGAGCCCTGATGTTTAAGAGACGTGAACCAGTTTCAACGTGTTGACGGATGAAACAGCTCGCTATATCCGCTCACCTCTGCGACACATTCTCCTTCAAGCCTTTCCCTTTATAATTAGTCATATCCCCAAAAGGGCATGACATTAATAAATTCCACATTAAATCCACATGTATAAACTGAGGGGGATTTGAAGGAAAGCAATATTTTTAACCAGCGGTGCTGTGACATTCAATAGCTTGTGAAGGAGCGAGGGGTGGAGAGAGATTGCACTACAGAGGACACGGCAGGATAGTAGGGAGGAGGACACCGCTGCACCAAAAGGCAGGCACACAGAAAGGCATATGATACAGGAATTATTGATTTATAAGGCATATCTTTATCCTTACAGTATGCATGAAAGTGAAAGAGAACATCAAGAGCACCACTGGATCACCTTGGAACAATGGAATCAAGTCTTTGTTCTGGGCTGAACCAAAGAGCCAACACACACACACACACACACACACACACACACACACACACACACACACACACACACACACACACACACACACACACACACACACACACACACACACACACACACACACACACACACACACACACACACACACACACACACACACACACACACACACACACACACACACACACTCTCTTTGGTCCCCAAAACCTGGCCTACAAAAAAAAAGGCTTTTTACTTTTGGCCCCTAAAATCTAAGGGCTGTTCCCATAAGGATCAAAGTGTACCTGTATATTTCAGGGGGGCTTTTGTATTTAAGTGTGTGTAGCGTTGAGTGCTTTCCTCAGTCTGTGCAAAAAGCCCCTCAGATAGCGAATGCCACCCTAAAGCATGGGGCACTTTTCTTCTTCTCCTTTTATCACCGTACACTTCTTGCTCCCGCTCCCTTGCATACCTGTGACAGGAGCGCCTTTCAAACGCACCTCATTGCATTTCAAACGCCAGCGACTCCCACTCCCATTTCTAAGACCCCCCTCCCCACACACACACACACACAACCACACGCACGCAGTCAGCTGTCAGCTGCCCAAATATTGTATATCCCCTGGCCTTCTCTCCCACCCCTTTCCTGAACTAACTCCTCCACAACCTCGAGTTGTTGAGAAAATAATATTTTATGCATGCCACAGCAGCCCACACACAGACACAGCTTATGAAAGACATATCGAACCTACTTTCCTGCCAACATTTGCATGCGTGTTGTGTATGTGTCTCTCTCTCTCTCTCTCTCTCTCTCTCTCTCTCTGTGTTCGCATATTTTGTTTGCAGCTTTTTCTTATATGCTAAAAAAGATATACTTAAATAAGGTTCTTGTATTATAATGCAAGAACACATAGCTCGTTTTGCAGTGTCTTAGGGATCAATATACATTATGTAAACACTCTTCTCTCTAAAACTAAAAGAGGTGCAAAAGGTTATACAAGTCTACTTTTGGCCTATGGCATCACACGCTCGGGAGAGTAAATCCCAGCAACAGGATGGGATGGAGTCTGCCTACATACCTTAGCATTTGTCAGAGCAGGAGAGGACACAGTACAATGAATTTGCATGTGTTTGAAGTGGTATTATTAATTCATGCCAATGAGACTTCGCACAAGAGACATTTGGAAAATGTAAAAGGGGAGAAAAAGAAGTCCCAGTAAGCATAGAGACTGTTTGATCGTTTGACGTCTTCTTTTTGTTTTGCTTGGGGAAACTTTTTTCTGTTGTTTGGAGTATCTTTAGGTGTGTAGGTGTATAGCCCCCATATGGAGCCAACCCTGTGGGAACAACAGGCATGGCTATAAAACCTGCGCCTTATCTTATTTAATCAGCATGTGCCGAAGCTAAATGACGCGCTATTATCACCGACCACCCATTGACTGCTGCTCAGCTCCTCAAACAGCCCAGGCAAAAGGTCAAACACTGATAATGAGTAGACAGAAAAGGGCTATTCCTAATTGGATATGAATGGGAAATTAAGCTGCACAAGCAAGAGATACAGCACGTCCATCTGGCAATTTATTACAGCTGTAGGCCGACACAATATGTACCCTTCTTGCCTTTGTTTTTTTATTCCTCAACAGGTGCTAAGAAGTGTGTGTGTGCATGTGTGCATTGTGTGTGTGTGTGTGTGTGTGTGTGTATGTGTATGTGTATGTGTATGTGTATGTGTGTGTGTGTGTGTGTGTGTGTGTGTGTGTGTGTGTGTGTGTGTGTGTGTGTGTGTGTGTCTATATCAATAATTAAGGTGAGACACAGCAGGCAAAAACTTTTCAAGCACTGGTCAAATTTGAGATTTGCATATTAATCGTAATATTAAAAATTGTAATACCATTTTTTCATTTATGTCAACATGCACACATTCATGATGATATTTAAAAGTTCAAAATGTGACCCTATTCACCTGCAGTGCCTCACCTTAAAGTGTGTACTTGTTGATGTGCCTTTATGTGTACAAGGTTGCAGTTGCGTGATATCCCACATGTGTGCGTGTCATTCTTGTTTTGTAAAAGCTTGAGAAGCTATTTCCCCAAGGGGTATAAGGAAGCGGGCGGGGTTTTGGAGGGGTGACAAATATACATGTGCTAAAGTATCAGCAGCAACACAAACACACGCAGCTGGCAGTATCCCAGCTGTTAAAAGGGGTCTTTATGTGTGCAATGCGTGAGACTCTATGCGTTTGAATCAAGGGGAAGAGGAGCACAGAAAGGTTTTTGCCAAGTAGGGAGGTTTTGCCTTGAGGGAGAAGGGTAATTACAAGAGAGCACAACAAACAAGATAACAAAATATTAATGGTGTTACTGGTCAGCGGGATGTTGCCCTGGAGACACATATCAAGCATGTTGCAGTAAATACTGTTGATCTAAAGGTGCTACGAGGAGCTTTCCCTTTGTGTTCATTCTTGCACGCCCTTTGGACTAAAGCGGTCGTGTTCTTACTATGGCAGCTGTTGTTCCTGGGTGGGTTTACCCATGTCAAAGGCATTAAGAAAGACTATATAAAACTAGCATTCTTTGCATTGATCGTCATGTTTGCTGTTACATTTCATTCATGATCATCAGAGGAAAACTTTGACTGTTTCAGAAATATTTAAAAGTTCCTTGAAGCACCTTTAAGTCTATCTTACAAACAAAAATAGTCATCATTTCATAGTAAAGTAACCATCTTTCAACCGGAGGGCTTATGCTCAAGCCCCAGTGACAGCGAAACATTTACCTTGATTAAGTGTCCTTGAGCATTTTAACTTTAATCCCTGCGCTGCTCTAGGGGAATGTGCCGTTGCGGTGCAAGGAGCGTGTGTGCGTGCACTCTGTGGAGGCGAGTGGAACGTGAATTTCCCCCTTCAAGAACCAGAGCTTCAGCATTAACAGCAACACTCTGATGATAGAGCTGTCCATGGTGCTGAAATGAAATGGAAGAAACCCCAGACATTAGCTTCGTCCCAATTCCACACCACATTAAAAGTGCAATTGTAGCTTTCAATATGCAGAAACATTCACACTGGCTAAGTGCTGATATTAAGTATACTTAAAGATAACGACAAGCGTACTGCATTCACCTGTATTGGAGTGTGTGCTGTGCGGTTTGATGGACACCATCATGAAATGGAGGAGCTGTTTGCTGCTGTGACAAATTAAATCAATGTGTGGCTTATGGGACAGCTCCAAGAGGATCCCAAGAATATATATTTTTTTTTCTTAAGTGCACTTCACCGATTTTACACATGAAGTTCAGTTTACCCTTGCACTCAGCCGGTTAAAACAGCTGAATAATGCCTTCTGGGGCTCTGGAGGAAGCTTTTAGATTCAGAAAAAAAGAACCCTTGTGATGTCATCAGGGCTGACACTGTTGACCTGTATTATGTAAAAATGTAGGATCCAGCCCTTTTGAGATCTTGACTGTTACTAGGATTATAAAAAAGATTTAAAAGTCAGGATATCCCGGCTTGAATTTATCTGCTTCCATGTTTTCTCTTAAAATGAGAGTGACATCAATAATAGTTTTAAAGCAAAACATTATTGGGATGACATCTATAGTTTTCCTTTTGAGAGGTTTATTTCCCAGTGTCGTTTCAAATTGACAGGTTGATTGATGTCTGTCAGGTGGATTCTTGTTTAATTTCCTGTTTTTTCCAATTTAATAAAACTATAATATTAATTCACGTGTTCGTTTCTTAAGAGGAAAGGAAGATGCAAAAATGCTCGAGGAGTCAGACGAAAAAAGGTTCTATGGTATTTAATGAAAAAATGATGTTCAGCAGGTTACAGTTATGCAGGTCAAGCGAACAGCCAAAAAAAGTAAAAGTCTCTCTCTTCATCAACACATTATACAAGTACAGATATGCATTTGATTGGTCTATTTTGGATCATCCTCTTCTTTCGTCTTCCGGGTTGTTGAATCTGCCATATGGGGAGTGAAACGCCTGAGCTGTGTCCTTGATAGAATAAGGTGTCTTATCTGTTGCTACACTACCATGTGAGCGAGCTTACAGAGGGCCATTGTTTAAAAAGGGATACTCCTTGGCCTCGAGGCTTTGGGAAAGTCAAAATTTGTACATCAGTATGTCATGAAATGTCTAAGTTCTTACAGAAGAAGCGTTTTAACGCAGTATAGAGTTCTACGACTTTCTATATCATATGTTTATCAATGATTAATTGTTAGTTAGGCTATATAAGATAAATTGATTAAATGAATTAATGATGGAGATATATCATCATTAATTATTGAGAATTAAAAATCCTGACAAACCACCAAACAACGTTATATTTGTTTTAAATACCACCATTAAAAAATAAATAAAAACTTTAGCAAATGCTGTATTATTATACTATATATATATTTGAAGTAGAAAAAAGTATTTGATTCGAAACGTTTGAAAGCTATTCTGGGTAACACTTGTTGACAAAATATCATTTTTATCAAATTTAGTGAACATCTCCTCACGATCTGCTACTTCTCCGAACTATGTGTGTGCTGAAAAAATAGCTGGTGTTAATACACAGCCTAGGCTCTTTAAACAGGTATGTGTATTAACACTGTATTTTTTTCTTCAGCACACAGTATGGATATCCAGCATATCTTGAGGAGATATTCTCGGAGTTTGACCAAATTTTTGTAACAACAAGCATTGCCCAAAATTGCTGACTCCACCTTTAACTCTTCAATTGTGATGACAGTGGAATAAGTAATGGTAAAGATTCAAGAATATAATCTTTTTTTCAAAATTGCACAGATCAATCTCAAATTATTTAAATGCATTTCTCTATGTTGTCAAGCTAATCCTTTTAATCCTTTTTACATTCATAAAAAACTTAACAAAATAGATCATGGTAGCATAGTACCGTGGAGTTAAACATTTGAAAGGGAAAAATACCTGATTGTGACTAGTAATTGTATCCCCAACCCTGTCCCTCCTCCCACATGATGCCATTGGCTGTGAGGTTAGAGTTCAGGACTGACTCTTTCATACAGTGCATTCCAAATTATTATGCAAATGATATTTTTCTCAGATCTTCCTAAATAGTCGATGCAAATGACAGTCAGTATAATGTAAGTCATCAACCGTTAAAGTATGATTCAAATTGTATGGAACAAACCTCCCAACGATAACAGTGTTTTTTTCAAAAATAAAAAACTCAAAATGCACCGTTCAAAATTATTATGCACAACAGAGTATCAAAACATTTTATAGGTTGTAAAGAACTAAACATGGTCATTTGTTGAATTTGCAGAATGTGGAGGTCATATTTAGTGAAATCAAAAGCTATTTCAATCAAAAACATCTTAACAGGACAAGTTACATGTTAACATAGGACCCCTTCTTTGATATCACCTTCACAATTCTTGCATCCATTGAACTTGTGAGTTTTTGGAGAGTTTCTGCTTGAATATCTTTGCAGGATATCAGAATAGCCTCCCATAGCTGCTGTTTTGATGTGAACTGCCTCCCAACCTCATAGATGTTTTGCTTGAGGATGCTCCAAAGGTTCTCAATAGGGCTGAGGTCAGGGGAAGATGGGGGCCACACCAGGAGGTTCTCTCCTTGTATGCCCATAGCAGCCAATGACACAGAGGTATTCTTTGCTGCATGAGATGGTGCATTGTCATGCATGAAGATGATTTTACTACAGAAGGCACGGTTCTTCTTTTTGTGCCACGGAAGAAAGTGGTCAGTCAGAAACTCAACATACTTTGCAGAGGTCATTTTCACACCGTCAGGGACCCTAAACCTCTTCACAGTACGATGATCACGCTTAAGTTTCTGTGAAATATCTAATGTTGTTATACCTTGTCCAAGGTATTGCACTATTTGACGCTTTTCGGCAGCAGAGAGATCCTTTTTCTTTCCCATATTGCTTGAAACATGTGGCCTTCTTAATAATGTGGAACGTCCTTCTTAAGTAGTTTTCCTTTGATTGGGCGTACTTAACAAACCGATTATCACAGGTGTCTGAGATTGATTTCAATGATCCAAAGCGTCCTGAGACACAATATCATACATGAATTTAATTGAAAAACAAAAAATTAAATGTTTATGACACTTCAAGTCAATTTGCATAACAATTTGGAACACGGTGTATGAAGTGGATTGTAAGTGATGTCAGATGAGCCCTTGGTCCTTTAAAAGAAGCTGGATGAATCATATTGAAATTTGTTTCATAGAACTTCTCTCCAAAAAAGGATCAAAGTCACTCGAGCAGATTAATAATGTAGTGACCCAAAATATTTATGTATAGTGTTATAAAATTCTGGCTATGCTCTGAATAAAAAGTCTCTTCTGGGCGTGCAACCCATAAATGTCACCCAGACTCTTGATAAGTTTATTTTTCTTCTCACCCATTTTGTATTTCAGTGTTGCACAATGTGAATTCATCTAGCCACTGGCTGCCCTTGGCTCCAAATGACTTGCAGGATGTCTGCAGAATGTGGATGTGTTAGAAAAACAACACTAGTGTGAGTTATCAATCCAGCTCTGAGTGATCATGTACTCGCTGCAGACAAAGCTTTGAGACAGAGGATTTTTTCCCCCCTTCCCGTCTGTTTAGAATGTCCCCATAATAAAATATTAAAGATAAATACTTGCCAAAAATAGAATGGGTCTCTCTCTCTCTCTCTCTCTTCAAATATTTTCAACAACGGGGCTGTGAGCCAACACAGTCTGATGACCGCACTGAAAGAAAACATTTATTTTCTCAAGCAGCTCATTACTATGAGTGATGGGAGTTATTTTCTGCCACAAGTGGAATATATTTAAAAAGAAATGAAAGATTTCTGTATTTGAGTTTTCATTTGTGCTATCATCTCTTCTTTAAAGTGGATAGGGAGACATTTGATGTTGCATGTCTTTGCAGAATTTTGCCAGTGCCAATCACACTCATATAGTCCTGACTCCTGAGTTCCTTTATGTGTATAAATCCTAATATATACAGTTATTTTCCCTTGGAGCTAAGACTGTTATTAAGGCATCATGTATATTTAATGATAGAGAGACACACTTAAAGGATAGGTTCATAGTTGTGCCAGTCTGTGCTTGTATAAAAAATAAGAGAGCCTTTCCTAAATCACTTTTAATGGAAGGGATTTGGGACAGAATCCCCAATTATAGACAACTCTGGAAGATACCCACTTGATTGGATTAACCCAGGCGGCTCCAGCTACATGTTAGCTTCGGTTAACCTTTGCAATGTATTGTAATGACCCCAATCACTTTGAATAAAAGATCATATAGGGATGGGACGATATAAGATTTAATCTTGAATCATGATAAATAACAATCATAATATGTTGATTGTGGTGAATTTCCATTATCGGGAGAATCGTAAATATCCTCACGAGTGACTTGAAAAAGTAATTTTCCTAACAGAATGTAGTGACTGCGGTATATTGTAGAGTACATTTTTGATTAGTATGCCATTTTGCAATTTTTTTAGCAAGGATTGAAGGATAACCGTGACATTGAATATTTTAAACCGTACCATTAAACCGTACCATCATTTAAAGACCCAGTGAACTTTAAATGACTTTGTAACTATCATAAAAAGAAAGTTGAACAATAAAATGTATATACGAACCATCACATCGAGCATATGTGTAAATACAACACATTATGGAAGTTGAACTTTTTTAAGGTATGAAAAGTGCATCATATTAAAAATAACGAACGTTGTATTTTATTCATGGAGGGTTGTGTTCTGCAATACAAGAAGCAATGTAGCCTCATGACAAGTTTGACGGGAACAAGAAGTGAGAGGGGCAAGTCCAGCCTGCAAGTCAGCCGTATTGAGTTGCATAGAGAGTGTGTGTGTGTGTGTGTGTGTGTGTGTGAGAGAGAGAGATAGTGTGTGTGTGTGTTTGTGTGTGTGTGAGATAAATAGTGTGTGTGTGTGTGTGTGTGTGTGTGTGTGTGTGTGTGTGTTGTGACTTCAAAACCCATCAATTAGTAATGTTGTGGACTAGATTTAAATGTGGTGCGTAGGAACAGTCACACTTCTGAGAATTTTGAGACAGTATAGCTGTAGATCTGTGATCTAGGCATATCAGCTGGATAGGTGTGAAGCACTTCACTTTTAACACATTCACACAGCCTGTCAATGTAATGAATACCTCCATCCCTAGCCATTGTCAGAGACGCACACGCACTCACACACACACACACACACCCACACACATACACACATACACACACACACACACACACACACACACACACACACACACACACTATAAACTCATTCTGCTGCCACTTTAATTTAACCTCGTTAAATGGGTTTCACAGATAGTTTTCTGTGTGGAAACGGATTTTCTGGCTGACATGTGATAGGCGAGTTAATTAAGACAGTGACATTATAAAAGCCAAGAGTGACAGTGGTGTGTTTTTATTAATACACCATATGACCTTTCCACAAGATTGGAGCCTGATAACACCTGATAACTTCACATTTTACAGTATCACAGCCTGGAAGCATTCACAGGAGGAGGAGGACAAAATACGAATTCAAGAGGCTTCAAAAAAAATCTCACCCAATAGCTGCATTGAGTTTTCGTTTTTTGTTTCCTGTGTCCTACTGTGAGCCCCATGGAGTAGTGGAGGTGCTTTTAAATATGATGAAAGGGATCCAAACTCTGCACAAACACACACACACACACGTAGACATTTGCGTGCATGCTTGTGTGTGTGCATGCTTGCGTGTGTGTATCACAGGCGACAGGTCTGTAACAAAGCAATTGTGCAAGAGTTAAAAGAAATGCTTTTTTGCAGAACATTACTTCTCAGAAATGGTCGAGACTTAAAATAGGAATAGAAATTACATTTCCATAAATACAAAAAAACAGGGAAAGTCATTTCCGAAACCAATTTCTCACATGTGCAGCTCAGCTCCAAGAGCTCACAGCCTGTAATATTAAGCCAATGAAATTATTCATTGATTGAAAAAAAAAAAGGGCCCACTGTTACACAATACAAGGCCTGGAGCAACAACCTTATAAACCAAATGGGACAATGGGACTCAAAAGGGTAATGATGACAAACAACGCTGCTGGGATCCAACTCAGTTGATCCCACGACTTTGCCTTTAGCCAAAAGTAAATTTGTTATCAGGTGTAGGGGATTCAGAAATATAACGATTTTTATCTCACTATAAATGATAACAGTCCAACAAATTATTCATATTTTACCACAGGTAAAAACTGTCTTTTAAACTTTAAGTGTCGCAAGAAAAGTATCCTTAAAGGTGCTCCGAGGAACTTTCAGTGTGTGTTCATTCTAGAAAGGCGGTAGTGTTTATGCCACCCCAGCTGTTGTTCCTGGGTGAGCGTACCCATGACAAAGACGTTGAGAAAAACTATCTAAAAATAGCATTCTTTGCACTGATTGTCTCGTTTGCTGTTACATGTAATGTGTGATCATCAGTGGAAACATAACGTAATAACGTATAACAACTGATTTGCAGAGGTTTTATATAGCCTATGTAGCTTGTTTCCCTGTGAAATAATTAAGAAGAGTAGCAATACAATTATTTTTTGCTGCTTTCATAGCGGGGGCCTTAATGTCACAATTCAGCGATACAACTCTTTCACAGGCATGAGATGCCTATTTTGTGTCTGAACTGCGTTGGAGGTATCCAATCTTTTTAATAATAATAATGTCAAAGCAAGTAAAATAATAGCTGCCTTTGTTATTCTTATAGCAATGATTAAGATGACAATGTGTATGTAAAAGGTGGAGCTTGTAGTGCAAACAGGCAGTACATTATCAACCATCCTCTCAGCTCTAGGGAGCATTGAAGCATATATTAGCTGATAATTATTGTTCTGTACTTTGTGTAATTCAACTTATAAGGTTAGGATACATCAGTGTTTTGTTGACAACTTGTTTTCAAGTGGCCAAACAATTAGCTAATGCAGGCTGTTGGTAAAATCAATTAAGTTCCTTGAAAAATGCAGTAGAATCTTAAGCAAAACTTTATTAAGAAAGATTAGTAAGGCAAAGTAATCATAGTGTTATAGTATCACACATTGTGGCATTAGTATTACTTATACATGACTGATGTTGAATGTGGTAGTTCTCTGTGCAATGATTTTACAATTTAATCTAATCAAATTTAATTTTGGAAGAATAATTATCATCCCTGTAGTACACTGCAGCTAACCTGGACACACTTTCTTAAAAAAGAATGAATTGATAATTACTTACGCTTTCTGACTGAGATTGACTTCATTTTTAAAATACTAAATGTAGAGGTTGAATGTTATAAATACAGGAGTAAAATCAACTTTTTGCCCAACTATTCAAACCCATAATTTTAAATCACAATGATAGATTTTCCAGTTTTAATTAGTGTCCGATATAGTCAAATATTTAAGTTGAGAAAACTCAAATTATGTTTTTCGCAACAACACAAATGTATACAAATAATTTTTAAAGTGACACATGACCTGATTGTTTACATTTGGTGTTTAGGGTATAATCTCACGTAGAGTTGGCCAGGCAGTCAGCCATCTGTATTTCCTTATCAAATGTAACTGGCCTATGAAGGGAAAAAACAAAGATCAGAACTGGGTGACACACTAAAGCAACATAAACTGGCTACCTTACAAGAGCCGCCTTTTGATTCTGGACCCCCAAAGGCCAGTCGAGCTGGATGAGACAGACTGGTGACGGAATTACTGATTCAACTGCTTAGAGCAAGAAGTTGAAAAGCTCAAAAAGGTTTTTTTGTGTTGTGTTCCTTTTGGAGAACGGCTTCACCCAGAGGTATCAACAATGGCACCACATGACACATGAACTGTGCTTGTGTGTGTGTGTGTGTGTGTGTGTGTGTGTGTGTGTGCATGTGCGTGTGTGTGTGTGTGTGGCAGTGTAAAAAATAACTGGTTATGACACACACTGACTCACTTGCCAAAACCACCAAAATAGCACAGCATGGGCCTTTTGACATGACTCTTTTTTTCTTTAGACACACTGAATAAAGGCTGGTGGTAAGAGAATGGATTTAGGTGATTCATGACAACAATAACCTCGTCATACTGACAGTAAAACTGTTTTAACAAGTGCAGTTGTTTATTTCTCGTTTTTCCTGATTGCTTGGAAGGTGCTTGCAGGTTGGACTGACAGGCAGAGAGATCGAAAAACATACAATGCACATACATACTGTAGGCTGAAACTGTAACATTTCTGAATGTCACAATTGCATGTATCACACACACACACAGACAGACAGACAGACAGACAGACAGACAGACAGACAGACAAGCAAATACTCGCTCCAATGTCCTCATGTATGTTTGAGATACAGCAGCCGATTCAGTCTGGAAGGTCTTTCCCTGATATGATATGTAGCAGAAAACTTCACGTAGCACAGAGCACCAGAGGTCCCTGAACCACAGAGACTGCTTTGCAGGCAACCAAAGGCATATCTGCAGGCAGCTACATCACACACACGCGCACACACACACACACACGCACACACACACACACGCGCGCACACACACACACACACACACACACACACACACGCGCGCGCACACACACACACACACACACACACACACACACACCAGTGTCTGTCTGGAGCTGGTGCACATACCATCGTGAGCTCTGTAACACTGGGTACTGAAACATCCAAACGCTGTGATTCCCGGTGGGGCACCGCTTTCTCCTCTACAAAGCCTGAACATATTGCATTACAGTACAGGGAATATCAAACTCTACCATATCTATCGGGCATGGGGGGAGGGGCTTGTGTTGTGCCTCAAAGAAAAGTTGAATAAGTTGATTTTTACAGTGCAGTAGATGGTGGTCTTATGTGGTTTGCGCCATCGCACAAACTAAATAAATCTGTATACAGTGTTAATCAGCAGAACCAAATTATGTGATTGCTTCATGATGAGTAAGGGAGTAGCACATCACACTTAGAACCGTGATTACTGACAACTCACTGAGTCCCGATGTAGCAGAACTAATTCATACACACAAATGTATGTCTTAAAAAAAACTACGAATTAATTTCAGGCTAGTTAATAATCAAACAAGCCAATGAGCAGTGTAACACCCAGATGATGCGTTTGAGTCGACACAGGACTGTCAGCCAGGGGCTGTGTTGTTGTACATGTGTTCATCATAAGAGAGTTTGACTTATTTAAAGGTGCACTATGCAATAGTGTGAGTGTCGCAAAAGTGAACATTTTCTAAGGTATGTTCTCATAACTGAATAATCAATCTTTTCTGACAGGAAAATTGGATCCCTGGAACACTGAAGTTAGAAAGCTACGTTAAAAGTTACTGTTTCACTGTCATGTTTCCAGCGCCAGGGCCCACAGTTTTGTTTACAAACAAATTCTAGCCTCTAGTTTGGTTCGAGGTGCCTCAAAATAATTACATTTTGATTTATGTGCATAAGAGTAAATATGTTTTATAAACTAACTAAAGGCACTGTAAATATAAACAAATCCCCCTCCCTTGAAACTGCGTGGTGAACCTTTAATATGGCACATTTAGAAATGTTGCCATCCCAGAGGGATGTAAGGGTTGTAAGTGAGATCAAAACAGTTTTTTCTGTTTCCTTTGGTAATGGCATTTGCAAACTCGGCGCGAGGTCAAACTATGTGTGAGACATTTCACATCCCTGTTGACTTTGCACTGAAGTGACTGGATTTACCTATGGACATTGGACACGACATGTTGACTTTAATTAATGAACAGTTCACACCAGTCAAGTCATTCACAATTTATGCACGTTTTGCATCTGGAGCAAATTACAATTAGCGTAAGCTCATTGTAGGCTTAAATTCCCCGACTGTCAATATTGCGGACGATGGAGGCGTGTGCGGAGTGCAAAGGGTCACCACTGCTGCATACAGACAAAGGGATACAGTGCAAAATGTTGTGTCCACACTCCGCGAACACTCTGGACTAACACAGAAGAGCTTTCGAAGCACTTCTGTGTTACTGCGGCGGAAAGGAACAAAACGCAAGGGGAACTAGGGCAGTGCACCGTTGTCACAGTTTACAATATAACCCAACAATTAGCAGTTGCTACTTGCGATCCCCTGTGTCCAGTGTGTTAATAGTCTTGGGAAGGTTCCAGTCTTCCATTACTGAATAATTGGACAGCATAGTGGGCCATCCGAGAGCCTCTTTGCTCTTGCCAAGGGAGAGGTGAAAGCCTTATTGATCCTGTGTCTGAATCTCTGATCAATCACCCCAAATCAGCCCCAAGGGATGATGGGAAGGAAAAACAGGTGACGAAGGATATCTCTATGACTATGTATGTATTAATCACAGAAGTGCAGAAAAAGATGCCGGCTGCATCAACAAGCAGTGTCTGGCTACAGTTTGTTTTACTCACTGAATTCTCAAGCGAACGGGAAAAAAAAAGTTACATCAGACCCGCAGTCTACGGCGGATCCGGTGCGGTGCTGCGCTTGCACAGTTAAAATCGCCCGACTCTCTCCAGGTGACTTCAGTGGCAGAGGAGCCTTGCTGTGGGCTTGCCTGTAATTGAGTTAAATAAATGATTGTGTTTCCACTGGCGGTTTTGCAGTGGGGCCTTCAGCTTTATGGCTGGCTAGAGCCACAGCCCCATTTAATTAATTTTTAATTAGTAGGGAAAATGGCAGGCCTATTCCACCGGGACCTTTAAGACATCTGTGCATTAGAGATAACATTCTTAAATACCCTGAGCCTCCCAACAGTGGGAGCTCTGAGGGCGGCGCGGCAGGCAGCTCAGCACAGTCCAGGAGCAACGGGAAGTAAGGCGAAGGGAGGTGCAGTAAAAGTTTTTTTTTCTTTGTGCATACCGCCGCGACCGACCAACGGTTTGTTGACGGTTAGTTTGAATGTCACCACGCCGGAGTGAGCTTAAAGCCCAAGATGTGAGAAGATTTAGTCCATCCATCAGTCATACAGCTTCGTGTCACTGTCGCGCGTGGCTTTAATGGAGTGATTGATTGGACTTTCCCTCCTGCTGTCACACACAAACACTTTTTATATGTGAGGGGCCGCATGCCATTAATTTACACACACATGCATGCTCGCGCGCGCGCTCACACACTCTCTCTCTCACACACACACACACACACACACACACACACACACACACACACACACACACACACACTCCCATTAAGAATATGTAGTGCTGTCCTATTTTTGCTTCTTGCCACGTAATCCCTCACACACTTAGCCCTTTGCATGCTGTGGCCCGGGCTTGATGTATGGCAGTCACGGTGTGTAAGAATGTCGCGGGCGGATGTTCAACAGCCTGTTGGAAGATGTTTTACAGCCCTGGCAAGCAGTATGTTGTCACAATGTGTTCAATATCACCACGCATCAAAATTTACTGCCGGCTTCCAGCACTTTCCATTCATTGTACTTTATCGCTATGGTGACACACATTGATCTTGGCAAATAATACTTTTTATTATTGAACATTACTCCGTGCACTTCATAATCAGATTTATTTCCTGTCCGGCATGTCTGCGGCGAGGCGTATGAACAGATATGAGAGAGGAGATATAAAAGGAGGGAAATTCGGCCCCATTCTCTACGTGATAATATCCACGAGGAACACGTTATCCGAGGAGATGGTATTTAGGTATGTTGTGCCTGTTGAGAGAAAACACCTGACCTTCTCTTGGTTGATCCAGACTGATATGTTCTCATAGAAATATTGCTGAACTGATAACAAAGCATACCTCTCATCGGATCATTTTGCTTACTCCAATTCTGAACAGTCTATGCAGGTGAAGGTGGAAAAATGAAGATAATACAACCATGGTTTTTCATACAACTGTGAAAATGAGAAAACATTGCAAAATCTATTTGGCGATTAATGAATTTCTAAGGGCTAATTGGAAAATTATCAAAGGTAGAGATTTTTGCCTCTCGCACTGTATTGCAGTGGAACATTTTCTAACATTAACAAATGTGTTTTTGTTTAGTATTTTTTTTTTTTTTTTTTGGGGGGGGGGCATTTTGTTGGAGGAGCTGATGGCAGAGCATGGAAGTAGCTAATTAGGCTTCTGTCCAGGAGGCTGTAGTGTGTATGAGAAAACGCCCAGTCTCTGGCATTTAATCTAAGCCTGTCACATCCACTTTGCCTCCCCCCTCGGCCGCAGAAGAAGCGCTCTCTATGCGCACAGGCTGAGGGGACACCTGAATGCATCGCTGTAATTTTCTCTTTGCGGGATTCACGGTGATATGTCTCTCACATGACACCGACTGATGATCCTTCGGGCTCAACCCTGCTTTGCTCGTGAGATAATGAATGAAGTACCACGGTATGTTTGGAACCAGTGTGTTTGTTTGTTTGTTTGTGTGTGTGTGTGTGTGTGTGTGTGTGTGTGTGTGTGTGTGTGTGTGTGTGTGTTTGTGTGTAGGCTATGTGAAAATAAAGTGACAAAAAAGACTGTATATGACAAGTATAAAATCATAGTCATAATTGAACCCAACAGTGGCTGTGATCCAATTATACTTTTTTCACACTGGTTTTTTTTTGTCAAGTGACAGACTTGTAAATTGAATTGTCTTCTATTGATCGGAACATTTCAATGAGACGTATAATAAAGACGACACAACACTGTGAAGAAGGTGGAGCTGACAGGCAGAGGGAAAAAAAGAGCCGACAGATGAGACAAAAAGAGATGCTTGATACATTGATTATTAATCAAAATATACAAATGTGTTTGTTTATCAGTAGTAAGATGAGCAGAGCAACTGCAAACATAATGGTTCGGTGCAGGTCTTAAATGGAGCCATCGATAGAGAACACTTGTTCTAGTCAAAATCAGTCAATATAATAATAATAATAATAATAATAATAATAATAATAATAATAATAATAATAATAATAATAATAATAATAATAATAATAATAATAATAGATCAAATTTATATAGCACTTTTCCCAGTGCTCAAAGACACTTCACAAAAGCTAAACAAAACAAACAAACAAAACGTAACATTTAAAGGTTAAAAGAAAGGGTGAAAAGGTGTGTTTTTAGGGCTGTTTTGAAGGATGAAAGAGTGTTGGTATTGCGGATGTCGTTGGGGAGGGCATTCCAGAGGGCGGGGGCGGCTGCAGCAAAGGCTCTGTCTCCCCAGGACCGGAGGTTGGTCCTGATGGGGTGGAGGAGGTTGGCATCAGAGGACCTGAGACAGCGGGTAGGGGTATGGAGGTGGAGAAGGTCTAAGAGGTAGGGGGGTGGGGGGGGGGGGGGTTGTTGAGGGCTTTGAAGGTGATGAGTAATATTTTGAAATCAATCCGGTATTTGACGGGAAGCCAGTGGAGGTCCTGGAGGACAGGGGTGATGTGGTCTGAGCGGCGGGTGGATGTGAGCATACGGACTGCAGAGTTTTGAACATATTGCAGTTTATTAAGTAAGTGTTTTGATGAGCCGTATAGGATGGAGTTACAGTAGTCAAGGCGGGATGAAATGAATGCGTGGACCAGAGTTTCAGCGGCTGAGAGTGATAGGGAGGGACAAAGACGAGTGATGTTCCTGAGGTGGAAGAAGGCTGTTTTTGTAATGTGGTTTACATGGGGGAAGAATGAGAGGGTAGGGTCAAGGTAGGATGATACCTAGGTTGCGGATATCTCTCTGAATATCCGTTACATTTCCATACTGTGTGCAAAAAATAATAATTCTGGCGTTAATACACAGCCTAGGCTGTGTAAATCAGTATGTAAACAAAGGGGCCCACCGTGGTTAGCAAAATGCCAGTTTACAAAGCCTAGGCTGTGCATTTACACCATATAGTTTACAGTTCACACACACAGCACAGACAGGTTGCGGATTTTGAGAAGATTTTGAAAAAAAAGCAAACATACTTTGGCCAGGTTTTTAGAAATCTTCTTCTGAAAAATATGCTACAACCCCCAAGCAATGGAAGAATGTGCGTTGCTCACAGCACTGAAAGAAAAAATACATTGAAACAATTACATAAAAAAACTATCTTTCCAGAATAACTGCCCACACAACTGTGGACAACCTGCAACCGTCTGTTTTCAGCTAAAGAAGCAAAAACTGGTGACAAGTGCAGTGTTTTTATCCAGAGTTTAGGAGACACTGTTTATGTTTGTTATTTAAATTGTAATATATGCACACCACATATGGCATCCCATGTTCCTCTATTATATTGTCTGGCAACATGCGCACATATTTCTAAAGACATTGTGGGCTGCATAAACCAAAAAAAAAGACAATGTGTATGGCTGCATAACATTAGGAGCAGACAATACACATTGTCTTTAGTCATTTGGGTAAATCAACCCTTGAACTGGTCTGTGACCTATGATACTGGGCTCCAAAGTCAATACTCACTTCGCTGAGTGAATAGGTCACTTTACACCAATCACTAAAATATATTGACTGTGACAGCTCAATCTTGACCTCCTTCACTAATGACCAACATCTGCTTTCACTGAGGAGCGATGGTGAGATGTGGTTGATAACTCTAGTGAAGCCATGGTAACTGAACACTGCGTTAAGAATAGTATTGGGAGATTCACTTAATCACTTTATTCCTGAGAGTTGAGAAGATTAATGCCGCTCTCATATATCTGTTTATTTTAATATGAGGCTGATGCCAGCAGGCAATTAAGTTAGTTTAGCTTAGAATAGAGAGTGAAGCAGGAGGAAACAGCTTGCCTCACTCCGTCCAAAGTACAAACAAAATGCCTCCCAGCACCTCCTACAGCTTTTATATTAACATGCTGGTAACCCCACGTTACCAAGAAGTAGTTATAACTCCAACTAACACTAACACCACACCACATTTTTATATTTATGATTATTTTAGGGACGAAGACTTGAGATAACACAATGATTTACATTAAACTCCATAATCTCACAACATTTTGTGCCCTTCTTGCCAACAAATGGTGACATAACATGCAGAAATTGACAATTTCAAAACAAAGTTGAACTATATGAAGGAACAAAGTCAACACAAACTGGCAGAAGTATCTTCACAAGCTACAGTATCCACAAATCAAGCAATGTGTATTTTCAGTCACCCAGTAACTCAAACATAACAGTTTTCATTATTACCACTTTGTTCCTTAGAAATAGGTAAACATGCTGCTCTTTAGTTTGTCAAATCTAATTTTCCTACGCTGTGGGTACAACAAAAACAGCACTGCGTTCATCTGCTTTGTAGTGTGGCAGTGGCAGAAGTCCCTCTGATGTTTAGTCATTCTTGTGAGCCAACCCCCCTTTGACAAGCCCCAAAAAACTGCTCTTTTTGATTTGTATGCAACTGGTGCGGCTTCTACCTCCCTGATGGGAGAAGTTAAAAATCTCTATTTACCGATTCAAGCCTCATCATCTGTATTCCAGCCCGTTCCAAGTCCTGGGAGATTGCTGCAAACATAAAGCAAAAACACTTTAGTGTCAGTGCTGCGTTTCCGAGCGTTTTCCCCCCTCGAGGGATATAGAACCGCAGGTGTCTCTCACGCTTGCTCATTGGTCACTGACCATATTAACGCTTGCAGGTGTAACCTATAGCGAAGCCTGTTAAGCTCGTCAAGCTAAATGCCTTTACAGTGTTAAGGGCTGTCTCAGCGGTGCTGGGGCCTTAATAGATGTTAATCACAGTAGAACGTAGGAGGGCTAGGCCAACACCAGTTTAATAGCTTCAGTCGGATGTGTCTGTTTGTACAGCAGGACAAGGAGACATCAGCACCTACCACACAGTGGCTGTGTCTTGATTCAGAGACCACGCACTTGGTAGGACGCAGTCTCGCGGTCTATGAAGGCTATAGCCTATGAAGGCCGATTTTAAGGCCGGTTTTAAGGCCAACGAGCCTTGTTAAACGAGACGGTCTCCGCAGGTCTCCGTTTACGAGCATTTCCGGTTTACGTAACAAGCCGTTACCTTGCGTGACGACTCGCCGCTCCTGTGCTGCCTAGCAACCCTGATTGCTGCCAACGGAGACAGCCCTGTCAGCGGAGGAAAAAAAGAAAAATAAGTTGTCTACCAGACGAAAAGAAAAAAAAGTACAAGAAAAAAAGAAAGGAAGATAAAAGTTAAGAAAATGGAGCAACACGTTGCTGTTTTGTTATTTTTTATTTTATTTTATGCAATCTCTGAAAAAAACGCAATGAATCTTGGGATATGTTGGGCCACGAAGGATACATCTGATGCAGCCTTCAAAACTGCTTCAAAACCGTGAAACGAAGGCTGCATTTCACGACCGCATATGAGGAGCCTTGCAAGGAGCCTTGCAAATGGGACAGCCTTTGCGCGCCGCTATGACGCAATCGGTCTTCAAATGCAGCCTACGAGGCCGGTTCCAAGACCGCAACCCCTGAATCAAGACACAGCCCATGACTCTAAGAGGTGACCTTTTGCAAGAAAGAAACAAGGAAATGTCATCTCAATTAGGCCAATCACGCGCTCCGTCTCCGTCAAGACGTGTGGCCAAAAGGGCCACCAGGCTGAGGAGTTTGACAGCTGGACATAAAAGAGCTCAAATGGCTCCATTAACAGACATTAGACATTATTTGAGATCTGAAAGATTTGAAAGCTGTTGCTCACTCTCTGTTGTTAAATACACTGGAATAAGTGGCATGCTGTGATACATTCCCATTTCTCTCTATTCTAGTCACATTTATTTGTGTTTGCGAGGACAGTTTGAATAAGATTAGGGATTAAAACGGACATCCTTATGACCTTTGTTTAAATATGGTTTGAAGAAAAAAGGCAAGAGCGTACCTGAGTTCATCTTTACACACACTATATAACCTGCTGCGTTAACCCCTATAGCCTTTCATTTAAAATCACGTTCCCCTCTTCCCTGATATTTTTCTAATTTGAGTTTTAATTTTAATCATTGAGCCGATATATCTGCATTGTTAAATCAGATAGCTCATATACCTGTTCAGTCGCATCGTTAATCAAATGGTAATCATTCCAATATTCATTTTGTCCCTGGCACGAAACGCTTCCAAGATACTTAAGATATGCACACATGAGCACACGCATGCATGCGGACACACCTTCCTTGCCCCACCTTCTCTCTCTCTCTCAACACACACACAGACACACACGCACACATACACACACATATACACACACACACACAGGTGCGCAAACATACACTGACACACACACACTTGTTCAAATCAAAGCTTAGCACCCTCGCGTGCCTATTAAACAACAGTGAATGGTGACCTTGGTTTCGCACGGAATATGAAATAAGCCCAGGCCATTATTTCGTTAATGCAGAGTACGTGTAGCCCTTCAAGCACTTTAGTTTCTGCCTTAACATTTAACCATTCTTTATTGCCTGCTGACTAGGCTCAAGACAGCAAGGTCAATTACCAAAGGGGTCCCCTCAGAAAGGTACTTTACCTAGCTCATCATTTTGCACACAAAGTCTTCAACAGTAACCATAATGACCCTTGTAAAACGCCGGGCAGAGGGATTAAAGGCAATTTCTTTTTTGTTTTGATACACTACTGTTGTGTGATTTTTAGCAGGAGACGGGGAATAAAAAGGGAGGAGGGAGAGAGTGTTGTAAAAAGGGTTTAAGATCTTACCGCATTAAAATATTCAACACAGAGCCTTGAACAAAGGGGTCACTACATGAAAAATGTTATAGAGTGCTTTATTTAAGGCTTTGGTGAAAATAATAGCAAGTAGTCTCCCCCCAGGCTTCGTTTGGAGGAAGAAAACGAGTTATACTGTATGTCTGCAATTTGGTGCTGCGGTTTTAAGTCCGGAACAAGAGCAGGAGACTGTAAACAGCAAATACCCGTGAAATTATGTGTGTAAGCCGCCGTCTTAATGACACCAGGTAACACAACACTAATCTGCCCCTAACCCCTCCCCACTTTCCAACCCCCTCCCTCCTTAAACAAACTCACTCAAAATCTACCTCATAAATGCATGCATGTGTGCCCGCAGAATGACACACACACACACACACACACACACACACACACACACACACACACACACACACACACACACACACACACACACACACACACACACACACACACAGTCTAAACCGTGATGTGGCTCGTAAATTTCAAACCCTTGCACCAACTGCAGTAATCACACCAGGCCATGCATGAAATGCTCAACCGGCTACTGACAGAGCCTTAATCAAAGGTCACACGTGTGAGAAGATAAATAAATAAATGCACCCCCAGTAATTGTTACATGCCTAATTTAGTAGAACATTGCATAAGCTTTGGGGCTGTTGTCTTTCCATTGATTTATGTTATTGCAGCCCTATTGACTTTCATAGCAGTAGTCTAGTGAGCTATTCCCCCTCTAATGTTTACAACACATGATAAGCCTATTACATCATATACAATACAATAAATGAAATGCACTGTAGGAGCTGTTGCTACTCATTGCCTAAGATAAAACTGTTTGTCTCACAGGAAGCGCTTGTCAGAGACCCTCACGTCGCGGCAGCTGCAAAGTAATGCGTTAGAGGAGGAATGATATTACAGGGATTTTTCATCCATTGTCCTGTGACAACTGCGTCTGGCTCTCGCCAAACCGAAAGGCATTCGTCTCATGAATCTGAAAAAGCAGACGTTATTTTTCGCCTCCTATTTTGCCAGACATCCCTGCCTGTGCGCTGGAAGAAAGAGAAAAAAAACCTAATTAACTGGACATTTAGTTCTGATGGAGAGACTGTAACTAAATGCCTCAAAGTTCAGCTTCTACCAACTCAAAAGGAAATCATTCTTACATAAGCTGCGGTTAACAAAAATGTCATTTATGAAAGGGAAGGGTTTAATATGCGTTTCTCTGCTCACATTTAAACTGTGTACCATTCACGTCCTGCTTCAACTTAATGGACATTTAAGTTATGTCAGCTCTAGAGAGAGAAAAAAAAGCGGGCGTACAATCCTTGACTTTTGATTTTTAAACTTGATCTTGTGAAATCTCTCTTTTGTTCTTTTTTGCCTATTTTGTAAATGTTCATTTGATGTTAACAAGGTTAGAAATGAATGCGCGGCCAATGACACTTGTACAAGATGAACGATGTAGAAATATTGACAGAGATGCAACTTCTAAGATAAACATGCAGCGCTATTGATTTACTATTTAAGTTTGCAATCGAACGCAACGCTCCCTTTACCTTGACACCAAAAAGAGCAAGGACTGGGAAAATGGATGGGAATCCACTCGGGCTGAGGCCTGCCTTTGTGAAAGCAGCACTATTGAATCCAACATCTCACACAACACAAATAGCTGTATTTGACACTACTAAACATAACCCATCTCTGGTTCACCATTATATTGACAAACATCACTTGAGTTGGGCTTATTGGCCCTGGCTTCCCTTGCTGCTGCTGCTCTAGAGTATGTTTGATGAGGCCACCCTTACAGGGTGTAAAAAGCGCTTCTCTGCACTGTCATTCAAGATATTTTGTATGACAAAATAAATACCCTTTTCAAAAATGGATTCACACAAATGGTGAAAGCAAGAGAAAGAGACAGCAGATCTGGGCAGAAGGGAGCCTGGGCCGCGGTAATTTGCCTGGGGCTAACCGTGTGGTTTCAATCATTGTCAATCATTTAGTTTAATGCAGTTCGGAAAGACCATGCAGAGGGAGGACCGGTCTTTGTCAAGGCTCCGAGCCTTCCGAGCTGCACTGCACTGCCTCCTACTACCACCACCTCTGCTTTTGCACACACAGGAAAAAAACAAACAAACATGCACTCTAAATCACAAGCTCTACTGAATATAATTACTATTCTCCGGGTAATTCCCCAAGCCCTTTTGTTCCTCCGCTCTCTCTTTAGATGTAGCTCATTTGAATAGGGAAGCTAAAATCATGTCCCTTTTAAAATATGATGTGTTTTCTTTCCGTGGCCGTTATTATTATGGAGCCCTTATATACAGGAAGGCGGCGTAGGAATAAAAACGGCATTGGACATAAAGCCCACCGACATACTGTACAGGGCTGCAGACACTGACTATGCTAATGCAGCCTCATTATGAGCCGCGGAGAGAGGTCGTTTTTCTTAGCTATTTTTCCTGATGAAGTATTGCTTGCGGTAAGGGAAGTGGGTTGAGGTCCGCGCCAGGCTTGCCTTGCTCCTTCAGAGGATTGTAAAAGGCGGAAGAAAAAATTATTGAACAAATGAAGGAAAAAGCTAGTGATTTATATGTATTAAAAAGGCCCACGGTGTGTGTCGACTGGCCTGCAGGGGGTTTGTGTTCAGTTTATATTTTCAAGTCCAAATGATCAGCAAATTAGTAAAAAGATTAAAAAATCTGTGGGCATTTAATGGACATAATTATGTTCCAAGTTTTTACCTTGCCACTCCGGGGACCTTGTTTAGATTGAACATCATTCCTATCCAGTACCGGAAGGGGGAAAAAAATAAAAATGCTTTCTGTTTTTTTCCATATTTTTCTTCTTCCAATGTGATCCACATGGCCTACAAATTAGATGAGCAAGTGTGTGTACCATCCACAATTTTAATGCAAGAGCCATCCATATTTTTTACGTAATAAGCTCAGGGTCCTGAGACCAGAACTGAGCGTGCCAATTAAGACACTCACTACAAATCTTCTCCCTTTCTTTCTCCCTCCTTTTTTTTCTCTCTCTCTCTCTGCAATCTCTTCTTCTCTCATGATTATTTCTGATGCTGCAATCCCCCCCACACACACACACACACAGACACAGACACACACACACCTCCCCATTTCCTGTCAGCATCTCAACCTCATAATTAGCCAGCATTAATTAGATGCACTGGCATAATTGTTAATCATTGGTTATGGTGGAAACATCTTGGAGAATGAACAGAATGCCAAACGAGGCTGTGAGGAAAACAACAGAGAGAAAGAGAGAGAGAGAGAGAGAGAGAGAGAGACACAGAGTAGGAAAAGATTGGTTGTAGATGTGGAAATGCAATACAATGTGAACAATTCCCCAAGACCTCAGCTTTGGATACTTCGCTTGGGGAGACGCCACACACACACACACACACACACACACACACACACACACACACACACACACACACACACACACACACACACACACACACACACACACACACACACACACACACACACACACACACACACACACGCACACACACACACACACACACACACACAATACTAAGATCAGCCTGGTAGGTAATTCATTAATGATTTGAGTCCTCTGTTATCACCCTTATATGATTACTGCTTTGAACTCCAGAGGGCCTGGTTCTTAGAATTAAAAACAAACCCTGACACACACACACACACTCACGGCTTTTTGGGAACATGGTAGTGTGCATTGCAAACACACTTAACGGCCAACCGCGGTGAATGGTCATGAAATGGAAAGTCATGTGGCGATAGTTTGCCTATGGAGTCCCTCCGGCTCTCTCTCGCTGACACCGAGTCTAACCGCTGCCTGTCCATCTCAGATTACTGTCTAATCGAATTCAGCCTCATGTCTGGCCCGGTCCCGCGGGTCTGCTCCGGCGGTCCACTACTGTGATAAAACATAAAAAAAACAAGACAGCGCCATTTCATTGTGGAAAGGATTCAGAGGGGGACATAAAAAAAAGACCTGCATGGCCCTATCTTTAGCAATCACTCTCTCCATCTATCTTTCTCTCCTTTGGCTTTTTGTTTTATTAACTTGTTTGCATTCTTCTCCCTGTCTCTCCTGCATCCCCATCATCTCTAGGCAACGTCGACGACGACAGCCGAGCATTGAGAAAGTCGACTTGAGCGTTGGTTTGTGTGTAGGCCTATTCGGGAGTGGAGCGGCAGCATCTTTTGCAAAGGGGGAGGGGGGGGGGGGGTGTTAGTACATGGCTCATTCTTTATTCTCCATGTCAACTGCCCGTAAATGTTTATGGCTTTGTGGTAAGACCTCGGCTATTCAAATTATCTTGTCACAATGCATCCCCGAGCAGGAATAAAAGCCCGCCTTTATGGGATACTGTAAACAGTCGCTGTGTGCACTTTCGCAGGGAAAAGGAACAATACCCATTTATAAGAGTCCAGCAGAGGCCGTATCCAAAGGGGACAGTAAACTTTTTTCTCCTTCTATAGCTTTTCCTGCCGTTTCTTCTCCCCCTCTGTCTTTGTGCCCACCTCTGTTTTTTTTCTTCTCCTCTTTCTCTCCGTTCTCACCCCTCCCATCATTCCCAGGGCTTGGTTTGCTGGAGATCAGGCACCGGGTTTTAATGAGCGCTACACAAGCTCCCTCAGTCTGAGCCCTCGTCTCTATGCGGCTCCATGAAGCCTGGTAATCCGCCATCGATTCCCTCTTTTTTTTCTCCCTCCGTGAGTTGTTGCCGTCAGCTTTCTGAAAAATCACAGAAAGGGAAAAACAAAAGCTCCACCCCGCAATTAGTCCGGTATTATTACAGTGCGTGACGCGTGTCATCGTCCGTTCCCCCCACAGCACAAAGCCCCAGCACTCTAGAGAGAGGTCGGAGTGACACTGTGCCCTTCTTGCCAAACCCACATCCTGCATGTCTGTTAGTGCCAGCTCATATCCACACTAACAGCAGAAACGCTCAGCAGACTGCCACCACCGCTCACGACACAGAGCCAAGTAAGCACTCCATTTGAATGTGACTATAATCCTAATGATATATGGGGACAGCCTACTCCCCCCTTTTCATATTTGGACCTACATCTATAGAAATTTACTTTTTGCTCTGCAGAAAATGTACGCTGACTAGCTTGAAAACGCTCAAGGACAGGCGACGGAGATAACCTTTTCTGAGGAGCGGAGGTCTTACAATATGCCTTTTCAAAAGCTTTTGTCCCGTCGGTCTGTCTCACCTTTTGCGTAATTTCACCAGACAGAGTTTTGATTCTTCTTTTTTTGCCTTCTGCCTTCACGGCTCTGAGGTTGTACAATGGCAGGGATTTGAATAACAAAGAGAATCGTTTAAAAGGAATGAACCACACACTCATTCTCTCCGGATAATGCCCCGGCCACACACAGCCTGATACGGCAACTAACATTCATTTATTATGCTTGTTGTTTCTTACTGCTATGTTAAATCTAGATCATTCTAAGTATACATATTTGTATGCAAGCAAACTTAGGTTAGGCTACTATATCTTTACACTACCTTAACACTCAAAAGGCTATTATCTATCGTTGAAAACTATTGGTTAAAAGGAACAACATGCAATTGAATTATACTTTGTTGGCAATTTTTCAAACAGAACTGAGTGTGTAGGTTTCTGTGCCCAAACTCTATCTCTGATTCCAAGAAAAATAATCTTCAGAAAATGCAAATTAATGAGCAGAGAGCAATGTAAGACTTCCAGAATTCCACGCCAATGAAAAATAAAGTAACATTTGGTACCAAAAAAAAGTGTTTCGGAGGCCTTAAATGAGTCTTCACACTCCTCCCCCCTGTCGTGTATTCAGAGAATTGAATTACACCCCTCTGGAGAGAGGAGAGAAATACAGACAGAAAGGGAGAATGGAGTTTTGCTTGTTTTGCCTTGTCTGGCTGGCAATTTGGAGGTGCAGTCTTTTCTGGCACTGCAGAGAGAGAGAGCAAACATCAGCGACATCAACTCAGCCTAAGCGGGGAGTTACTGTACCGCATGCTGCCATGGCAACAACTCCACTGATGTGAGGTAGCCCTGATTGTCACAAACACGGTCACCGAGACCTGGCTGTCAAGCTGCTTGGGGAGCAGCACTCAGAGCACTCACAGACCCATTCTTTTCCCCTTGTTTTTTTTTTTGTTTTTTTTACTGTACCCTTATCCGTCCACTCCTGCCAAACTCGCCTTTTCGTGAAGGACAGGCGAGAATACACTGCTTTACTTTTATGACCCGTTTAGAAGCAAGACCAGTGTTAAATCTGTGTGGGCTTGTTTGAAGCCGCTCTGTTTTTTTGTATGTGTTGTTGCAACATTGAAGTCCTCCTCCAAAAGCCTTTGATGTCAAGAGAAAGGAAGCACACACATTGGAGCTGTACCATTTAAAAAAAAAAGAAAACATTGTTTTCTAGACTTGTTTGTGCTGATTAGGTATTCTGTGTGAAAACAGCCCTGTGTTTTTGTTGTTTACTTGTTGGGTAGCTGCGGCTTCTTCAGACCGTGAAGGTGTTTAATATAAAAAGAGCCGATGCCGAGTGATGATCTTTAGCCCGGGCCGAGCACCCGGGGGAGGAAGACGATGGGCAGCCGCCACCTGCCACTGGGAGCCACTTGCACTTTACTGGTGCCATGAAAAGACAGAGGCAAGCTCTCCACAGGCCAATCAAACTAGACCAACAGCTGGCTGCCTGGCCTCCTCAGCCCTTGCTCTCTCTCTTTCTCTCTCTCACTCTCCCTCCATATCTCTCTCTCTCTTTCTGTGTCTCTCTGCCTCAATCTGTCCCCTCAATCTCAGTGCATCTTTCACTCAAACGTACAATCTATGCATGCATGCACGCACACACGCACACATACACACATACACACACACACAAATCGTCCAGCGCCATCACGGCACTACAGATAGCAACTTAGTCCCTTTACTCCCTCCCCAGCGACAAATATTTACTGTGCTGCCCTGATTTATTCTAGGTTAATTAGTGAAAGTTAAATAGCTATCATAGGCATGATTCTGCAAACACACACACACACACACACACACACACACACACACACACACACACACACACACACACACACACACACACACACACACACACACACACACACACACACACACACACACACACATTTTGCCACTGACAACTGGCTGTCTCACACAAACTCTAACACCGGCTCCTGACCTGCCCTCTCTTGCCCCCAAAGGCATCATTTGGTTTATTATAGACATGTGAAGACTTAATTAGATGTGTATAATGCATGCTGTCCAGGGACTGCTTGCTGTACTGCCGTATAAAACCAGGCCCGTGTATAAAAATGGCGGTGTTAACAGGCTGCTTTAGTAAATCTCTTTGTGTGTTATGTTATGGCAGCTTGGTGGTAAAGCACAGCTTGCTCCTCATTATGACAGTTATATGTTGCTTTGCTATAGCAAGGAGGGAGAGGATATGTGGAAGCGGAAGATTTCACACACACACACACAACCTGCCATTTTTTTTTAAATAATTGGATCACTCTACAGTAAGGAAAACCGAACAGTGTGCAAAAGTGATACGTAATGAGCATCATCATTAACCAAATACAACCCGACACACCTTTTGGCTGCCCATTTGACAACCCGGCAGTGACAGCTGGCACATCTGAATATGTGTGTCTCCCTTCAAACTCTGAACGCTCGCTAACTAAAGACAACTTCCAAGACTCCAGAGAGTTCCTCCTTCCTACATCCCTGGCAAATCATTGCGGCTATGGGCTCAGTGCCTTGCCCCGGAGAAAGCCATAAAGATTAGCAGTTAGATTAGGATTTTTACTACAAACAGTCTTTTCTTTTACAGGAGTGGGGAGAGTTGAAAGAGCAGGGGGGGCCAAAAGCTGTGCCGATGAAGGGAGATTAGTGCCAGAGCTAAAACAAGAGGGACAAAACAAATCCAGTCAAAAGGAAGAAGGCCTGTCACCGTCACACAAAGGGAATAGGTGAGAGACGCGGTGAAAAATGGACTCTGGGTAACATTTATGACTCGCAGTGGGCATAAAACTTGAGTCCGAACCAAACGGAAACAAAAAGAAAAAAGGGAGGTAATCGATAAATCTATACGGGGTTCACGGTAGCGCCAGATAGGCTGACATTTGTCACATGCATTATTGGCCCGTCGGACAGGTTCGTGACCCTGAGCAACACACTGCTGACCTTGTGTTCGTCTCGTCTTCAGCGAAATGTGCAGAACCCACACAAAGTACAGCAGGGCTAAAGGAGAGAGAGCAAGGACTTTGTATGGAGAAATGTTCTAAACCTTTATAAAGGACGGTGGTGTTGTTCTGTGTGTTTTAAAGAATGTTATGAAATGCCACGAAGAGTCTTATGCCTCTTTTCCACCGAGTAGAGCGGGTCGGATCGGAGCGGTTAGGTCCAGGTAGTTTGGCTTTTCAATTGCCAAAAGTTGGGTAGGGTACGGTTTAAGCGCACCTAACCACTCTGAGCCGCTCCTAATCGCAGTACTCCTCCGTTGGGGTACTAGCCGCCTGAAAAGGTGCCGAAAAGGCGGAGCTACACACTGCCGTCATTTGATTGGTCGAAAGAATCATTTCCGCCATGTGTAGTCATCTCGGCAAGAGTGAAGATAGTCTTGTGTTTTGGCGAAAATGTGAGCACAGCACTGTTTATTGTGTGGTGTTTTTCCTCGTCAATAAATTAATCAGTTGGTTACACTGTGTCCCACTGCTAGTCACGTAGCTGCCGCAGCCAGCACTGTTCGCTCACTGTCTCTCTGTGTGTTTACGCCAAATATAGTAGTAGATACACGCTCACAACAACACGGGGGGAATGAATAAAGAAGCGGCTGGTTTGACCAAGCAAAAACGAGAGACCTCTGGCTTGACCACAGTTGGTCGAAATAATAATTTCCGCCGTGTGTAGTCACCTCGGCTAGAGTGAAGAGAGTCTTGTGTTTTGGCGAAAATGTGAGCGCGGTACTGTTTATTGTGTGGTGTTTTTCCTCGTCATTAAATGAATCAGTTGGCTACACTGTGTCCCACTGCTACGATGTTACGTAGCTGCCGCAGCCAGCGCTGTTCGCTCACTGTCTCTGGCCGCGTTTCCCAGATTCGATCGTTCTTTGGGACCAAAGAAGGGTCGAAAGAAGGGTTCGCCTAAGAAGGAGCGCTAAGATACGGGTGTTTCCCAGATGGCTTCTTAAAGGTCCCATATTATGCTAAATGCACTTTTTAAATGCGTTCTAACATATCCATGGGTCCACGGTGTGCCTAGAGACTGCCAAAATATTCAAAAAAATAACAATCTCTCCTTTTCTCACTCTCCCCCTTTCTGAAACCCCCACCCCTCCCCCCCAATATACTCCAGTCAGAATTCTCCTCGTTTCTGACCTCAAAAACTGGAAAGCCAGAAGCTTCCACTGTGCAGCCCACACCCCTATTTCTTATTGGTCCACGGCCCTGACAGACAGAGGGCGAGGCGTATCTGGCTTCGCTTCCGGACAGGGGGCGGGGTGAGCTCAAAAATTGTATATTTACGAGGGGAGCTGCAGCTCTTTTTAAAAAATAGGCCATTGTGAGATTAGCTGCACATCAGCATAGTACAATAAATTATCTGAAAGTTTTTTTCAGCAAACAATTAAAGAAAAACGTATTAGGGACCACTAAGACCATATACTATGGTGTATAATAGAACCGAAAAGTGTATAATATGGGAGCTTTAAGTGCCATCTTTGGAGAAGCCGTAACATTAAGCGAAATAAGCTCTTTAGTGGGAGCTGTCCACCGCGGTGGTGCTGAAACTGAATAAATCGATGCCAGGCGAATCGATCACCCACCTCTTTATCAGTGCATAAGTCACACACAGCGCCCCGTGGTCTCCCCCACACTGGTGGAATTAGGCTATGCATGTATTGTGTGTGTGGGGAGGTGTGTGGGTGCGGATGTGTGTGTGGCAACAAGTGTATCCAAGTAGTAATCAAGCCCATTAGCGCATATATACCCCGTGGATATAGGCACACACGTGTGATGTGAGAATGGAAGAAAGCGGCAGCAAAAGAAACAAGTGGGCACCGTCGTTTACCGAGGAAGAGATTGGCGTCTTAGTGGACGAGGTCTGGCAGCACCGGGGAGTTTTATTCGGGGGAACAAGGGGCAAAAAGAACATCACGGTGAAGAACCGTGTTAGGCAGGCCATAGCCGAAAAGATGTCCCCCTCCAGCCCCTGTGGCCTGCGTGACTGTTGTGCTGTGAGGAAGAAGTGGCAGGAGTTCCAGAACCAAACAAAAAGGAAGAGTGCGAAGGTTTCACTAATCAATCTCCCTTCGTTTCAGGTGATGCAGACGCCCAGAAAAGACAGCGCAATATGGAATATGGAATATGGTTTAGTGGTGAAGAGGTAGGGGCTGGGATTGTTGGACCTCAGAAGAGGTTGATATGTTCCTAAAAACGCTGCGCAGCCAGGGGCTGCATCTCCGGGCTGAAGGCAAAATTGCAGCGGGTTGCTCTGGATGTGTGGAGACACCACACCAGAGTGATCAGCCGTTGGATCTCCGCACGGGGCAGCCGGTACTTTGCTTGGACGGCCCGGTCTGATAGCACGTCCAGTGGGGAGAAGTGCCGACGCACGTTTGCATTTATGTAAACCGTCTGGCTTCGCGCACGGCGAGGCTGTTGGTTGGCAGCGAGAATGTGTTGTATTACAGCCATGGTTTCTCACACGTGCGGACTTTGGCAACGCCTTTATAGCAGGTGGAGCCGCTCTGGATGAGGTTCAGCTGAGTTCAATTAAATCTGTTTCTTTGATATCTGTGAAATGCCAAAGGGTTGTTGATGTTTTTGTTTGTATGTGTAGTAGTACTATAAACTCACATGTGTGTGGAAAACGTAAACGTCTAATTCATTAAAACACATTTTTCTCTACTATTAGTCTATGTTTATTGCGCCAGTGGTCCACATTGAGCATTGTTTTATTATTTCGAAAAGTGGAGGAAATACATTTTCCAGACGCGGCATGATCACTGACGATTTGGTCGCTAAGAAGGTTGTAAGAGTGGGTCAGCTCCATCTTACAGTTCTGTCTTAGTGAAAGAGCTACTTTCGCTAAGAACAAATCTGGGAAACGCATTCTTCTTTCACAGCATTCTTAAGAGCGCTCCAAAGAAGTACTTAGCTCCAAAGAGGCTCTTAACGAATCTGGGAAACGCGGCCTCTATCAGTTGCACCGAGCCGTCTCTGTGCTCACAACAACACGGGGGGAATAAATAAAGAAGCGGCTGGTTTGACCAAGCAAAAAGGAGAGACCGCTGGCTTGACCACAGTTGTTCCACAGCCCGATAGTTTGATCCACATTCTGGCGGCGGCTATCGCAGTCCAGCCTAAACCCCGCCCTACCAGTAAGGGTAGGGTCAGCGGTGGAAACACCACAGAGATTCTTAAAAGTGAGCTGTCCCGCTCTGAGCCGCTCCAACCCGACCCGCTCTACTCAGTGGAAACGAGGCATTAAAAGGTGCAGTCTGTAATAAAGCAGTATTTTAGTGGCATCTAGTCGGGAAAAATCTAAATTGCAACGCACCGTCGCTACCCTTCCCGTTCAGAGAATTTACAAAAGATACAGTGGCCTTCAAGGACAAGAATCTCGTACTAAAGATGGCATTGTCCACCACTGCATCAAGTCTTTCCACAATATAAAGGGATGAGTTGAAGATGTTTTCCCGTTATTTATTCTATAGCATTTCTTCTTCATCTTTCAACAGGTGCATTTCCGGCAGACACCGACTATATACAAAATCCTGTAAGGCTGTTAAAGGTGAAGTAAGAGGTTTATTTATGATAATATAAGTGTTAAATCGCTCTCTATTCATACAGTGATCACTTACATAATGTGCGCGTTTCATAAAGCCGATCTCTCAGTCAGCTGCTCTGCATGTAATCGGCAAATAAACTTATTAGAGGATCCCAACATTTTTATCCAATCAGAAGAGAGAACGCTACAAACCGACACCCGTCTCACTCATGGTCTCACTGCCGGTGCACGCCAGAGCAACAGATGGGTGAATGTTTATGCGCCAAAGATAAGATAAGATAAGATAGTCTGTATTGTCATTGTACAGTCACCTATACAACGAAATTGGGATTGCCAACTGAAAGTGTATTACACACAGAAAAAACAGACAAGCAATTTAAGTTAAAAACAGTATAAAAACAAGACACAGAAATAACAAAAAAAAGGACAGGCAATGTCATAATAAATAAATCTAAAAGGCAGAAAGCATATTGCACCTGCTACAATGGCGGAGCAGGTAAAAATCCTTCCCATTGTCTGTTTTGATGGTTTTTATCATGTTTTATCACACTTATGGATCTGAGATGATGCTAGATAACTCGCTGCTTGAAGACCGCAGTGCATTAATGTGGTGATGTAGGGACGAGCGAGGGGACTGCTAACTGCAGTAACTGACAGGAAGTTAGCTAAAAGAACCATTCCGCTTACAGCACCTTTAAGTTTGTCCTTGCATTACTACTGTAGAAACATAGCAGTGCAACATGGCGGCACACCCTGCTCCTATGCAGATATAAAACGCTCATTCTAAAGTAATAAAACACTTTTATGATCAGGTGGTAATACACTGATTAAAACATACTTAGCGTGTTTTAAAGAATGTCACCAAACCCTGTGGAAATTCGTAAACTGTTAGTCCATCCCTCAACACATTTCTCCCAGCTGTCTGTGGCGGCCCCAAGCCCCTTTCCACTGAGGAGGTAAAATCTAACAAGCAGGTCACAAATGTCTGGTTTCATCTTTTAAAACAGGCCCAGGCATTTCCTTAAAAAGCTGCCTACTTAGTTTTTTAGCACACGTTAGTCAAACAGGAGTAGATAGAGCATTTCTTGGGGACTATTTTCAGCCGTCGATTAATACACAAGCCCCGCAGTGAGTACTTGCAGCAGCGGGACTGTATATGGATTGACTCAAAATAAACAACGCCCTTGTTCATCGTAAGAAAGGAGCACATCTTCCATTGCAACACACCGTCTCGTGGGCCTGTTTTTAACAGTGATGGTACAACAGGAATGAGCAGTATCAGACTGTGGCCGCAGTGGAAATTTGTAGGGATTACTAATTAGAAGTTGTTTTATCACAATATCACTAGGGATGGGTATCAAGAACGGATACTAAATTGGAACAGCTTTGTAATTGGTCCATACCAAAATATTGATAAACTCCTTGACAAACAATACTGCTATTGGTTTTCAAGCAATGTTAATTCATTACAGCGTAGCGGCAATTTCAAAGTCGAAACTTATTTTTGCATCAAGTGTAGAATAAATACTCCTCTGAATGTTTCATCCCAAGCTCATCCATCAGTTTGAAATTGGAGGCGTCTCTGTGAATCATCTCCCTCGGTTAATAGAGCAATTAAAATGCTGCTTGTACATACAGTAAGTGAATTAGGTTGAACTGTACAGCTGTGCCCTTGCTCTGCAGCCACACATCCTACTCCTACTCATATCCTGTGTTGCTGAATGGTGTGAATTGTGAAAGAACACATCTCTATCTGTCAAACAACAATGTAGTTAATGGTAAATGGAATACACTAATACCACTTTGTAAAGTATAATACACTTAGCACTTTGCAATTTGCTTTTCATTCACCCATTGATCTGTGTGACACACACACACACACACACCTGGCCTTGGCAAACATGGGACTCTCTCATAAGACAGGAGCCAGAGATCAAAGCAACCTGCAATAAGTGTTCGCCGTATACTCCTGAAGCACAGCTGCCCCTTACGGTATGTTGTAAAGTATTTTTTATTTTTTATTTTAGTACTTCCCCTTATTGTCCTTGCTTGTCTTATTCTTCAGTTGCTGTAAAATGAGTTGTGTAAAACCACTCTGCTTAGTGAGCCATTGGTGACTACAAGAATGCTCAACTAATGTGTATTAACTTAGCACGGCATATACTGTATTAATAAAGGATGTTTACAAAGAAGGGTTTTTTTTGGAGTTAATCAGTCATTAAGTGCTTAATGAGAAATTGTTTTAATTTCATGGGTTGTGTCGCATTTCTAATTGTTGCAGTCATCTGAAATAAGGAAGCACAGCTCCTCTGTTATGTATTTTCACAGATTTCAAATCAAACGTGTTTTTACACTTACCTTTAGACGGCACACAAATCATTTTTGCGGAAAATTTGAACACTACTCACTGAACAAACAACTTAATTGGGTAAAACAACAAGTTTTGGCAACGGAGTAAACAAATCCCAATGGACTAAGTGGCTCAAAGCAAGAAATAAAAATTTAATTTGCTGTTGTTTTTTTGGTCATTTAAATTCAGACATGCAACAGCACACACACACCTAATCCAAGCTTGTCCCACTGCATGTTCCACTCTCAAATGTGTTGACATACAGTTGCTATCGTCACAACAATGGTAGCTAAATGAGACAAACATGATCCTGACGAGGACAAACAAACTGCGATCATTAATTTCACAGGTGTGTGTCTATGATTAGTGTGTGTGTGTATGTTTGAGTGTGTGTGTGGGTGTGTTTCTGTGTGTGTGTGTGTTTGTGTGCGTTTGTTTTTTTTGTTTGGGTGTGTGTGTGCGTGTGCGCCATGTTTGTTTGAGCATGACCTGGATGTGACTGTCGGCTGTGTGAGCATGTGAAAAAGCGAGAGCTGCACCCTTTCATTATCCTGTAAATACAGCCTGAGCCTCAGCCATTATTTAGCTGTGGGATGAAAGCAGGGAGAGCAGCAGCTGGTGAATTTAGAGATTTACCCACAACACCAGAGCCAGCCGACACAAAGTTAGTGTTGGTGTCCTCATTTTAATTTACGATCAGACGAGTGCCAATGGAAACAAACAAACACAACTCTAGAGCTGTGTCAGCTATGTGGCTTTGGCTTACTCTTATCAAATTTAGATTTCTTAGGTTTTGCCCCTGATACACATTGCACAGTTTCGCTGTTTTCAAACTATGAGCATCACTTTTTTATGTTGGCTCTAAAAAAATGTATATAGTATACAGTTGTGTTCAAAATAATAGCAGTGTGTTTAAAAAATTGAGTAAAGATCAAAATCCTAATAATAGCTTTTATTTCCATACACGCAAATGCATTGGGGACATTGCACATTCAATTCCAACTCCAAATATGAAGAAACATTTGTCAAATGTTTCTTCATCTTTACAGAAAGTTAAGAGAAAGGAATATTAGACTGTTCAAAAAAATAGCAGTGTCTGCATTGTTCTTTACAACTCAAACATTTACTGTATCAACTGAAAAATGCATGAAGATTTAGCTTCCCTATGAATCACTGAACTAATATTTAGTTGTATAACCTCTGTTTCTGAGAACTGCTTCACATCTGTGTTGCAGGGAGCCGACCAATTTATGGCACCTGTGAACAGGTGTTTCAGCCCAGGACGATTGGACTACATTCCACAATTCCTCTGCATTTCTTGGTTTTGCCTCAAAAACAGCATTTTTGATGTCACCACATAGGTTTTCTATTGTATTAAGGTCCAGGGATTGGGCTGGCCACTCCATTACGTTAATCTTGTTGGTCTGGAACCAAGATCTTGTTCGCTTACTGGTGTGTTTGGGGTTGTTGATGATCCATGGTATGCGATGAATAGACCCGACACCATAGTATGAGAAACATCCCCATAACAGGATGTCTGTGCCACCATGCTTCACTGTCTTCAAAGTGTACTGTGGCTTGAATAGGGGCCGCAGACAGTTTGTGAGACGACCCCCAAACACTGAATTCAAGCCACAGTACACTTTGAAGACAGTGAAGGATGGTGGAGCAGACATCATGTTATGGGGATGTTTCTCACTATGGTGTCGGGTCTATTCATCGCATACCATGGATCATGGATCAGTTTGGATACATTTAAATACTTGAAGAGGTCATGTTGCCTTATGCTGAAGAGGAAATGCTCTTGAAATGGGTGTTCCAACAACCCCAAACACACCAGTAAGCGAACAAGATCTTGGTTCCAGACCAACACGATTAACGTTATGGAGTGGCAAGCCCAATCCCTGGACCTTAATACAATAGAAAACCTATGTGGTGACATCAAAAATGCTGTTTTTGAGGCAAAACCAAGAAATGCAGAGGAATTGTGGAATGTAGTCCAATCGTCCTGGGCTGAAACACTCCATGCAACACAGATGTGAAGCAGTTCTCAGAAACAGAGGTTATACAACTAAATATTAGTTCAGTGATTCATAGGGAGGCTAAATCTTCATTTTTCAGTTGATACAGTAGGCTACATGTTTGAGTTGTAAAGAAAAATGCAGACACTGCTATTTTTTTGAACAGTCTAAAATTCCTTTTTCTTCACTTTCTGTAAAGATGAAGAAACATTTGACAAATGTTTCTTCATATTTGGATTTGGAATAGAATGTGCAATGTCCCCAATGCATTTGCGTGTTTGGAAATAAAAGCTATGATAAGGATTTTGATCTTGCCTCACTTTTTATATATATATATATATATATATTTATATTATTTATTATTATCCATTTAAACAACCTACCAATATTGCAGAAAGTGTGAATGAGTGGAATGCAAATGGTATCAGTGCCGTCCCTTTTGGTCTTTTCTTAGCCTACAATCAGTCTTCCAAACCTTGTCTGATTTGAATTTGAAATAGAGGTTCTGCTCCACCCCTCTTCTGCGCACTGGTTAAGGTACATGATGCTATGCATTTAAGTTAAAAACTTATTTTCAAACCATTTTCTTTTGAGAACCTTGCCACGTCTCTTGTCTGGTATGCCAACCATCAAATAATAGCAACCTTTTAGTCCACTTATTTTCTTGTTTGTTTTTCTGTTATTTTTTCCCTATTATTTCTCTTTCCTTCATCTTCAATCTTTGGTTATATGGCTATCACCCTATTGTATGTGTTCACATATGTGGGCAGTTGTGTGAATCTGATGCAACGCCTAAATAATTTAGTTTGATTTCTGTGTTCCTCCATGATATTTAATTAAAAATGTTTCAAAGAAAAGGGTTCATCAGATTTATCAAGCGAATAATCAGTGACTTTTTCAATATCAATTATTATTGTTAATGAAATCAAAGAAGCATATTAGTCATGTTCTGTTCTCCGTTTTCAGATAGTGTCGTATCAAAATTAAGAGAAATCGCTCAAGGTCCTGCTGCCGAATTGTTTTCTATTGACTTATATGAGTTGAGGGATAATTGCAAACATTCAAAACCTTCAGTATTTAATCTCAGAAAACATGTTTTTCACAGAAGCGAAACCGACTATTTTTAAAATCCCTCACATCATTTTATTCTACTTTGATTAGCAAAAGGAAGTCATCCTTGGAACTATTTTCAATGGACCAGACATCCATTATCTGGGTTGCTTTCCTCTGCAGTGCGGTGACGGCCCGTCTCTGAGGATCATTGAACGGGTCCGTTGATTAGATTAATAAAGCAACAGATTGAATGTGGTAATGTGTTTGTTTTACAGGTCATTCCCACAGCCCCTCTCTCTCTCTCTCTCCTATACTGGGACTAGGGGCAGTAAAGCCATTTGTTGCCTTTCCGAAGACGCTGATAGGTCTCGCGGGAGCCCTGTGCGGTTGGCTTACTGCACTAACAGGCAAAGGCGGTCATGTTGCAATGAGATCCCCCCCCATGCATTCTTTCCTCCTTTTCCAACTGCAGAGCGCGTACTCACAGTAGCATCTTATTAAGTCAGCCCCAAACACAAGACAAACCTTGTGGGACGAGCAGCTCAAATGTACTCGTGACAGGCGACGACTGAGCACGGCTGGTTTACTTTGATAATTCACCAGAAAGAATTGAAGAAGTGCTAAAACTTTTAACACAGATTGTTCTAATATCCTGGCGTTCATATTGCTTGGCTGTTATCAAGGGGCCCACTGAGGCTGTGTGCGCAAAAAAAAAAAAAAAAAACATTATTCCGTGAGATAATGGAATAACAGTCTGCACAGTATATAGCCTCCGCTCCCTCATTTCTTTCCCCTGTATAATCACTGATATGACATGATATAATGTGACAAATGAAAAATATCACGTTTCAAAGCGAGCAACACCGAGCATTTATCATCGTTTCAGGAAATGCCCGATGGGTGAAGCCACAGTGCTTACCTGAGACTGCAGCCTATTGATCTCGCGAGCTGGCAACACTAACTGTGCTCTATTCATCCCCGTTCTGGCTGAGGTCTCGCAACAAACAGAGCCGTCAATCACTGCCTCAGAGCGGGCGTTGGCACCACCCTTGACATTAAGCTAACAATATCATTTGTCTCTTAAGTCACTTGGCCCCGCAGAATTATAGGAAGAGATGTGCTGTGGGGGAATCCTCTTTCCCTTTAAGCCCTCCGCAGAGTTAGACGCCCGGATTTAATTTTAAACTTTAATTAAGTCATAATGAAACTTGAAAGTGGAAGCAGTAGAACACGTCTTGATGCTCCAGACATTTAAGATGCAAAAACATCTGCGGCGGCCACTAATGCAGGCTGCTTGTTATGTAACACACTGCATTCTGAAAAGTCTACTTAAAAGGTGGAGTCAGCGATTCTGGAGAACGGTTGTTGTCAAAATCAATTTGTCAAAATCAGTTAATATCTCCTCACGATCAAGCAACACCGAGTTTGTTTACACCTTTCTGTGTGTACACTGATTTTTTGGGGGGTGCCTAGGGTCTGTAAACTGACATTTAAACAAAGTGTATGTAAACAACCTGCCCGCTGTGTATAAACACTGGATTTTCTTTTCAGCACACACAAGGTACGGACATCGGGTAACTGATCTTGAGGAGATATTTACTGATTTAGACAAAAAATTATTCCTGAAAACAAGTCTTCTCCGGAATCATTGACTGCACCTTTACCATGGCTGCCTGGGTGGTATGAAGGTGAATAGCATCAATGAATAATATACAATATGTTATGTATCGGTGCGTGCCGGGTTAAGCTGCCGGCTCAAGGTCAGAGCAACAATGTCACTACGCCAGGAATCCCGATCTGAGCTTTCTCTCTACCGGGGCAATATCTCAGAATAATATTGACACCTTAAACAACTGATGAATTCATTGGGAGTTAAAAAAAAAATCAATCTCAAATGATTTCCCCATCAGTGAAAAACAGAATGTGGACATAAATAATTCATCCAGATTCAGAGGGAAATTGATCCACAGAGAATGGTTGGGAATGGAGGGCTGTGGATTTGCCCCTGCACATATACATAAACAGTGCAGACGTTTAGTACACACACTAGCGTACAGACGTGTACACGTGCACGCACATATGCAAGACAAAAAAAAGCACCAAAAGTGGAATTTCCTCACTTTTGATAAAACACCACAGCTCAAGAATGGCTTACGTAAAATAAGTACATGATGTGGTGTGTATTTGTGCCATAGAGCTTTTCTAAGGGCTAAACAACAGATTATTGTCATGATAAATTGGATCATTAAATAATAATGACGCTCCGAGTCTTTGAATTCCCCCGATTTACTAAATGTGTCGGGGGTGAGCGTTCATATTTATCTACCTCAAAGTATTCAGCATTCGGCCCCGTTTTCTGCAGTAGTTGATATGGTTTCCTCACTGTCTTCTCGGAATCCATGGGCTTTTGCTTTGAATTGAGTTTATCCAATTATCTTGCAGGTGTGACATCACTGAAGCAGAAGAAAGCCTGAGAGGCAGAGAAAGTGCTACCGGTTGAATGAGAGATAAGCAAATGAAAAAGATGCAAATGGAGAAAAAGTTATTTTGAAATTTTAATTTTTTTTGGTTGGGGGGGACGGGGGGATGGGGGGGTCTAAGCTAATTGGTCGCTAGAGAAAAAGATGCTGACGCAGAATGTTTTAGGAGCCTGCCGCAAAGCCACCCACTCTCTACAAGTCGCACAAAAGCTCCCGAGGCGAGCAAGTGCACATACAAAAATGCACTAACACACATACACACACACACATGCACAGCTTCAGCAAGACCCATACCTCGCTTACTTACAGTTTTTCACAATTGTTTAAACACATTTTTTGGAACATCAGACACTGTTGTGGAGAGAGATTATATTCTGGTAAGAAATAGCTTAGAAGCCGCTGTGGTGCATCTGGCAAAAATGCGCAGAGGATGTATAGTCCAAGTGGGGTTTAATGAAAGAATGCAGAATAAACATCGGTGGTTCACAACTGTTGGAATGAGTGTGGTTAGGTATATGAACGCACACAATACCGGAATAATCAACAGTTAAAACACACGGCCAACTCTTTCAGGCCGTCCGCGCAGAAGTCCGCTGTCACACTGTTCCCTAGGCAACTACATCACCCGCTCGCTCTCTAATTAGATGCACGAGAGGAGACGTCAGGTGTGCATGCACCGAAAGCATGACCATATGTTAACACAGGCCGCTCACGTAAACAGCTGTAGTAACTAACCAACGGCCCTTTACAACAGCCGCCCCCAAATATGGCCTGCCAAATTTGCTCTACGTAGAAGGGCTGTGTGGTTCCGGGTCCATCTCCCGGGTAGCAGGTAGTGCGATGAGGTGGGCTACCGGTCTGGAGGGCTGGAGAGTCCTTCTGCCACTTCCCGCGGGTTTGGAGAACAGGGAGATAATGTCTGATATACTGGGCCCAGCACTGATCTGCCAGGATCTGGGAAAGCTTCCAGCGGCGACGAATCAGGAGGTTGGACTCATCATAAGCTGAATGAGGCAGAGACGGGTCGCGCCGCCCCATCAACAGCAGGTTTGGGGTCACCGGATCAGGGTCAGCCACATCACTTGACACATATCCCAGGGGCTTGAAATTCAGCACCCCTTCCACTTCGATCAGGACATTCCTCAACACCTCCTCAGTGACTGCTTGAGGTTGGACGGTGGCGTACAGGGCAGTCTTCACTGACCTTATTTCCCTCTCCCGAATGCCACAGAAATGAGGTGCACTGGGTGGGTTGAACTTGAAGCTGATCTGGTGTCTAGCTAGCTGATCTTGTCGCAGGAGGTCCAACTCTGCTTCTTTGGTGCAGGAGGTCCAACTCTGCTTCTTTGGTGCTTCAGCATTAGGGCTGCTCTGGCTGGCGGCCGCCCCCTGGCGGGAAAGTGCAACAGCACGCACCAGTTCTCTAGATGAGGTAAACTGCTCTGGGTTTGGGAGTGGGGGCCCTGCCGCTGCTGAACCGTAACTGCAGAAAGTCGGCTGCCGTACCTCAGCTTCTTTCTCCACAGAGCCTGCAGATAATTTGGTCGGCCAGAACTCTGGCGACTGTGTTAAAACAGCTTCCTTGGGTGTCTGCACCTTGTGCTGAATCCCTCCAACCTCCAACCTCTGTCTGGAACAGGAAACTTGCTTCTCACCTCTCAAAGGAAGAACATCCATCTGCGAGGGCCTTTCAACACGCTGCAATAACTCTGCAGAGGGGGAGAACGTGGAAATATGCAGACACTGTGTTGGCTGGAGCCGACCTGTCCCAAACCTGGTCGGTCCCTGAAGAGTCCATCCCAGTCTAGTCTTGACCGCAGCCGGACCTCCAGGGGGTCCCAGACGCACTGGCTGGACCGCGGTAACAAGGTGGGGGTAGTCGAAACCGATCAATAACACGGGATGGACTGCACTGAAGGCTTGGAGTGGCAGCCCTCTTAAGTGCCTGAATTTCCTCTGCAGCATCTTAATTGGGTAAGTGTGCTCGGCTAAGCCTAGCTGATCGGCAGTAAAGGCTCCCTTAATCTGAAAGGTCTTGTGTGGCTGGCAGGCAGGGGATATGGAGAAGGAGACAGATGCCCCATGGACCACCCTACTTTCCTGGTTCACTGTTCTCAGCGAGAGGTTTTCTGGTTCCCCCTGTAGCTTCAAAGTCTGCGCAGCCGTGGCAAGCAGGATGGTGCGCTCAGAGCCATCATCCAATATGGCATATGTTTCCATGCAGTGTTTGCCGTTGCGCAGTATCACCTTGCTCACCTTCAGCATCACTGAACTGCAGTCTGATTGTCGATCCAAATAGAAGACGTCGCTCACCGTACTCACCGGTCCAGAACTGTGTCCTGTTACTGGCTTAGCATTGACGTCATGAAGGGCTTCCAAATGTTTCCCCTTACATGTCTTGCAGGTGATCTTCAGTCGACAATGCGCGGCCTGGTGGGAGCGGCCCCAGCGCCAACACTTCTTGTTGGTCTTCACCCATGTGCTCTTCTGCTCGGCGGTCAGCTGACTGAAGTTGGAACACTGATTCAAATAATGCTGTGAGTTAGAACAGTAGGGGCAATACACCTGTCTATCCCCTGGCAGGTTGCTTACAGGCGCGGATGACTCTTCCTCTGTGTGGCTCTCCTGCTGATCGGCGCCATACAGGATACTGGTAGGCCGAGTCCACTTGGGATCCCTGTGCTTGTCGTCCTTCCGGTCTACGTCATGTATGCTGCTTTCACCGAGGGACTCAAACACAGACTCCTGCATCTTCAGCTCATACTCTAACCATTCTCCAAAATTCTTCAGAGTGGGAATGCGGATATGCTGGGGGTACAGATACCTTTTAAACTCTGCTCTCATGTCCTGTGGGAGCTTGGAGAGCAGCCGTGCCACATGTGACCCACACTGCAGCTCGACATGGCCATTCTCCCCAAGGTGGTCTAACATTCCCACCAGTGCCCTCACTCGAAGCGCAAACCGCTTGAAGGCGCAGCTGTCATTGCTGCTGATGCTGGGGGCTTCCATCAGTTTGGCTATGCGTCTCAAGGCCAGCTGGTGTGGTTGCCCGTAATGCTCTGTGAGGGATGCCATGGTGTTGGAATAGCGCTGCTTGGAGTTGGTATAGGAGTCAGCGATTAGGAGAGCGTCCTCAAACCTAATGTGATCCACCAGAACTTGGTATTTAAAGTGCTCCGTAGCATCAGCTGGAAGCAGGTTATCCAGAGCGATCTTTAATCTGGTGAACTCTCTTGGGTCTGTAGGCCTATACATCTTTGGTTGCCTCCACAGTAACTTCTCTTCCCGGGTTTCGGCACCAATTTGTTGTGGAGAGAGATTATATTCTGGTAAGAAATAGCTTAGAAGCCGCTGTGGTGCATCTGGTAAAAATACGCAGAGGATGTATAGTCCAAATGGGGTTTAATGAAAGAATGCAGAATAAACATTGGTGGTTCACAACTGTTGGAATGAGTGAGGTTAGGTATATGAACGCACACAATACCGGAATAATCAACAGTTAAAACACATGGCCAACTCTCTCAGGCCGTCCGCGCAGAAGTCCGCTGTCACACTGTTCCCTAGGCAACTACATCACCCGCTCGCTCTCTAATTAGATGCACGAGAGGAGACGTCAGGTGTGCATGCATAATAATAATGTGCATAATAATAATAATTGATAGGTTTATAGCGCTTTATTGCCTAGGCACTCAAAGACGCTTTACAGGGTTCCTGGTTCAATTCGTTCACACACAGTCATACCGGTGGTGGTAAACTACGAGAGTAGCCACAGCTGCCCTGGGGCAGACTGACGGAAGCGTGGCTTCCATTCAGCGCCTACGGCCCCTCCGACCACCACCTCAAACATACAGCAATCATACAAGGCAAGGTGGGTGAAGTGTCTTGCCCAAGGACACAACAACCATGACACAGGTGGCCGGGCGGGGATCGAACCGCCAACCCTTGGATCGTTGGCCAATCCGCTTAACCACCTGAGCCACAGTCGCCCCAATGCATGACCATACGTTAACACAGGCCGCTCACGTGAACAGCTGTAGTAACTAACCAACGGCCCTTTACAACAGACACAATGTGCACAATCTGAAACTAATTTACCAACTGCTTAACCAATTTTGCTGAACTCCAAACACATTTCCTGCCTTAGACTCATATTCACACAGAACACACTGCCAATCAAATTTCTAAACTCAAAGGGCTTTTGTGCAGTTAGCTATAGTAGAGTCAGAGATGAGCTCCTGTTTGCTGTGATTTACAGTAGACTGCACATTTTGGTACAAATACAGTTTTTGCCGAATACTGTAAACACTAAAAGTGACTGCTATGACCACAAACTCTAACTTTTTGTAACTATGCCCTAAACCAAAGCACTTTCTGTATCATTCCTTTTGCCGGCCGGCCTTTGTTCGGTAAATGTTAAAAGCTGACATTAGCACACCTGAGTGTCCTGCCTTTGTCCTTTTCATGAAGCATTTCAATCTCTCATCTGCCATTAGCCAAGATGGCCTGTCTGCCTCAGTCACATTTACAGAGATGTAGATGTAGAAGAACTGTTCTCTCTCACACCCCATTAGAGACCGGGAAAATTCCCCAATAAGCCGGGGGCTCTATGCAGAACAAATGCAGCACTCGTACTGTCACACACAGGTGCACGGACACACACACACACACACACACACACACACACACGTTTGTACGGCTATACTTGTGAGGACATTCATTGAAATAATGCATTCCCTATAGCCCCTTACACCTGGAACTAAATGCATTACCCCAACCCATATTATAACCTTTCCAAAAATGTCCTCACTTTTGAAATTGGAATTGGTTCTCACAAAGAAAATTGTATGTACAAGTGAACACACACACATACACACACACACACACAGACACACACACATACACACACACACACACACACACACATTATGTACTTTGTTTCAAAGTAGGCATATCTGTTCCTTAAAAAACAGTCACCGTAAGGTTGATAAAGACCTAATAAAATAAAGCAAAAAAACAAGAGCGGCGTTATAATGAGCAGCATAGGGAGAGAGGCGGACACCTGTTTGTTTATACAATCTCTGGCAAACACGGCGCGGCTAATCACCTGAGGTGCTGGTGGGGTGACGCTGTATCTGCATCACAATGGAAGGGGTCGGCCCGCATTAAACACAGAGGGGACAGACGCCGTTCCATTTTGCTTTGGCTTTTCAGTTTTAATGCCCGTTTTTTTTTTTCTTCTCCTCCCACCGAGACACAGATGCAGATGTTCTGTATTGTTGCTGCACCTGCCGTTCCAGCCCAGCTCCTGCTCCGCCAACCATCAAACAACTGCCAGACTGTCGTGTGTACTCGCTCACAATGAGCTGTGAAAAAAAGAAAAACTCTTACCATCAAAGATGAGCGAAAAATTACTTTAAAAAACTATTTCAATCTCGCCTCAATTTCCCTCTCAATAGTTGTCTGAGAAGTTGTCCCCCCCCACTCTATCAGGAATAAAGAGAATCCTATTACATATGTCTTACTTTTACTAGCTCCGTTTCCTCTTGACGGGCCCTTTGAACAGATGTAGTTACCACTTTATTTGCTGTCTCCATAAAGGTGATTTATAAGCTGTTATCACAAGGCCGGCAAAAAAAAAAAAACGTCAATACCAGATTAAAAGGTGTGAGCGAGAGAGAGAAAGGGACAGACTTCATTAAAGTTGTTAGAGCTACAAACACCTATTGATATGTGCGAGACAACCAGAGTAGGTGGGGGGTTCAATACAGTTTTGGCCCTCCATTGACACCTATTGACTTTCATTGATTTGTCATTTATAGCAGGCTTCAACATTCATTTTCAGACCATGGTATATCGATGATGCTTGTGGGGGAACGGCGGATTATGGATGTATTCTGTCTCTGCTAATACAGCTTGTTTTTTGCGCCTTCCGAAGTGGTCTGTGTAAAATTGTATAACATTTTGTTGCTAAATTCACAAACTTAAGCTATAGTGTTTTAGGGGATGCATTTTCATCGTAGGAATCCATTGGTTTCCAGTGCCGTAAAAAAACACCAGAGAAGAAGAAGAAACACAACCAAGATGCTACCTGACCAACAGATGCATGCTGGGTCTAGCTAACATGCTAACTGCTAAAATGCTAACATGCGGGATTTCTAAGACATCTGCTACACTTCTTGGCGAGCGCGTACCTTCACTGAGGTGGATTTACAACAGTTTCTGTCGCGTTGTGGCCGGAGACTGTCTCTTAAACTCAAGATGTTTAAAAAACTTTTGAGGAGAATGAAGGAGGAGAGGACATTGAACCTGGAGCAGATTGTAGAGGAAATTCAGTGTGTACCAGGCTCACAGGATCAATTGGTTGGATCAGTTGAATGAAACCAGTGAGTACAACAACAACAAAACGCTCAGTGTAAGTGGATGTGACAAGCCTAGCAGTGTGTAAGTCCGGTAGCCTCCAGTCTCTCTCCTGTTGCTGAAATATGTGTGTTTGTTGCTGCAGCATCCATGAAGTTTGTCATACATCTCTTTGTACTGTGTCCTTGATGGCGCATTATTCAGTTAGTTTCTTATCCTATGGGCCGTCACACTGTTTATAATACAACTAATGCTGTGTACACAATATGTTAAGGGGAGTACTTCTGTGGCATACCTTTGGAAAGTTGTGATTCTTGTGATTCATTTGATGCAAATCATTTCATCATACGATCACAACAGCAAGTCAAATCAAACGCCTCAGACCACCAACAAGCAAGCAGACAGTTACAAAGCTGAGGCAACTCAACTATGAAGCCTCACAGTAGTAAACTATCGATCAATAACGTACCAACAAAAACGCCGTAGTTACATTGGCAAGGTCCACCACACAAACCAGTCCAGTAAAATAAACACGTTTATGACATCTATAAATCCCCACGGACAGCTGCTGCGTCGTTGGAAATCAGCCGGCAGATGCTTCCAATTTCCAAGGTATATTCTGTCATTACTCGCATTCGCACGTGAACATCGCTGCTATCATATATCAAATGTCCAATTAAACCTTAATATTTTGACTGACCCCTCACCTGAGCCAATAGGAGCGCCTGTATCCTGCCCACGGCCTACACTAGCAAAGAGAGGTTGCGTGGAAAGGGGAGAGCCTGCCTTCCTTCTTTTGTGTAAAGATTGAGCCTCTTGCAACCGATTGTGCGGGTGATCTGTTTTTATGTGGCTAATAAGGTTCCAAGCACATGGGGAAGCTGCTTTAGTGTGAAGGGGGGTGGAAGGAGCTCAAAGCAATCTGCAGACTGCCACTGCCGTCTGCATTGCGTAAATGAGCAAAGGGCAAATATTTAGTTTTTTAAGACTGATGGACATTTATTTTTGAAATAATGTGAATTGAAATAGTTTGCTTTGCGTTATGACCTTTGATGAACTATTGGTATGTGAGCATGGTTACTGAGGGTGCATGCTTCGGAGTCTCCAAATAGCCTTCTTTTTTGGACACTGCCTGGATATCCTTAGAAAAACATGTGAAAAACTTCATTTTCAGGGGGAACTGTAATCAAATTTGAACTTTGAGTAAGTAAGGCTTCAGGCTGTAGTCCTGATGTGTTTTCCAGCTGATAAGTCTTAGCTTTATTCATCTGCAGGCATCGGTGTGCCAAAAAAAAAGTAATTTAGGTGGAAATAGTAGGACATATTCTAATTAAGTGTGTTCAAACTTCAGTTGCTCAATTCCTGTAGCACTAACGGAGATTTTGACTGCCGGAGGACAAAAATCAGAGTGTTACCTTTCAGAAAAGACAAGCCCTATGCAAGCAATCCAAATGGTTCAGCAATAGCTTCTGATTTACTGTTGGTATTACTTTGGATAGGCGTTTTTTTAAGGCAAATTTTACATGATTGGCATGGGGTTAAAGTGGCAGCTATTTAATTTCTTTAACTTACTAATTAACGCTGTGGTGTTAATTCAGGTGACGCTGTGCAAAGGAAAGCCATTGTATGTTTACAATTGATAATCAGTTGCACACACACAGGTGGAAAAGTGCATGGAATTAATGGTTGGGACATGAGGACTCTTTGGTGTGATTCTGTTCCACTAGCATTTTTGTTGGATTGATATTTAATAAAAAAACAGTAGATTCACATAAGGCATATTTATTCAGAGTACATTTAAACTGACTTAATTATAACGTTAAGCTCATTCTCACTCAATTACAATGTCATCATTCCAAAGTACTTTTACTTCAGTCAAATTTCTGTAAAGTAACTAGAGCTGCCACGATTAATCGACGAATCGATTATTAAAATAATCGACAACTATTTTGATAATCGATTAATCTTAATTCATTTTTTAATACATTTTTTCCAAATTCTCTGATTTCAGCTTCTCAAATGTGAATATTTTCTAGTTTCTTAAATCCTATTAGCTATGACAGTTAGCTGAAATATCTGTGTGTTTTGGACATAACAATACATTTGAGGACGTCAACATGGGCTATGGAAAATGTACCAACATTTTTCACCATTTTCTGACAATTTACGGACCAAAACACTAATCGATTAATAATCGATTAATCGAGAAAATAATCGACATATTAATCGATTATAAAAATAATCGTTAGTTGCAGCCCTAAAAGTAACATTACTTTTTAATGAAGGAGGATATGCTGCCACCTCTGTCAACACGTATTGTCTGTGTATCAAAAGTGGTGTACTGTACTGTCGCTTATTATTCTGTGCTATAGAGCTCTATTTTTGTCCATCAACTACAACTTCTAAATGAGTCACATTGTTGTGACATGTTCCCTCAATATAAAGAACATGGGCATTGTGGTCTATTCTGAGTGGATCCAGCAATAGTTCCTAACAAATGCACTATTTACTCCTATTTGAGTAACATTCACTTATAATTGCAGCGTAAATTACTACGACTACAAGTACAGAGACATTGCTGTGTTGTGTTTGTTTGTTTGTTATTCCATGGGATTTGTTTACAACAATGCACATTGTAATGAATAGCACTGTCCTTATGTTCAAATAAGTTTGAGAAAGTAAAGCTGCCTCGTTAATTTAAGGGAAAATATTATTTGTGAATAAAAGGAAACCTTGTGTAACTTTCAAGTAGGAAACAAGATGTTGATACAGTCACATGTGTTGAAGTAACAACTGAAACTCCCAAGTCGCCACCCTGACCTCCTCCTGAAGAGCTTTTGTGTAGCTTTGAAACAACCCCACACTACTAGTCTTTGTTACTGAGAGAAGACAATCATTATTCGCAGTCAGACGAAAAAAAATAAACCTAGGTCATTGCAGGGACTTGAACAAGAAATTGTGTTTTCTTTGTTTTCATTTTCTTTTGTTTTCTGGTGAGGACAGTTACTTTAAATTAAAGAAAGAAGCAGCATGGCCTCTTTGTTTTGGGTCAACACACACACACACACACACACACACACACACACACACACACACACACACACACACACACACACACACACACACACACACACACACACACACACACACAACTAAAATATATATTACAGGAGAACAGTATCCCTGCTGTTGCCTGCCTGCCTGCTGCCTCTGTGGCTGATTACTCACTTACTGCGGCTTCATATCATATCACGCTGTTTCGGGTTTAGTTTGGCCCTCAGCTCCCCGACACCAGAGCCAAGGCTGTATCACAGGTGAAAGAGTTCATTAGCGCAGCAAGCTGGGGTCCACAACAAGCAAGCCTCTTCACACAGAATAACAGAGCTTAGCCTTCGGCAGTGACCTATCCCATCCAACATGCCGAGATAATACGCCAGCACAGAAAAACTCAAGGCAAACAGTTGTTTCACACACAGAGACACACACACACACTTTAGTAAGTCGAGGCAAAAAAGTTTATCAAGTAGCGCATAACAACCTTGCCTGTAAATGTAGCGTGCTGTGATTTCCCCCCAAAACGTTCTGCTATGCCCAAACTCCCCCACAGCAACTCTCTGTGCCGTTCAAACATTTTATTTTATTTATGAATATTTACAAATGTCAAACCTTTCAAAAGTTTGGAAATTGTTGAGCTAGATGAAGAGTTAAGGTCACATGTAGGAATGTAGTGAAAGCAGAAAAGAATAATTCAGCTGCGATATTTTATACTGTGCATGCCAAGGATTAATGCCCTCCACTAACACTTCAAACAGAGCAGAACATGTACTATAGCTCTCCTTTATCCGAACATATAAAAACAAATGTCTACCTGTGTAATAGGTGTTACAACAGAACCCAGCCACACTATGATATCCCTATATTGCATTGTATTCATCCTAGAAAGTGAATGAGCACAAGTATATCAGTGATTCTTGAGAAGTGGGACAAAACAGGGTACAATGTTGAAAAAATACAAACCCAATTTTTCAGCAAATTAAATTACATGTATATATCCAACATATACTAAGCTACTGAGCTAAGCTTTGACACAACCTCCCATCTTTATTTTTTTTACTGCCATTGGCCTATCACCACCGTCATAGGTCAACTCTGTCAGATTTCCTGTATGACGGTGTTGACATATTTAACGTTTCTTAAACATAACAAAGGGAATTTATCTAGTAGCCATTTGTTTTTTCTGTTGATGTTAGTTGTTAGTATGAACTACTTCAGGAAAATAAAATGATCAAAAAATGTCAAATAACTTCTTCAGAAATTGTAAGTCGGTGTTGACATATCATGGTTGTGACACAGGACTTTCAAGATTCGGAATGTAAAATATTCTAAAACTACAACACTTATCAGAGCCTGTCTTGACTTGAATGTACTCTGCAGAGGTAGAATTTGACAAGAGGTCCTTCAAAGTGACAGCTGCCCCTTATTTCATTATGGAAGACGGCCTTTTGTCCCGGTTCTCAAGAATCACTGATATGTCAGTCTCTATTAAAAATGAACCTAAATTGATATGTATCCCAATATAACCCAGAAACAGCCTCTTGGCTGCCATCTGCTCTGCATGGGGACAACTTAGATGATGTATGCATTGTTTGCATTCTAATTTGCCAATATAATGAATTGCCACGGATATTATTATTCTTTAATTCATTATAATAAATATAGTAAATTGGGGTCTCCCAAATTAAGTTTCATACTGTGCAATGACGTTGGGAAAAGACAGAAAATAATTTAGAACACCAGATGTTCTTTGTATGTTGCATCACTTGTGGACACACAGTCACGGTTCCTCCCCACCCATTCATCTAAAAACTGCTTGCTAAAAAAAAATATCGTTATTAAAATGTTGTTTTTCTAAGATCAAAAGAAAAACCAAACACAAAATGCTCTCTCCACAGTACTCACAAACCCTTAATGAATTTTGCAACAAGTTCTCCAGCGTGAAAGGCATGTATCGCCTTCAAAAGTTCATATTTCTCTGGTTATTTCTACAGCTATTTTTCTTCTTAATTGTCTAACTGCGTCTTTGATTTGGTCTGGTGAGAACAGCAACAACAAATCAGCAAAGCCTTAAGAGGATCTGCTCAAATGGGGTCAACTTGTATATTCAAAAGACATAGCTTTTGATTGTGTGTGATTTTAAGTGAGAAGCAATGTTTTGCTTCCCACAGGGACCAAGATGCTAAATGTCAATGTTCTCTCTTCTCTCAGATTATGCGTTTTACCGCAAATAACACAGCCTGGGTTAATTATGTAGTTATGGCTTAATCCTTGGGTGGTGTCTGACTCACTCAAGCCTTCCTCCTGTCCTTGTTCCACGCGCTGCCTCCACCAAATCTATTGGATTTCTGAGCAAAATGCCAGCCAAGAAAACCAGCCAACCAATCAAAACATTTTCTCCAAGAGCATCCACTATCTCCACTGATAATAGCAGTGGAAATTGAACTCCCTCTATACTCACTATAAAACTATAAACTAGTTGGGCAACAAACTTTAAACCTCCAAGTCCCAACAGTTATAATAACCTTGATTTTTTATGTCAAGCTTGAAAGCATAATTCTAAGAAAATCTGGCTGTACTGTTTCATAAAGGCCATCTTGATCATCAATTGTAGAAACTTGTGGGCTGTGTAGGCACTGACATTTTCAGGTAGCTATTGTATACACAATCCGGGAATGAAGAACATACTTTCATGCACTTGTTCTCTTCCCTATTATTTCTTGTCCTGGAGGTAATCTGTATGGAAATGCATTAAAAACTTTGTTTAAAAAAAAGTCAAGATGGGTAGAATTTGTAAGAAGCATTTTGCATAATGCCTTTGAACAAACTTCGTTTGTTCAACTTTGGATGGCAGAACAGGTGGAAACCCTGCAGGAAAACAAATTGGGATTTATATGGAATACTTCAAGACCTGTCCAAGACCAATTAAAAACATGTAATTGCTAGGCTACTTTTGCTGCTACTACAACACTACTTCTTTAGCTATGACAACCTAACTACTATTCACAGACACAGTCCAGCCCAGACTATAAGGAACTATTCTGCAACTGCAATTAATTACACCCAATGCCAACGATCAGTACTAAAACTATACTTTAACCATAATTCAATTGAATTGACCACTCTCTTTTCCAAAGTGTACAATAGTTACCATTGGATGGAAAACAACAAATTCTTAGGCTAATCCACGATTTGCAGAATCATCCTTCCTGTTATGACTTTGCGGGCGATATGAGTTGAGCTGGGCGGGCTGACACCATGTTTTAGCCATAAATTGATACACCTCAACACATTCTGGTGAGTTTGATTTCTTGACATTTGACGAGCATGTTAAAGGGGTACGATTAAAAGTCAAGTATCTAGACAATTGGTTGGATTTCTAGCATTTCATAAACTAGTGCAGTGCCCGTCCAAAAAACTTCAAAATCAATCAAGGATGCACACCATCGTGCCGTGCGCAAGCAATATCCGGAAACTCTGGAATATCCGGAAGGTCGATCTGACTAAAACTCAGAGAGATATACGAGTCACGGACAGACAACACACAGACAGACATACAGACGTTTCTTGCTTTATAGAAGATTATATAAGATAGATATCGGCTGTCTTTCAGTTAAGGCAGAACCACAGTCCAGTTTTCCTCACATCTGCTTTCATTAGGTTCCTTGTGGAGTGCAGTGAGCCCTTTTCATATTACTGGATTTCTATTTCACGTCTTATAGATGTAGCCTTGACTTAGTCTGACCCTGCAGAACATGCAGACAGACAATACCGTCTGAAATCCTTTAGCAAAACCACAGGCCCATGTCTCCATTTTATGTCTCTTACATTCATTGTAGAATTGCACAACTGCTGTCTACCTCTCTCTTTGGCAGCGTGGTTGAGGATGCAGACGTCTGGTTTGAATAGAAAATAAATGAATAGTCCATAACAGACAAGGTAGCAACAAGCCAGACAGCATATTTAATTCAAGGGTATGTCTTTGATTGTGCTAAGACTGCCCTTTTACAACAATTATTACCCGGCTTCTTGAAACTGTATTCTTGTGATGATAGGCTTGCCAGGTTGTCATTAAAAGCAGTAAAGGTAGTGGTGCGTTACATTACCAAACGGAGCAGTTGTAGGTCTTGCTCAACAGCCCTTCTCTTCATTAAAAGTTAGTTAATTGACGGTGAACTGGATCTACTTGTGGAGAAGTAATGAGCTGGGAGGGAAGGTCAGGCTCAGTGAATCGGCACTGATCTCACTGGTGTGCGAATATAAAATGTAAAGGGAAATCCTTTTGTATAAAGAAGCGGAGCAAACGACCGTCATAATGTGTCTATCTATATGGAGAATATTCTCCAAGAAAATGCAAGCGTCAGACAAAAGCTGTAAGCATAAAATGTCCCCCTTTTGTAGACGAAAACACATGGAATGTAGTATGAAAAAGCCTCTGGAAGACTCTTCTCAAAAAGTAAAATCAATTTATGATATCAAAGTTGGGTGTCTCAATAAGCTTTCACAAAAATCTGATTGAGAATGAAACGTTCAAATGATAAAACTTAATTCATAAAAACTGCCGTGATTGGTTTCGAAGTACGTATGGTAAAATAAGAACGAGAGCATAACCTGCCACATCTAAACCACATTTCTGTAAAGTTGATGAAACTTAAATGACAATATCTCATTTGGATTGATAATAATGCCTTTTCAAATGCTTACTATCATGCAACTAACTCCCCACATTACATAGTTAAAAGGATTTTGTGGATTTGAGTTTCTAAAGGGGCTTTAAGGAACCAATTTCCTCTCCTTCTCCATCCTCTCATCCTCTGTCCGTTTGATTGGTCATGTGTATGTGTGCCTGTGCTGGTCCCTGCCGCCATGCAGAGAATGTGTTAGCACACTAACGTGAGCACTTTATCATCATCTCCTCTGTCAGCATCATGCTCTTCTTGTCCCTTTAGTTTCTCCACATCTCCATGCAAGTCCGTTTTCATCTTTCATTTCTTATTTTTTTTAACCAGCTGGCCAGTCATCCACAATTCTATTCTGCATTCCCCTCCTCTGCTCTATCTATCTACTGTATCTCGTACATTTCTCCAGCTGTCCCTCTCTCTCCCTGCCCTCCCATCTGCTGATCATGTGCCCGATAACTGTGCAGAGGGACTCCCCCCCAACACACACACACACACTGTCCTTCTCCCCTGATGTCCCCCATTCTGTTGCCAATCTATCAGAATTTCTCCAGAAGCTCTCCTCCCACCACCTCCCATAACCCGTTTCCTTTTGCTTCAAACGTACTCCATTTCTTTCATCCGTCTTTCAGCCTTATCCCTCCCTCCCTCCATCTACTCACAAAACTCTCTCCGTTCATCATTCATCCCTCCATCCATCCAGCCAACTCTACTCTTCTTCCCCTGTGCCCTCCAAACCCGGTCCAGACCCTACAGCGGTTGGGATCATAATGTAGGCGAGATGGAGCACAAGCCAAGATAAGCTCTCCCCTCAGGTCACTGTCTATGTACCAGCTGATACAAATCAATCTGCTACCCTGGGATACTGCTCCTTTTGTTGTGTTACAGCCTCCGTTGTTTAGTGTGTTTGCTTTACTGAAATCCTTGCCATATTTTTTTTTCAGTGACAAAAAACGAGCAATACCTTGATCCCTTTTTTTCCCCACTTTTCAGTTTTCAGCATTTGAATTGTCGTGTTGTTTTCCCATTTGTTCTATTTAGGGCATACCACTGGGTGCCCTGTAGAGATAGTCACCACATGCCTATCCTATCACCCGCATTGCACATATAAATAGACAAAAACAGCTTGATAACTAGAGTGGAGACGCATTTTGAAATCATCTCCGGGCTCGCCGCTGCTGTTTTCCGTCTTGGTGTAACTTAATGCAATCTCTCATTTCTTACATCTGAAATGTGCTCCCGTGGTTTATTATCCATATCTCTAAAGACTGTTTTGTGTTATAGCTATTGTTGCGTGAGTATCTGTTGTCACTGTTGTTTATTTTGCTAGCATCGCAGCAGTAGGCCAATGCAGCTATTAGCCGCTGATGCAACACACCTGCAGGAGGTCAGGAGAGCATTGATGGAGGTGTTGACTTGTGCTACAGCGTTTTAAACCAAAAGAAATAAACCTGCAGTGTCTACACCAAGAGATGATGTGGGCGTATTAGGTTGAAGGTTAGAGCTAAAGGGTAAGCCATCTATTCACATGCACAGCACAGAACCTGCTCATAGGCTACTGTAGAAAATGAGCAAAGCTAAAAAGCAATTATTTATTTGTTAGCAATCGATTTAATTTTTACCAGCAAAAATATACTGGAAAAGATCATTACTTTTGCCTTATGATATCAAATCTCATTGTCTTCAAAAAAATTTAAACTGTAATCAACATCGAAATATTGTTAACTTATAAAATAAAATGGTAAATAACTTATAAAGTTAAAGTTGTAACATGCTATCAACATGCTATCATACTGTGTACTGAGAGTGGACCAAATAATTTAAGATTCCCTTCAGGCATGTTTTTTGACGTATGAGAAAACACTCTGCTTTAAAAAAAATATTCATGTCTGATTTGGTTTTTCTACATAGAAAATTCAATTACCGAGACCGAAATTCTGAAAATTGCATTTAGTCCATTGATTTGCTTTATGAAAAAGAATCAAGAATCTATGAATATGATAATATTTTTCATTTCGAAGATGTAACTACTACTCACCGCTCCCAATTAAAAAGTCCATCACCAGTGCTGATCGATGCACTGGGGGGCTTCAAGTTTCCAAACCACACAAATTGCATATTGGTCCATGATTAGCCTTTGAAACTTGTAATGTCACCGAAATTGTGCTCATGCATACACATCTCTAAAATTGTGATTTAAAAAGTTGAGTGTGAAAAAACAAACCAAGCACACACAAACATCATTTTTTTCCCAGTGAAGCTCAAAACATCCAAGTGAAGTCACGAGAGGTGAAACACATTTTTAAGTGGCGGCTCTAAAAGGACATGACACCACACAATGAGCTGAAGAAGGCTCAAACGCTCCCCAGAGACTGACAGGGAACAGCAAATTCGGGTAATAATTACCAGTGCCTTCTTCACGACGAGCAACACCTTTCACATTACACGTGGTGCATGTGATTCTAATGCGGATAGAAAAATTATAATTAGTGCAATAATGATGGGATTTTTCCCACTTTTATCTTTCGCATCTCCCCTTGCTTCTGATGTTGCCTGCTCACCTACACACTCCTTCATCTGTGCAGTGCTATCTTTACATCAAGGACTGCGATGAAAGTTAGTCTTAGACATTTTTGTAGCTGTGTGTGTGTGATTTAATGGCCTTATTATGTCAAGGAAACTAAACTAAAACCCAGCGAACACAGCAATATACTATTGGCTGAGGTCAGCTTGTGGGATTTTCTTTAGTAATTGGCAAATGTCAATGTGATTTTTTGAATTAGGTCGTCTTACTTCGGCAACTTAAAAAAGGTGGAGTCAGCGATTCTGGGGAACGCTTGTTGTCGAAACTCCTTTTTGTCAAAACCAATAAATATCTCCTCATGATCCACCTGTCTGCACTGTGTGTGTGCTGAAAAAAGGTCTGGTCTGGAAATACTCACTGATTCTTACCAACAAAATTTTTTGACAACAAGCATTCTGCAGAATCGCTGACCACACCTTTAACCAGGAAGTTATGTTTCCTCTCCGGCTCTCTGTATCCACTCTGCAGTTCATCAACTGACCGTTCGTTGACACATCTAATGCTGCTTATGAGCCCCAGTAAGCTAAAGGACCCCAAAGCCCCACCCCCTGCTGAGAAAGGTCACTGTAGAGGTGGATGGGAGTGGGACACACACACCTTCTGCCATACAGAGAGATTTATCAAGCCAGCTTTGCTCCCCGAAACACATGGTTAATTTAGCAGCCATTACAGGTGACATCTTGATGAATAGAGAGGGTCTGTTCACGCATACATAGGCAATAGGCATAAACACACACAAACACACACGCGCCCGCACTCACTCTCTCTCTCTCTCACACATACACACACACACACACACACACACACACATACACACAGACACGCTCATAGAAAGAATAATGGTCATTTTACTGCAGTCTGCAGGAGGACAGGAGATAAAAGTTAGTGTTGGGAGAATGATGTGTCAGGATGGTTTCATTAGCTGGGAGATAGAAGACTCCTGTCTGTGCCATCCAGGGGAAATAAATGATTCTTCACCGCTGGAGACGGACACGTGCGCTAACACGGTGACGAACTATCATGTTACTTAAGCTTATAACTTATTATGCGCCAGAGTAATCCTGCAGTCGTAATTAGAGCTCCCGCTAATCAGGGCTGAAGAAATTTGAAATGCTAAGTGTGTGTGTGTGTGTGTGTGTGTGTGTGTGTGTGTGTGTGTGTGTGTGTGTGTGTGTGTGTGTGTGTGTGTGTGAAAACACAGCCGTGAGACAACTGGTCATTGCTCACTCACACCCCCCATTTATCATAATTTTCATCACCTTAAAAGTGATACATATTGATTTGATGGAGATGCCCTTCGTTGCTTTGAAGAGGAGGTTCCACACACACACACACACACACACACACACACACACACACACACAGACCGCAAATATTTGATCACTGTCAAACATGTGTTGGCTGGGTTCTGTGACAAGCATACACTAAGCCCCTCCACAAAGAGCTTTCCATTCAAACCAACAGATGATATAGAGTTGTTCTTCCCACACATGCAGGAGGCACAGTTTGAACGGCAGCCCAGAACCAGGAGCGGATAGGGGAAGAAAAAATGTCCTTTTTGGAGGCAGCGACTCATGCCTCTCTCTCTCTCTCTCTCTCTCTCTCTCTCTCTCTCTCTCTCTCTCTCTCTCTCTCTCTCTCTCTCTCTCTGGCGGCTTGGCAGGGAGCAGAACAGACGTGCAGACAGACAATAGAGAAGTCTCTATAGAGATCAGCCTACACGACGGCCCCCACCTTTATATTTCTATCTATCTCTCTCTCTCTCTCCAGTCCCTGTATACCTGCAGGGACACCTTAACCCTTCCGTATACATTGTGAGAACACGTTCAATTTAATTCGGCTCTCCTTTTGTTGAATATCAAAGACCACCTTTCAGAATGCTGTTTTAAAATGACTGTAAATGAAACAAGAGCCCTGAGAGATACAGGCATTGTAGCGTTACTCCTAATGAGCAATTAACAGAAAGAGAATACTTTGTCTGTGCTATCGCAGTAACAATCATATCGTATCAAACTATTGCATCAGATGCAAACTTGATTTGATCATGGGCTTTCCCCAATATGTTATTTTTTCTCATATGGATGTCGTGGAGTGAAGCGGTGTCATTACCTTGTGCACTCATCAAGATGCACCCTGAAGGTCAGAGCTGATGAATTGGAGAGACAGCCCTGTCATAGAGAGCGGCCATTATCTATGATACCGAATGAGATTATTCAGTCTCCTGGGAAAGGGAGAGGGAGAGGGAGAGGGAGAGGGAGAGGGAGAGGAGAGGAGAGGAGATGAGAGGAGAGGAGAGGAGAGGAGAGGAGAGGAGAGGAGAGGAGAGGAGAGGAGAGGAGAGGAGAGGAGAGGAGAGGAGAGGAGAGGAGAGGAGAGGAGAGGAGAGGAGAGAATGAAACGGAAGTAAACAAAAGGTATTTATTTGTTTTACCTTTTATTTTTACAGGCAGGTCATTAATTATCTTTGTATTTCTCAGTATGGCAGTGTTTACAAACTGGCGCAGGAGCTCAGAAAAATACCAACAAGCGCCCAAGAAATGTTTCAGTTGTTGATTCTACTGCTTAGGGGAAGGGCTAGGAGATAAAATACATTAGTCATAAATGCCATATTAAAATAACTCAAAAGTAACTAAACTTGGAATGAGAACACAGACAGCAATCAACAAGCATAACATGAGAAGCGTACATGGGTGAATAAGGGAGAAACCTTACGTGTCATTGGGAACTATAAGATGTAGATAAGCAACTGCATGGATTGGGGGAAATGGTTGAGGTCGCGATTTTGAAGGATGAAATAGAAATGTGTTTTTGCAGAGCATTAGCATGTTGAAAGGATGCAGTACCAGAGGCAGAGTTGATTTTGGGAAAACTTGATTCAATATGAAGTTTGGACAGGGTATTGTACTGTATGTGACGGGCATTGGCTGCAGCAGGCAACTTAAGGCGAGAAGGGTCTTGTAACTGAAAGTGAATCTTACAGCACCTGTGAAGGGAGGGCCAGTTGAGAAATGAATAAGATGTGCAGTTGTGTGTGTTGAAGGGGGCCTCCCTTAGCCTGGTGCTACCAGACCATCGTACTTCATTTCATTTCATTTGTACAGAAGGTCTGGAACTGCTGTAATTGGCAAACGTTCACTCACTTGGAGGCGGGTGTCTGTTGAAGTTTAAAACTATTGGATCTACTCTCTGGATTAGCCAACCAATCGCATAACGTTTGGTCGGCTTCTGACGGTGCGAAGTCGGACATTTCCGACTTCACTACATATAGTAGTCTATGGATCTACCGGTACCTGGCAACGGTAACTTGCTAGAGCCTAACGTTTAGTTATTTGGATGAGAAAGGTTGTAAGCGTCCATACTTTCCCGAGCAGATGCACTGGAACACAGACAGGTCGGAACTTGGAACTACCAAGTCGGAAATTTCCGAGTTCCGAGCGCAGCATTCAACTGAAACTGGAGCGCGACTTCGACGTCATCGTTCTCATACACTTCCTCTGTTCGGGATTGGACACTCAGAAATTTGTTCAAGCAAAATCCCACTAATACGCCCCATCCCCAGACTGACTACTGAAGGGAAAATTTAATTTGGGCGGAAGTAGGTGGGCGGGCGGAGCCAGGCTAGGCCTCTGTGGCAAACCATATGAAATGTTATATAATTTATGTTATTTAAAATGTTATAAGTAATGCATTTTAGGCTGCCTATTGACATCTGGCCGGGGACTACAGTACAGCTTGAAACTAGCTTTGAAGGCTGAAGTTTCTCCTTTTACTGTGCAGGTAATTAAAGGGGATCGTCCACGAAACAATAAACAAAAAAACTTAGATCAAACTACTATAAACTAAAACCAAAGGAGCAGGGATGGAGATCCACATCCAGCAGAAAAACCCTCTGTGAAGAGTCACTGGAATGCTGATAGCAGATGGGTGACAAAGCTCCCCTATATATCCACTTAAAGCTGACACCTCTGTGCAACGCTTTCTCTCCACAGCGGGCAGTCAGGGGACGCTATCAATGTACCTGAGAGCAGCTCCAATACTCCCAGCCCAGTTAGAGCTGACACCTGAAAACAGTCTCCCTCCTCCGCTCGCCTCTGTCTCAACTCAACATTTTTCTTTCTTTTTTTTCTTTCTCAGTGGAGATGTCCTTTGACAGAATCATGCGCCGGAAAACCACTCCGCGGGCCTGTTATAGCTGCAGATATCCCCTTAGGCAGGGATTTAAGGAGGGAAACGCTTGCTGGTTTGAGTGAATTAAAATGAAGTTGATCCGTAACCTTATCACCGAGCAATTTGCCAATAATATTACAACATGAGAACATCCTTTTTTTTCCCCCCCGCTGTCAACCACACACTTACATTTGGAGCAGTAGCAGAGAAACGCTGAGCTAGCTACAGTCATATGAAAAAGTTTGGGAACCCCTCTCAGCCGGCATTATAATTGACTCTGCTTTCACAAAAAAAAATATAAAAGTGGTATGTCTTTAATTTACCAGGAACAGCTAAGTACTGGGATGTTTTCCAAACAAAGATTTTTTGAAAAGCAGTATTTTGTTGTATGAAATAAAATAAAATGTGAAAAACTGGCTGTGCAAAAATATAGGAACCCTTGTGGTTTTGTTGATTTTAATGCCTGTAACAGCATGTAAAACTGATGACTTTAAACACAAAGTTGGTTGGATTATGTTGTTAAGCCTTGAACCTCATAGAAATGTCTGTTTAATCATGAGAAAATGTATTTTAGGTGCCTAAATGCAAGTTGCACTTCTCTTTGACTCTCTGCTGAAGTGAGACAGAATGGGATCATCAAAACAGCTCCCAAAAGATCTGAAAAACAAAGATTGTTCATTGTCATGGTTTAGGGGAAGGCTACAAGAAGCTTTCCCAAAGGTTTCAATTGTCAATTTCGAATGTAGGGAACGTTGTCAGGAAATGGAAGGACACAGGCATAGTGGCAGTTAAACCCAGGCATGGCAGACCAAGAAAAAAACAGGAGCGGCATAGGTGGAGGATTGTGAGAATGGTTGCACACAACCCACAGATCACCTCCAAAGACCTGCAAGAACATCTGGCTGCAGATTGTGTATCTGTACATCGTTCAACAATTCAGCGCAATTTGCACCAAAACATCTGCTTTTCATAAAGACCAAATAACTTAATTTTTGTCTCATCAGTCCAAAGCATTTTCTTCCTATATGAAGCTGGCTTGTCTAAATGAGCTTTTGCATACTCCATGCAACTGTATCTGTGGCGTGGGCGCAGAAAGGGCTTCCTTCTCATCACCCGGCCATACAGATGTGTTGGTGCAAATTGCACTGAATTGTAGAACCATGTACAGATACACAATCTGCAGCCAGATGTTCTTGCAGGTCTTTGGAGGTGATCTTTGGGTTGTGTGCAACCATTCTCACAATCCGCCGCATATGCCGCTCTTGTACTTTTCTTGGTCTGCTAGACCTGGGTTTAACTGCAACTGTGCCTGTTTCCTTCCATTCCCTGACAACGTTCCTTACAGTAGAAATTGACAATTGAAACCTTTGGGAAAGCTTCTTGTAGCCTTCCCCTAAACCATGACAATGAATAATCTTTGTTTTTAAGATCTTTTGGGAGCTGTTTTGATGATCGCATTCTGTCTCACTTCTGCAGAGAGTCAAAGAGAAGTGGAACTTGCATTTAGGCACCTAAAATACCTTTTATCATGATTAAACAGACCTTTATATGAGGTTTAAGGCTTAACAACATAATCCAACCAATTTTGTGTTTAAAGTCCTCAGTTTTACATGCTGTTACATGCATTAAAATCAGCAAGACCACAAGGGTTCCCATATTTTTGCACAGCCAGTTTTTCACATTTTATTTAATTTCATAAAACTAAATACTGCTTTTCAAAAAATCTTTGTTTGGAAAACATCCCAGTACTTAGCTGTTCCTGGTAAATGAAAGACATACCACTTTTATCTTTTTTGTGTGAAAGCAGAGTCAATTATAATGCCGGCTGAGAGGGGTTCCCAAACTTTTTCATATGACTGTATGTGTGAGCTATGGGATATCCCAACCCTGATAGGGGTATTCTTGAACCCTGAGCCCCCCATCTTCCTAGTGAGTCTCTGCTTTTCACTGTAGGCTTTATGGTGATGAAGTGTTCCTGTACTCGTGTGCCTGCAGTATAGTCCAGCAGTGTGCCACGCATGATAAAGAGCTAGAGATTGTGGTAGAAGTCAAGCCTGCGGAAAGGCTGTGTGTGCACCTGCTGCTGTTGGTACAATGCTCTAGGCCAGAAGCCTTGATGTAGGCCGGGAGGTGAATAAATGATTTGAATGGCAGTAAAAAACTCAAATGCAAATAGGCATCGCGGTCTGGTACATAAACACACCGTCGCATGCATGGAATGACACGCATAAACAAAAGGTGAGTGCCTGGATTTATCTGCGGATACAAAAGTAATGCGCACACACACACACACACACACACACACACACACCCATATAACTCCTCATATTGTATTCACATGCATATATTCACCCCTGTGATCCTCTACAAGAAAATGAATCCTGGCTGAATAGGATATTGAGAGAAAAACAGCCTGTTCCTTCTTCTATGACACATCATGTACATTAACGCCTTAACCTTTGATGTATTGCATTCATGTCAGAGGCATGGGGGTGAAGAGTTAAGAGAAAAATGTAGACAACATGAGTTTAAGATTCAAATGAGCACAACAAATACATCTTGAATTAAATTTGGATATCATTTCAAAGTAATGTATATACAGTCCCCTCCAATAGTATTGGAACGGTGAGGCCAATTCCTTTATTTTTGCTGTAGACTGGAAACATTTGGGTTTGACACCAAACGATGACTATGAGACAATAGCTCAACATTTCAGCTTTCATTTCCAGGTATTAACAACTGGATCTGATACACAACTTAGAAGATAGGATTTTTTGAAAAGGAACGCCAAATTTTTAGGCAAGCAAAAGTATTGGAACAGATAGACTTTAAATAAATTAAAGTGAATAAACCGTAATATTTTGTCGCAAATACTTTGCTTGCAATAACCGCATCAAGCCTGTGACCCATTGACATCACCAAACTTTTGCATTCTTCTTTTGTGATGCTTTTCCAGGCTTTCACCGCAGCCTCATTCAGTTGCTGTTTGTTTTGGGGGGTTACTCCCTTCGGTCTCCTTTTTAGCAGGTAACATGCATGCTCTATAGGGTTTAAGTCTGGAGATTGACTTGGCCAGTCTAAAACCTTCCACTTCTTGCCCCTGATGAACTCCTTTGTTGTTTTTGCAGTTTTTTTGGATCATTATCTTGCTGCATGATGAAGGATCTTCCAATCAGTTTGGTTGCATCTTTCTTTAAATTGGCAGACAAAATGTTCCTGTAGACTTCTGAGTTCATTTTGCTGTTGCCATCATGTGTTACTGTGTTGCTGTCAAGATGCACCTTTACCAAAGTGATGGAAAGGCTAAAGTTTAGAGAAAGAAATAATCTGCTCATGATCCCAAACATACAAGCTCATCTGTGAAACACGGTGGAGGCAATGTCATGGCTTGGGCTTGCATGGCTTCTTCTGGGACGGGCTCATTAATCTTCATTGATGATGTAACACATGATGGCAACAGCAAAATGAACTCTAATGCTGTACTTACACTTCCTTTTATGAGTGCACTTTGCGCAAAACCGGTTAGTGTGCCAAAATGCAGTGCACTGTAAGTTCCTCGGTCGTGCACTCAAAACGGTCTAAAACTTGAGTGTGGAGCGATGGACACTTTCCACACTCAACGGCCGCCATCTTGCCTACGTAGCGGAGAGGACGGGACATTAAAATCAAAATAGAGGAGCTTGAAGCAACCGTGGAGAAGGACGCGCTTTACAAAAGTTAAATTACACATTTGTTTTGCTTTTCCGCAACTAACGTTTCTGTTATCGGTAACACAAGCAGAAAAAAATACCACAGAAGAAGAACCGTCAAAATGCAAAGTAATTTCCGGTAGGTGCGCGAAGGCAGTTTGGACAGTGCACTGTAGAAATGAGAGCACTGCGTCTATAAGTAAGTGTACTGTTGGGATAATAAAGTGCACTCAATGTAAGTGCACTTACGTAAGTGCGCGATTTCAGACACAGCACAAGTCTACAGAAACATTTTGTCTGCCAATTTAAGGAAAGATGCAACCAAACTGATTGGAAGATCCTCCATCATGCAGCAAGATAATGACCCAAAACACAACAAAGGAGTTAATCAGGGGCAATAAGTGGAAGGTTACAGACTGGCCAAGTCAATCTCCAGACTTAAACCCTATAGAGCATGCATTTTACCTGCCAAAGAGGAGACTTAAGAGAGTAACCCCCTAACAGAAACAACAACTGAAAGAGGCGTTGAAAGCCTGGAAAAGCATCACAAAAGAAGAATGCAAAGGTTTGGTGATGTCAATGGGTCACAGGCTTGATGCGGTTATTGCCAGCAAAGGATTTGCGACAAAATATTACGTTTTATTCACTTTAATTTATTTTAAGTCTATCTGTTCCAATACTTCTGCTCGCCTAAAAATGTTATGTTCCTTTACAGAAAATGCTATCTTCTAAGTTGTGTATCGGATCCAGATGTTAATACCTGGAAATGAAAGCTGAAATGTTGATCTATTGTCTCATATTCATCTTTTGGTGTCAAACCCAAATGTTTCCAGTCTACAGCAAAAATAAAGGAATTGGCCTCACCGTTCCAATACTATTGGAGGGGACTGTATATACTCACTGTCGGTTTTTGTGCATCTGTGGGTCCTTACACATATAGAAGTACAAGGGTGTGTGTGTGTGTGTGTGTGTGTGTGTGTGTGTGTGTGTGTGTGTGTCTGTGTATGTGTCTGTGTCTGTGTCTATGTGCCTGTGTGTGCATGTGTGTGCGTGTAATGCGTCTGATTCATTCCCAAAGCTCAGAGGACTAAATTAGAGGCTGAGTGGGTCCTCTGTGAACAGGGGTGTGTGTGCACCACTTCATGGGTCACACCTCCAGACTCCATCAGCAGCTCTGCTCATTGTGGAGTAGATCTCAGTCTTGAGGGTCTTGGGGGGACAGGGTGACCTGCCATTGGCCTGGGGAGACGGGCATACACCACCGTACGGGTCAAATGCACTTCTCCGGGGTGTAATTAAAAAGTTATAGGTGTGATTTCTGCTGCTGAGGCAAAATGCATTATGTTGCCCGAGGCAAAAGCGGTTCAGCATTCTCTCTGTGAAACACATTTTTTTTTGGCCATTTGAAGTACTTCATAATTAACATAAAATTGATCTTAAAGCTGGGGTATATGATTTCTAATTGGTCAAAGTTAACATGAGCTGTACACTTTGACCAATCAGAGCGAGGCTCCGATTCTCTGTTCTTATTGGCTGTTGGGACTGTCCATTCACTTTGGCACAACGTTGTTGGTGTAGAGCGTGTCAGGGAGGGACCATAGGGGAGGGACCAAAGAGAACAAGTGGAGCGGTTGAGGTATTTGGATTCAGATCTCTATCCCAACTGCCATTTTCTCCCCAAATCCTCCACCCCAGCTTTAATATGAAATTGAAGTTCATACATAGACATAAAAATGGTAACCCCCTTTTTTTTAAAACTTTAATCCGAAGGTGTGTTGACTTTTATTTCACCTGCTTAAATTTGGGAGAGAACCAAAAGGATATTACGTATATTTAAATCTTCTCACCTGTTCCAGCGTCATTGATTTTTTCCTCACGGGACTACAATCAGTTTGAAAGAGTGATACACAAAACTTTATGGCATGAAAAATTAAGCTGTGTTTTTGTGATGAATCGTCAACATTTGTTTTCGTTTATAAATGACAAAGTAGACCAAATAATAATTTTTCCCCCTGCTACCCATGAATACTATTTTAAGGTCTGATGAAGTAAAATTATCCATGAAGAAAGCAAAATAATAAAAAAAAATCTGAAAACACAATATAGGGGAGAATGGGGGAATCTGAGGCATCGGGTAATGTGAGCCACCCCCTGTATCTAGGCAACGGAAAACATTTTTGGTCATGTGAGATATATGTTTTCAAGCCCCTCTCATTTCCCCATGGCCCTGAAAGAGAGGACCTCATGGTGCTGTGGTAAGCATGTTTTTTTCACCAAAATAGGTATTTTTCATGTAAAAGTACATTTTCTTGCTGTCAACTTAATCAACTGTTGTGCCAAAGCAAATGTATTCACGTAGAAAAATGTCTATCATACATGTTGATGAACTACCAACATATAAAAACCATGTGATGATATTAGCTAAAGATTAGCCTGAAATGAAAGAGAGGTAGTTTTTTTCTCAAATTGTGGTGGTGGGGGAAAGTGAGCCAAATGCTGTGGGGGAAAGTGAGCCACTGTCTCACTTTCCCCCACCATGAGGCACAAGTTAAGTTTAGTCTTAAACATATTTTAATGTAATATTACATAACATATGTTTTATTTTAATGTCATACACATTGTAGAAAAGCCATCATGCCAAGGACATACACCAGGAAGACGACCTGGGGCAACCACACGGAAAGAGCACCTTCTCATCTTTCCCTGTAACCTTCAGGGCTGGAATGTAGAGTAGGCCTAGTTGTAGAGTATGACAGGCTGATGTTATAATCCAATTAGGTCTTCTCCTGTATTCTGAGTCCCAGGCTGTTCTCGCTGGTTCTGATTTTCCTATGCTTTGACCCCCAGGCACAAGCTGGCTCTAAGGGTCCTGTGTTCTGACCCCCAGACTGTGTTCTAATCTAACTGGTTCTATCTTTCATTTGAATCTTATTAAAACCTTTTGAATTATAATATGTTGTATTTGATTTTGTTCAGAGTTACTTTCAAGTGCTTAGAAAATTTGCTTTGCTTAATTGACCAAACCCCATCATTCTTTTACTAGTCTGACATTAGTTCTGGAATGTGTGGCTAGCTTTCAGGATTCTAACTGTTACAATATGTGTTGTTATGATCAATGTGATAATATGATTTCAGAGTGGAAAAAGTAAGTGGATCAGTTTACCCCCAGCTGGTTCACTTTACCCCCTTGATTTTTCTGGTCTGTCTCACTTTACCCCACAGCTGGGGTAAAGTGAGCCACATGACAACTTTTTTTTAAACAATCATATTTTCACTGCCCTTTGTCTTGAAAAAATTCTGCTAATGCCCATTTCTAGGAAACATCCTGAATTAATGGGAAATGTGTACATTTGAGTGATAAATCATTGTAGCTCGCTTGGAGGGGAGCAAATGTAAAAAGTGGCTCAGATTACCCCGTTCTCCCCTAAATGAAATACCACTTTGTGCAGCATATTTTTGTATGCATTCCTCCCATTTAGTGAAACATCACTGCTCCCATTTTTGTGACCCCTGGGGTTCCTCAACCTAAGGTTTGGAAGAACTGGTTTAATTACCTGTGTAACACATGTAAATGGTCCGCTCACACTCACATATTTACATAAACATGCACACTACTATACTGGAACACGAGAAACCTGGTTATTAATACATTCATGCATATAATCCGTTCTATGTTTGCATGATTCTACCAGTATACAAAGTGTCTACCTCAGCAGCAGTGGTGGGAAGTAATTAACTAAATGCAGTACCGCATTTAATTTGAATGTGTTCATTTGCTGCTATTTTATACTTAACATCTGAAGTTACTACGCAGACACAGAATGTTCATACAAAACGGATGATCAACTTATTCAATGTGATGCGTATGTTGAGAAATTATTCAAATACATAAATATATACCATATAGTTGTGGCATATTGACCATATATGTGCTCACTTAAACTTTTCAAAAAACATTAGTCATTTGCAATTTTCTGTTATTCAAAGTGTCAAAAAATCATGTGGTGCGACCGTCCACAATGATTTTCTGTTTTTAAAACTTCTTTGACATTACTCTGAATGTATTTAATTATTAGTCTGCCCTATTTGGCATGACCTCCTAAATATGTTGTAGTTCTGTGCAAAATTGCAAAGCATTTGCATTTACATTTACATAATTATATACAAACAAACTTTGTACCAAGTTGTCCATTTTATGAAATATCATGTGGTGCAACCATAAAGAACAACCACTTTTAGTATTTTTATGTTGAAATCCATTCAAAGACAGGAAGTTGCATCATATGCCAATTTACCAAGGACCCATGAAAGCTGCAAACAGGTTTGTAGCTCACTCTTAAATTTGGAAAAAATCAACCTTTATTACGGCTGGTATGAAGTGTCCACTTTTGGATGTCATGTACGACCGCAAAAAAACAATAAATATTAAGTTATTTCTACAAATATATACTTTTATTATAAATGTCTGGGTGCCCTATTGTTGAAAGCTAGCTTGTTTTCTTTAGGTGGCCCATTCTGTGCCTGTAAATTCTGATTGAACTTGAAAATATCATGCGGCGCGACCAAATATCATGTGGTGCGACTATTGTTAAGTGCTTTCCATGATAGTTTGTGTGTTTATATACTGTATATAGTTGATGATTCACATGCTTTAAGTACTTTTTTTATAATATTATTAAAATACTTTTATGCAATCTGAGATCTATTTTCTAACATTTCAGAAAAAATGTTGTGTTTAATAATATGAGAAAAAAAAATTAAATATTTTTTTGGAGAATGTCATCTTTTTTACTAGATGCCACTGCCAGCATGTTAAAGGTGGATGTCAGCGACTCTAGAGAAAGCTTGTTGTAAAAATCCCATTTTGACCAAATCAGTGAATATCTCCTCATGATCTGCTGCTACCTGTGTTTACTGTGTGTGTTCACTGAGAAAAAATACACAGCCTAGGCTCAATAACTGGACATGTTGCTAGCTATGGTGGGCAACTTTGTTTACATACCAGTTTACAGAGTCTAGGCTGTACATTAAAACCAGATTTTTTTTCAGCACGCACACAGTATGGACAGGTAGTGTGAGGAGATATTCACTGATTCTGACAAAAAAGTGATTTTGACAAGCGTTCTCCAGAATCGCTGACTTCCCCTTTAATCCTTTATCTACAGCCTGAGTCGAGAACCTTGCGAGGAGGAGAAGGACGTTCCATAAAGCCATTATCGACATGATTACTGTCAAGTTAAATAACTTGTTTATTCATGAATGTGTACTGCAATTAAAGGTGGGAGTCAGCAATTCTGGAGAAGGCTTGTTGTCAATATCCCTTTTTGACAAAATCAGTGAATATCTCCTCACGATCCACTACCTGTCCGTATTGTGTGTGCATTGGAAAAAAGTCTGGTGTTAATTCACATCCTATGCTGTTAGTAGTAGTCTACTAGCTAGTTTGACAATAAGCATGCAACACTTAATTTGGTGTTGAAGCCAAGTACTTGTCAAAGAAAGTATAAGCTGATCTGTAGCTTAGCCTATATCGATAGCATTGCTGCTGGTTGGTCAAAGCCCCTTTTGTTAACATACCAGTTTACGGAGCCTAGGCTGTGTATTAACACCAGATTTATTTTCAGTGGACACACAATAGTGACAGTTAGTGGCTCGTGAGGAGATATTCACTGACTTTGAAACTAAAGGGACTTGACAAGCATTCTCCAGAGTTGCCGAAGCACCTTTATATGTTTTGCTTAACATTTTTATGAAAATGTAATGTTTATGAAATATTTCTTCATGAAAATTCTGTGGAAGTTTAATAAAATCTGGTTTGAATCGTGACATGTATTGTTTATTGACCTATTTTATATATTTTCAATCATGAGGTATTTATGTCATTTGGTGCGACCAATCATCATCCGGTGCGACCAGTAATAGTAATAATTGTATTCAATTAAAAATAAAATATGCCATTTTTGTGGGTGAAATGGTAATCACTTATACAGTATGCTCAAGTGTATGGTATTCATTAAACATTTATATCAGTTTTATGCAAAATACAGGAAAATCAAGTCTGCTGACTGCATTTACGTATAGGCAGCTTGGATATTATAGAAAATAATTATGGTATAATTTGTTACAAAATCTCAAAAGAAATGCAATACATTATTTCTAAAATAGTTTATTACTAATAAACTGGTAAAATAAAGATAAAGCATGTTTTGAAAATTGATTATTTTAAGTTAAATCACGGTCCCACCACATGACACTTTTGAAGGCCATGACCCAATCATATACATGAAAAAGCACACAAATAACTTAATCTAAACTTTTGATATGAATGTATCAGCACACAACATTCTTATTGTTTGAACAATTGCAAAATATTTTCGTATTTTTAAATTAGCTTGTTGAAAACCCTTATACGTCAATGACCTGCTACATATTGAACCACCAGTATATAAAGTGGTTGAAATGATCTCCATTTCCACCGGAGCAGCAGCATTAATAGGGGGACCCCCCCACAGAGCTGGCGTATAATGTAAAGTTCAGTTTACTAGTGAAGGCGAGAACTAATCAGTGTTTAAAAAAAGCTGTTGGAAAAAGGTCTTCTCTTGCCCTTGTCAAGTCTCGTCAAAATAACCCTGATGAAGTTGGGCTTGCAGACTACAAATCTATAATTAAATTGTGCTGGTTTATCAGCCACTCCTGATTTAATTTCGATATTCCTTTTTCTAATCCGTCTCACCCATGCCTCGCAATTTTTGATATGCAATATAATAGTAAATCACTGGAGTGTGATTTCAGACAACAGCATGTGGATTAAACGTAAGCGGGATACTTTAAACACCCTGATCAGCACTGGGATACTGGTGTGTACGAAAACACATTCTCTGTGTGGTATTCATTTAAATGTTGACGATAAGTGCACAGCTCCTGCAGATGGATTTACATAGCCAATGTGAAAGAAACTGTTGCTTTTATTGTGATTACTTACTTGATTTAAAAAATGTTTTACCTATTCTCAATGTCTCAGTCTAACATTTTTTTTATTTATTTATTATTCTTTCGGACAATTCCACACAATACACAATTTTCTCTTGCAAATATTCATACATCATACTTTGTGTTGTCCGAAGGGAGACGGAAGAAGCCAAAGGCTTATCAGGTCCCGCCCCCATTTTCATCAAATTCGGATTCAGATACACAGATTACTTTTACAAAATAAAAATAAAACAAACAAAAAACATTATTTTTTTTATATATATATAGCTATATATGTATATATATATAGCTATATATGTATATATATATATATATATATACACACACATATATATATATATATATATATATATATATATATATATATATATATATATATATATATATATATATACATATACTTTTTTTTTAAGAATCTGCAGTCCAATACACAGTCAATTTTAATCTAATTGCTTGATTGATCTGTTGCTAAAGCTTTAGTGTATAACTTCTGTTGCCACCATGACGAATTCGCAGTTTTTACAACAACACCATCGGCTTATCTACATGAAGTAAGCTTTCTGTGATTGCCCAGGGATTTTTTCCTTCTTCTGTATGTCCAGGTTTTTCTCAGCATTATATAATCAACAACTGGCATTTTTTTTTTGGGCACTTCTTGGGATTTTTCTGAGCGACAGTGACGTGCATGCAACGTCGAAGCCGTGATAGTAAACATCAAAGATGGCTGCGGATATGTTGTGTGAGTTTGAGACTGCTTTGGCCTCCACCCTTAACGATTTGGAAGACGGCACTCAAATATTTCATTAGCAAGTAAGTGGAATGTTCTGTTTTGCCGACCGACAACGGCAAACGTTTAATTTAACAGTTTAACAGCTGTTCGCTAAACGAAAGGGGCTTACGTCACCTTGTGCATCGCTCTGATTGGTTGTAGTGCTATCCAACTGCGTGCAGTGGCATTTGAAATGCACGAGTAGGAGCCGCCCCTTGAGTTGGAAATTACTATTGATCGTGGCCAGACCCTCTATCGTTCAAGATATCAGGGTCTGGATTTCCAGGCTAATGCTGTGGCAGAATTGCCTTGTGATTCAGGACCTCCTTTGCCTGTAACGCTTCAGCATGGCCCTATCGTGCTAAGATATCCTGACTGCAGATATTTTGCAATAGCTGGCTGACCCTTTGCCCCAACCAGAGGGACACACAAACGTACTTTTCCCAAACCATAATAATATTCTGTTTTATACTAAAAAAACACTGAAATCCTTTGCTGCATGCCATCCAGCTCTTGATCATCTAAATAAGCAACTAGAACAACTTTTAATTAGTTGAATCAACTTTAAAAAAAAAGAGAATAACTGCAAATTGAGAGAATCTCATATTGCATTTATTTAGTTAGCATTTTATTTTGGCATATTTAATCCTTAAGAGAACATATGCTAAAGTAAAGAAAAAAGGATTATTCAACATCTGTTGATAAACTAGGAGCTGTCAGTCACGTCCCATACGCCCCCTCCCACCTTCTCCTCTTCATTTCCCAGGGGGGATGGAGAGAGAGGGAGAGAAAGCCAGAGAGTTAATCAAAGGAGTAGTTTTGCAATTAAGCGACACTGAAAGTTACGGGATTGTATCTTGAATCCATTTGGCTTACTTCATGCCAGAGATGAGGGCTCTAAATAGCATGGGCTCAGTGATTGAGATGGTCATGGCGTGTAAGTATACAAAAAATAAGTGTTTTTTTACACTGCATTTTCCCCCTCGCGTTTGAATCTGTACGCCATCGTGGAGGAAAGCGTTGAGAGGCACAATCACAGTTTTGTTTTGAAAAAAATCCATCCTCCGTCATGCATATACTGAGATTAAATTCAAATGTTCTGTGATGTTTGTCAGCTTGCCCCTATACATAATACCAAGCAGCTTCACTCTTGAGGCTAAGCTATGAGGCTAAGGAAATTCGTTCTGATGGGACTGAAGGTTATCCAGATGCATCCAGAGCGTGGCCGCAGTGTATGATTACATGTTCAGCTTCCAATATTGATGTAATCCTCAAAGGGTATTACCCTGTACAGCAGCCTCTACCTGTGGATATGCATCACAGGGCTTTTTAAATCTGCACCCAATCTCCCACTATCTTGCCCCCGCAGCTTTTTCAATCAAAACGCTAGCGATTCTGCGCACCTCTCCTGATGGGGGTTGCTCCTCTTATTCTCCAAGCAGCAGTTTGGACAGCTGACCCCTTTCTAGCCCAAGGTGCCTCCTCCTTAACGTGCCCCAAATGCTTTATTCATGACACACCTGTATATGAACACAGTAAACTGCTAGACCACAACCAAAACAAAACGGCTCAGTCACCTCAGGAAGGAACCACTTTACCCAAGTTGAAATAAAACACCTCACATCTCTGTCGCCGCGGTTACTGTGATCCTCGCACCATGCAACAACCACGCTGTGACAACTAAATGTATTTCATTGCACGCTTGTAAAGAAAAATATTCTTGTGCTTTTCTTTTTTACTGCTCTTTATAATGTAGAATATCTTTGTTTTTCTTTGTGATTATTTACATCACTCCAGAGCAGCCCTGCTTTTCTGCAGTTGTCTATAGATGAATCCGTTAGATCAATTTGTGGGTTTAGTTTCTTGTTTAAAGAGGACCTATGATGCTTTTCAACTTTTATGACCTATAAACGTTGTTATAATGATTTATAGTCATGTTTAACCATACTAGAGTATCAAATAATTACGTACATGCATTTTGACGTATTCCCTGCTCACCGTCTGGGGTGGCTATGCAGAGCACTAAACACTATGGCAGCCGGTCGAGAACTAACTTGTTCAAATTTCCGGGTAGTTTCTGTCATGCTCGGGTAGTTTCTGTCATGTTTCCATGTATGGTAATGCTGCTCAGGCAAGCTCCGGCTGCATGCCCCCACCTTCCTGAAAATCTCCCGCTGCTGGAAGGAAATAAATTGTCATTGGAAGCCTATGTTGTATATGTTTATTTGCCTTCCTGCCAGGACTGATTGATACCAAACATGTATCTCTGTTTGTATTCGTATTATTATTCTTGTTCAAACCATAGCTGGATATTATAAATAGAGAGACTGACAGTAAATTATATCTTGTAGCCTACCTTTCATATCTGTCAGAAATATACAAAGAGCTGAAGGCATGACTTCATGTCAGAGCTTCTGTAACTCAATCAGATCGGTTATTCAACAGTTCTTTCATTGGTCTTTCAGAAAGAAAAGTGGTTTCCTATCATCCATAATCTAAGACAAATTGGCATCCACTCCAGCACCTGGTACTACAAATTGGAACGTAGCGTTGTAATTTAGTTTCATTCATATGCATTCCAATTACAATGGCTGTCTTCTGAATTCATTTTTCAAATGTACTTTATTTTTTTGACTTTTTTTGTCGAGCTGTGACAATAAGAAGTCTAATCATAATCAAAGTCAAGGGCTTATGGGAAATGGTTTACATTTGAAATTTTAAGGATTTGTCTAGGAGTTTTCACTTTTCGGTTTATAAGTACGGTTTACATGTAATAGCAAGACTGGTTCTTTCATCTGTTTTTAGCCTTCATGCTAAGCTAACATAACCACTTGTTGAATATAGCCTCATGTTCACCAGACAGTTTATGTAGTAGGCTATAATAGAGCGGTATTTATCTTCTCACCTAACTCTTGGCAAGAAAGCAAGATAACATTTCAAAAATTGCCAAACTCTTGATTTAAAACCGGCTATTGCAAAGGATGGCGTATGCCTCTTTCACTTCTCTAACCTGGATTTTTTCAAGGCAAGCAGTGGAATTAAGGCTAATTGCACTCTTGGATCACAACATGTATTCTCTCCTCATGTAAAATGCAAGAATATCCCTCATGATCAATATCTAACCCGTACTACTGGATCCCATGGTGATCAGATAGAGTGCATAATATACCTTGGTGTGTGACGGCAGCAGTGTATTGTGGAATGATTGAAATTGATGCAACGTCAATGTTCAGTAATCACAGAGCTGGCTGTCTCTTCTCCTTGATCATTCAGAGTGAATCAGAGTCAGTCTTTGATCAGCGGCTGGCTCTGTACCCGGGGACCCAGGGAAAAGAGACAGGCAGTACAGAGGAGAGGACAGGCACAGCCATGTATTTACCCCTGCATTTCAATTCCACTAATGATTATGCACGTCCAGCCACTGTATAACTAGCTCAGAGGAAGCCAAGTGCAGAGCCTTTTATTATACAAGATCTGAGTGAACATTATTGCTTTTTTTGCTGCATGAAACAAATGCTTCAAGCAATTATAATGATTATCATTATCTGCCGAGAGACACGCTCAACGCAAATTGGTTCTATGTCAGTAATTAAGAGATGCACCCCCAATTTTTTTTTTGGAAGGGGCCTGAGTTTTCGTGCTGTTTTTAAAATGAAAAGTCAAAAGTAACGCAGTGCAGAATTTCAATGTGCAATCTACGGGGGATAATTTGACCCATTCTCTCAAAAGGTTCCACCATTTGAATGTTATCACCTTTCACAGTAGCTAATTACATGTAAGAAAAAAGCAGAAGGGAGAAATTTGCAGCCTAATTTGAATCTTTGTACTCGGAAAAAGGCCAACCAACACAAGAGATGTACCGTCAAAGTCAGCTCTAGCTGAGTTGTGTAATTGTACTTAATGGAGTCCTTTTTTTTCCTTCTACTAATTTCCTCATTATTTCACTTGAAATGGGCCCAAGATTGTGTGAAGCAGTGTGTAACCGTCTAATTTCCTCCCCATGTTGAGATAAAAGGAAGTAGCTGAATTAAAGCAAATGTATTTAGACCATTCCAATCGTAGCAAACTTTCACTATTTACAGTAGCGCCCCCCTCCCCCCCAGCCAGTCCAGGTGTGAGTTTATGTATACATTAAATTGCACGTTAATTCAGATTTTTTTTTATCACCTTGCACATCTCCCACTGGGGTGTTGCTATGTGACAGAATGGGGTTATAGGCTCAGCATGACCAAAAGGATGGCTACGGTAAAAAGCAATGATAGGACAACCAAACACCAGATGCTGCCCACAGAGGAGTATTATATATATTTTTTATCTGACATCCTCTCCATCCTCCCTAACAAAAAAAGCAATCCACTCCAAACTTTTCCCTCATATTTCACACAGAATGAAAACTTCCAATCGAATTGTTTCAGAGCAATTTGGACTCTTTTTTTTGGCAGACAAATATGGGCACCCACTCTGCAATTTTTAGCTTACCAAGCCAGAATTAGCGTTGAGGATGCCATTCGTTTTATGTTTCAAAGGTGTAGGCATACCAAGAAAAAAAACGCAGATAGCTCCGTCTGTGTGCTGTTTTTGATTTTCTTCTCTTGCTTTTAACACAAGCCAAATGCAGGCGTCTCCGCTCCGAGCTCAAAGACATGCTGTTTCCCTCTCCCATAATAAATTAGGTTTATGACTATCTATCGGTGCTATCAGCTACACCAATATTGGATATGTGCAATAGCTACCTGCAATACTGAACATTTTCCCTGAGGTGATGTACTCTCCCTGGTTTCTATTCATTATATAATATATATGTTTTGGAATGCTTAATGAAACCAACCTGCTTGTCACACACATAATCTATCTATCTATCTATCTATCTATCTATCTATCTATCTATCTATCTATCTATCTATCTAGCTATCTATCTATCTATCCATCTAAACATATATCTAAACATTCATCTATCCGTATATACAGGTCCTTCTCATATAATTAGCATATTGTGATAAAGTTCAATATTTTCTGTAATGTACTGATAAACATTAGACTTTCATATATTTTAGATTCATTACACACAACTGAAGTAGTTCAAGCCTTTTATTGTTTTAATATTGATGATTTTGGCAAAAAAGTTAAGAAAAACCAAAAATCCTTATCTCAAAAAATTAGCATATTTCATCCGACCAATAAAAGAAAAGTCTTTTTAATACAAAAAAGTCAACCTTCAAATAATTATGTTCAGTTATGCACTCAATACTTGGTCGGGAATCCTTTCGCAGAAATGATTGCTTCAATGCGGCGTGGCATGGAGGCAATCAGCCTGTGGCACTGCTGAGGTGTTATGGAGGCCCAGGATGCTTCGATAGCGGCCTTAAGCTCATCCACAGTGTTGGGTCTGGTGTCTCTCAACTTCCTCTTCACAATATCCCACAGATTCTCTATGGGGTTCAGGTCAGGAGAGTTGGCAGGCCAATTGAGCACAGTAATACCATGGTCAGTAAACCATTTACCAGTGGTTTTGGCACTGTGAGCAGGTGCCAGGTCTTGTTGAAAAATGAAATCTTCATCTCCATAAAGCTTTTCAGCAGATGGAAGCATGAAGTGCTCCAAAATCTCCTGATAGCTAGCTGCATTGACCCTGCCTTTGATAAAACACAGTGGACCAACACCAGCAGCTGACATGGCACCCCAGACCATCACTGACTGTGGGTACTTGACACTGGACTTCAGGCATTTTGGCATTTCCTTCTCCCCAGTCTTCCTCCAGACTCTGGCACCTTGATTTCAGAATGACATGCAAAATTTGCTTTCATCCGAAAAAAGTACTTTGGACCACTGAGCAACAGTCCAGTGCTGCTTCTCTGTAGCCCAGGTCAGGCGCTTCTGCCGCTGTTTCTGGTTCAAAAGTGGCTTGACCTGGGGAATGCGGCACCTGTAGCCCATTTCCTGCACACGCATGTGCACGGTGGCTCTGGATGTTTCTACTCCAGACTCAGTCCACTGCTTCCGCAGGTCCCCCAAGGTCTGGAATCGGCCCTTCTCCACAATCCTCCTCAGGGTCCGGTCACCTCTTCTGGTTGTGCAGCGTTTTCTGCCACACTTTTTCCTTCCCACAGACTTCCCACTGAGGTGCCTTGATACAGCACTCTGGGAACAGCCTATTCGCTCAGAAATTTCTTTCTGTGTCTTACCCTCTTGCTTGAGGGTGTCAATGAAGGCCTTCTGGACAGCAGTCAGGTCGGCAGTCTTACCCATGATTGCGGTTTTGAGTAATGAACCAGGCTGGGAGTTTTTAAAAGCCTCAGGAATCTTTTGCAGGTGTTTAGAGTTAATTAGTTGATTCAGATGATTACGTTAAGAGCTCGTTTAGAGTACCTTTTCATGATATGCTAATTTTTTGAGATAGGAATTTGGGGTTTTCATGAGCTGTATGCCAAAATCATCAGTATTAAAACAACAAAAGACCTGAAATATTTCAGTTGGTGTGCAATGAATCTAAAATATATGAAAGTTCAATTATTATCATTACATTATGGAAAATAATCAACTTTATCACAATATGCTAATTATATGAGAAGGACCTGTATAATGTTTATATACATGCATTGTATATACACCCATCTACAGTATTGGGTAAGTTAATTGTAAAGTGTATTAAATTAGGCATAACATATTATGGTTCTGCCACACATCTTAAGTATTTAAAACCTAGACCTTTAAAATGTCAAATTATAGAATAATATCTCATTGTTTACATCCAATATTTAAATAAAAAGTACAGCTATTTAAAAGTATTAATAGTCCTTTAAATAGAAAAGGCTATATGTTACAGAAACATGGTGTAAAATAAAGAACGTCTGATAACTAATTGGAAGTCACAAGTGGAAATGGGCGGAGAATATACTATGATGCGATCCACCGCCTACATGTGAGTATTCTTCATGCGTTTATAGGGGAAACGCGAACAACACTGTAGACACAAAAAAAGTAGAAAAAGAATTGCATGCTAAACATATCAGAGCTGAGTGAGGAAGGATGGAGAAGGTGAAAGGAGAAAAGGAGCGGACTCCGAGATTGATGGACGGAGAGTGGAGGAGTGGGTGGATGGGTTGGCGGGGCTCTTGCTTGGGAGGGGGAGACGTGAGAGAAAGTGTGAATCCATGGGATATTAGATGGCCTGACCCGGCCTGTGGAGGGCGTGAGGATGGATTGGCCACCGAGGACCAACGGAGGGAGCAAAAGAACAAGAGAGAGAGGGAGAGATGGGGTGATGGAGGTGAGGAGGAAGAGAAGGGAGTAAGGAGAATATCAATGGCCGGACAGAAGACACGTATGGATTTCTCTTCCGTCTCTTCAGAGCCCCAACTTTACAGCAGAGTAAAGCATGAGTGGATCGAATCGGGGGAAGGAGAGAGAAAAAGTGGCTGCTTGGTCCTTTCCCCGGAGAAATCAGCACTTATGCATGGAAAGCTTCTTTGACTGTTAACTTTCCTTCCCTGCTCGTTGTTTTTGTTACCCATTGTCCTTCTGTTTACAAGTCCACCTAACATAAGGTGGGGGACTGAAAATAATGAATATACCACATAAATGACTAAAAAAAGCCAGTCCAAGTGAACCAATAATGGAAAAAGGAAATTTGTGATATAAGAGTGGTTATTACAAATTGGCTGTCTAGTGACTATTTGCATAATTCCAATTATTGCAAAATGACACAGTTCCTTCCTGATATTTGCTGAGTGTTAATACCATCAGCACAAACAAAGGACTATCAAAAATTATCCGCAAGCGTCAGTCAGTCAATGTAAACAAAAAATGAAATGTAGACAGTTGACGGTTCTGAAATCAATCTCAACACAAGGGCCACAGTTTCTGTTACCGATCATCTCACGATTATGACCATGAAGACGACAATGTGATGCTGTGATTGGTTTCTAATATTCTGTTTGACCAGAAGTCAGTAAAAGTCTCAGAAGACATGAACACTGCAAACACCATATGCCGATTAAGATCATGTATTGTGTTCTGATGCTCTAGAATAGCTACTTAATAGATATTGTAGTGAGAGTGTATTTGTTTGTCACGTTGAATTAACATTTAGGATAGAATACAATTAACATGAGGCCCATGCAGGAGTTTTTTTTTAATATACTGTAGCTGTCGATCATAAAACAATGAAAATCATGTGATACGGTCGACAGCTCAAGAACAGCCACTATAAATGGACCTTGTAGGGGCAGTGTCTGCTCAGCTGCTGTTTCCAAGGTCAACAATATGCTTAGGGTAGAACAAAATATAATAGAATAAATCAAAACAGAATAAGATAGAAGGGAACAATATAATGCAATACCATATAATAAAATACAGACAACTATGATAGAATGAAATATAAATAAATAAAAGTTGTTCTCAAGCTTTTTCCACCAGATAACATGATTGATATCAGCTTTAAAATGGATCTTGTGAATACATTGTTTTCTCAAATGCTGTGAAAGTCAAGAACTGATTTTGAAACTTTGAACCAAAAATAAAATAAAGTAAAATAGAATATAATAGAAAGTAGAAAAAAAGCAAAAATGGACCATAATACAATAGACAATGGAATAGACTAGAACAGAATAGACTAGAGTGATGGCCTTTGATCCCCTGCAGGAGGGTCGCCTGTGAAGAATATAATGAGTAAATCAATAAGGATAGTTGTAAAAACCGGGGCTAAGTCATGCCTGCTCAGTTGGGGGTAAGCTGTGTCTTACCGTCAGCCCTCCAGCAACAACTGAAACATAACTGCAGTGCGTTACGCGAGCATGTGTTAGTCGGTGTGAGTTTCCTAAGCCGCCTGTGTCGCCGTGTGAATCCAAATACATGTGTGTATTTTCTATGTTGGGATGTGGAAGGTGCTGAGATGAGAGACATGGGGTGTGTGCGAACGCGTCACCTGCCACATCTCTGCTTCAATACATGACATATTTGACAGAAGTAGAGCGGAGGGTTCAAATGAATTCACCATGCTGTATTGTGGTACTCTTGCATGCGTAGGGCAATTGTTCTACTCTCTGTGGATCTTGAGTGTAAAAACAATGCTGAGGCTTAAAGCAATAGTCTGCCATTTTGAAAAATGCACTTATTTATTTGCATAAAAAAATATATAAATACCACTTGATATTTTCATGTTAAATGTAGCTACAACCAACAGACTCCTAGCCTAGCTTAGCATAAAGACTGGAAACAGGTGGTAAGAGGTAGCCTTACCCTGGCCAACTAAATGTATCTATACTTATATCTGTACAAGAATCAAGAAGCTGTGGTTTTACTAGGTGTTACATGTTTGAGCCCGATGTAAATGGAGTTTCTGCTAATATAAGCGAAAACAAAACTGCTACATAGCTGAAGTGAAACTGGAACTTAGTTCATTAACATAAACAGCAATGGAACAGTCTTTTCAAATGGCATGTTAATAGTTATTTTTTCAGAAAATCATCTTATGTCATTGTTTGTCTTTTATCTTTTCGGTGCCTTTACCATCTCCCAGAGGTGAGTTCACAGGGGAGTTGAGGAGGAGCATCTAGCTAAGACACGTCTGTAACCGAACAGAGGTGTGAACGCTGGAAACGTTTTAGACATAAGACATTACTATTCCCATGAGATATAACTTGTTAAATAAGAGCTTTAGAGTTTGGATTGTGTTCTCTCTGGACAGAGATGGGCTAGCTGTTTTTCCATTTCCTGAATGTTATCTTAAGCTAGCTGAGCTGCTGGCTGTATAGCTTTTATATTTAGCTGACAGATATGAGAGTGGTGTTAATCTTCTTATTTTACTCTTGGCAAGAAGGTTAAAAGGCATTTTAAATTGGAAAGCCAGGTGACTGGGACTGGAGGCTACCTGCAGGGCAAGAGGAAGTGGCTGGATGCAGAAGTGACACGACAGGACCTGAAGAAGAAACGTTGGAGGGCATCTGGTCTGGTGGACAATTTGAACAGGGTTTGGGTTAAGCCGAAATGTAGCTACAGGCTAGGGGACAGAGAGGTAGCATGTGACATGTGTTCCTGGGATGAAAGCATGTTAATTTTTAGAAGAACTAGGCTACCCTCATCAAATCTTTGTGTCTGCATAGGATAAGCAGCATGGGTTTGGCTTTCATCGTTTGTAAAGGCTATAACCCTGTGCACCAATCAAGCAACACGTTTTATCTATATGCACCGTAACATTTGGCATTAAGTTCATGTCACACCTAAGCAGCACACTCCAAGCTGCAAATCAAACACAATCATTTGCTTAGACGCTTATCTGCTCGAGGTCATCTAGGGGGTCCTGGAAGCAGGCTGTTTTCCCTTTTTTTTCTCCGCGAAACCAATGTACTAATTTGAGCTGTTGGACACAGGACATTGAAAAAAAAAATTGTGACAATTTGACATAATTGGTGATGTTCCTTATTATTCATGCCATCTGCGTGCTCCACACAGCCAAAGCAATGATTTACCGCGTTAAGCTCTTCATTTGCCAGCAAACAAGAGCACTGGATGGATTAAAATGCATGGCACAGAAATAATTCAGGTGTTAAAGCGATATGTTGCAACAAAGAGAGTGTATAACTTTGAAAAAAAATAATATATACCTACTGAAACTTGGAGCAATGTACTGTAGCTATAAAAACGAGTGTGCATTTTATATGTTTGGCTGTTGATCATTTAATCTCTTTGATATTTAATTCATTTACAATCTTGTTTAGTGGAATATGTTTTCATTGCCCCAAGGGGAGAGGTAAAATGTTGTGTTTTTCCACAATACAAAACAATACATTTTGTCAGGTTCAGGTTATGGTTGCACTATTTTGTAGTTTTTTAATACATTTAATATATTTGGAGATTTTATATTTTGAATTAAAATATGTTCTTATAACACTACTTTTTCTTACCCCTGCCGATACCCATGCATAAACAATGCAGTCCATATACCTTATTCTACCTCTGACCCATTTTACAACAGGCGAGAAACGTGAGAAAACTGCATAGGCGACACACTTGCCATATGTTATTCTTGTTATCTGTTCACTTGAAAGAGGTTTCCAGAAAGATTACTTTAAGGATGTTAATATTTCACAGTCTTACCACTCATGTAATGGCCTATAGACAAGAGGAGGAAAGGCTAGTGTAGCGGAGACCTTGGGCTGGTTATATATTCAGGACAGAGCCTCACTCTAATCCACATACACTTCAGCTATGTCCCCCATGTGTGCCCTGCCCTTAAGAAGACAAACAATGGATATCCTTCACTCTCCTCTAGATCACCTCTTTCAACACATTATCCTTCATCTATTAGCCCCTACTCCCTCTCCTTCTTCACATTTATCTGTATATTTTCATGCAAAGCAAAGAGAGAACCATCAAAAAATGTATGCGACAACATAAAAGAGAGAGAGAGAGAGAGAAGAAAGCCCTGGATCACTTTCTGTTTATGTAAGTGGGATTTTTAGTTAAGCCCAATTTAACCATCCGTGAGTTTAAGCAAAGATGCTCCACACTTTCTATTCTGCAGCATAAACACTCAATATATGCTAAGCCTCATTCTCTTGGTGTGCATAATGCTGCCCGATCTCACCGAGCTCCCGCCGACCCGCCGCACACATGGCCCCATCCTCCTTACCGCTGCCAATAGCTGCCAAGGAAAATCAATATGTCAATACACATTGCAAATGTTGGGTCTTGACTTTGCAAGGTAATGTCTGCTTGTCTCTGCAATTTTGCTCTGTGCGCAGAAGACAAGGGGAAAAAAAACAACAAACTGTTCCTTCACCACTCTCCCACGGACATTGGCTGATGTAAAACATAAACATCGGAGGTACAATCATATGAAAAAGTTTGGGAACCCCTCTCAGCCGGCATTATAATTGACTCTGCTTTCACAAAAAAATATATAAAAGTGGTATGTCTTTAATTTACCAGGAACAGCTAAGTACTGGGATGTTTTCCAAACAAAGATTTTTTGAAAAGCAGTATTTGGTTGTATGAAATAAAATAAAATGTGAAAAACTGGCTGTGCAAAAATATGGGTACCCTTGTGGTTTTGTTGATTTTAATGCCTGTAACAGCATGTAAAACTGATGAATTTAAACACAAAGTTGGTTGGATTATGTTGTTAAGCCTTGAACCTCATAGAAATGTCTGTTTAAGCATGAGAAAATGTATTTTAGGTGCCTAAATGCAAGTTGCACTTCTCTTTGACTCTCTGCTGAAGTGAGACAGAATGGGATCATCAAAACTGCTCCCAAAAGATCTTAAAAACAAAGATTATTCATTATCATGGTTTAGGGGAAGGCTACAAGAAGCTTTCCCAAAAGGTTTCAATTGTCAATTTCTACTGTAAGGAACGTTGTCAGGGAATGGAAGGACACAGGCACAGTTGCAGTTAAACCCAGGTCTAGCAGACCAAGAAAAGTACAAGAGCGGCATATGCGGCGGATTGTGAGAATGGTTGCACACAACCCAAAGATCACCTCCAAAGACCTGCAAGAACATCTGGCTGCAGATTGTGTATCTGTACATGGTTCAACAAATCAGTGCAATTTGCACCAAAACATCTGTATGGCCAGGTGATGAGAAGGAAGCCCTTTCTGCGCCCACGCCACAGATACAGTTGCATGGAGTATGCAAAAGCTCATTTAGACAAGCCAGATTCATATTGGAAGAAAATGCTTTGGACTGATGAGACAAAAATTAAGTTATTTGGTCTTTAAAAAAAGCAGATGTTTTTGTGCAAATTGCGCTGAATTGTTGAACGATGTACAGATACACAATCTGCAGCCAGATGTTCTTGCAGGTCTTTGGAGGTGATCTGTGGGTTGTGTGCAACCATTCTCACAATCCTCCACCTATGCCGCTCCTGTTTTTTTCTTGGTCTGCCATGCCTGGGTTTAACTGCCACTGTGCCTGTGTCCTTCCATTTCCTGACAACGTTCCCTACAGTCGAAATTGACAATTGAAAGCTTCTTGTAGCCTTCCCCTAAACCATGACAATGAACAATCTTTGTTTTTCAGATCTTTTGGGAGCTGTTTTGATGATCCCATTCTGTCTCACTTCAGCAGAAAGTCAAAGAGAAGTGCAACTTGCATTTAGGCACCTAAAATACATTTTCTCATGATTAAACAGACATGTCTATGAGGTTCAAGACTTAACAACATAATCCAACCAACTTTGTGTTTAAATTCATCAGTTTTACATGCTGTTACAGGCATTAAAATCAACAAAACCACAAGGGTACCCACATTTTTGCACAGCCAGTTTTTCACATTTTATTTTATTTCATACAACCAAATACTGCTTTTCAAAAAATCTTTGTTTGGAAAACATCCCAGTACTTAGCTGTTCCTGGTAAATTAAAGACATACCACTTTTATATTTTTTTTGTGAAAGCAGAGTCAATTATAATGCCGGCTGAGAGGGGTTCCCAAACTTTTTCATATGACTGTAATTCAGTGTTTTTCCTGGCCTTCAGCATGACAGAAACGATTCACAGTTTGGCTACGTTCTTCACATATTTAACAGACAGCTGTGCACAACACTTTTTGTATTTTCATTTGTGCTGCTTTACAAAGTCTTGACACCAACACAGCTTGTGATCAGGAATTAGATATGAATTGAATATTTATATTGAATAATTAAAAGATGAATAAAAGATTAAAAAAAGGTAAAACAATATGGATAAAAAAAATCAAAAGCTTATTTCAACATAATACACACTAGACCTTTTTGAAAAGGGACAGGATAAGCCAGGACTTGTCAAGTCCTACTCCCATTCCTCACCTTAAACAAGTGCAAAATACAATACAAAAAAAACACTTTTAAATAATACACAAATACCACTCCAATCAAGCTATCAATACAAAAAATAAATCAAAATAGCTTCCATTCGTCTACGTATCCATTAACAGATTTCTCTCACTTTCACTTCTTGTAGAAAAGGAAGATTCTAAAAGTGAACCACATCCCTGTAAGACCAGAGGGTTGTATCCAGGTTTTATCCCAAAGCCCCTTCAGTATTTAAGCATGGGGCCGCTGAGATGGGAGTGGGATGGGAGTGTTGAGGAGGAGATGCGGGGGCTCAGCGCTGAGAGCCCAGAGACCCCTTGTCTCTCTCTGAGAGATCGGTTCTACCCTGAAAACTCTATCTGCACTTAATCCTGTCTCACAGGGACACACACCCACGCAGGCTCATACAAATGTAAGCACGCCAAACCAACCCAAGTGAAGCCGAGTCACGCATACATACACAATGAGTGCATATTGCTAATAATTACAGAAGCTGTGGGAGCACTCTGTTTTCTATTGTGCTGATTAGTTTGGAAGACTATAGCTAAATGAGAAATAATGCTATTTCTCACACTTTAAGACTATTTTCTTATTATTTTGTGACGGGTTCCGAGTTCCGACACACATATCACAGCCGAGTTGGCCAAGGGGCTGATCGCTTGCCAAAAAAAGCTCACTTTGAACGGAGTCTTTTTGCAAAACATATGAACCCTTCTCCCAGTGGCGCTCTTTGCAGAGTACAAAGTGTGTGACAGATGAGCGGAGCTGGAACATTCTGAAACATCTTCAAGACGGAGGCTGCCCTGCCTTTAATAATCTGAATATGCATGAGATTTCAAAATTAGCCAAAAAAAAAAAAGTATTTTCTGTTCAAAAAACACATGCTGGGTCTTTAGTTGACACATCCTGTGCAAGTATCTGACAATAAACAGCTCACAAAAAAAAGTTTCAAACACATTTCATATTTTATTTAGGTCTTATTTTCTATCATCAAGCACATAAAGGGTGTTTTTGATCTGGGGCTTTTTGAGAGAGGATTTGTGTAAAGAGACACTCTGGGGAGACACCAAACAACCCTGTCAGACACAAGCAGTGTCTGAAACCCATCAAGGTTGCTTTCTCTCCAGAGATTGTTAGTCACAGCTACTCTCACTGTCTTGTCCCGATTTGATCCAGGCTTAGCCCCTCAACAGCTTTTTGGATGATCCGTGATTTGGCTGCAAAAGGTGACTCATGAATGATAATGTTTTTCGCACAAGGTAAATTAATTATTTGGCGCAGTGTCAATCCCTGCACTTGGAATAAACACAATTTTGACAAGTCTCCAATTTTAGGGTGAAATTACCATAACTGCTGTTGCTGTTAAATATGATTGGTGGCTGACCCCCTTGGCATCAGTATGACAACTAATTGACCACAGCAATGTAAAAAAATCAAAGAAATCAAAACTCATCCTTTGTTGCTGCTGTTTATTTGCTTGTTGGTCACTTGGCAGATTATCTCCTTCTAAAATCATTTCTGGTTTACATTTTAGAAAGTTTAATCACACGCTTTCATTCGCCAATTGAAATGTTTGCACCAAATGTCATAGCGATTAAGAGAACAATTAGTTGTTGATATATTTTACAACCAACCTCAGCGCCTGTGTGAACAATGCAATTATAAAGGTGTGTAAAATAAAAGCCTGTAACAATAGAACTGGTGAGTTATTATCCAAAGTATGATTTATTACTAAGGGGGGCATTCGTGTACAGTGCCCCTTCCCCCCATAGAGGCTCAGTCCTCGTCGCAGCAGACCTGGGTCGTTTGCTGCATGTCAATGCCCTATCTGCACTATTTCACCTCTATCTCTTCAAAACTGTCTAATAAGAGCGAAAAATGACAAACAATAATCTTAAAATAAAAAGTATGATTTATAACAAAGGATTTACCGAAGGAACAGGAAGCAAAGGATCCCAACAGTATAATGCTGCATGGTTTCTCTTATTGCAGTGTTTCTTTCTCTTCCTGAAAGAGTTGAGGGTGAATGGTTGTGTGACTTTGTCTCAATAAATTACAGCCTGTCAAGGATTATAGATTAATTAGTCTGTCCTTACCTGAGAGCAATGAGTGGAATACAGCGGTGAAAAGACCAATTTGATTAAAGTGTGTAAAATTACTTTTTTTTAAATGTTTTTTTTTAATATGAGCCTGGAGCAAATTGTGGGATTTATTTTTATTTTGGTTTTTACACTGGAAGACTCTCATGGGGCAGCAGTGCTTTTAGTCTACTCGGCTGTGCCCCAAAAAGTCTTTGTGTGAAATATCACACACTTTGACTGTCTTTTGTGACCATGAGGTTGACATTCATGGTTTGAGGTTTGTTGTTAAAATATATCAACAACTATTCTTCGATAAATTGCCTTGTCACTGAACCGAGACGATAAACATTGTTAACATTATATAATATTAAGCATTTTAGCAACAGTGTAGCATTTTAGCATTTCAAATACTGTGTTTAACTAGAGCCTTATATTATGGCCATGGAGCTGTTAACACATAACCTCTAACTTATAGATTCTGAGTTTTGTTTTTTCTTTATTAGTTTTTAAGTCAAACACAATGATATATTCTCCGGAACCTACAGTAATGTACATTCTCTGACCAAAAGTTGAAAACCCATTCATGAATAGCATCAAAACAATAAGTTCATAGATATATATTTTTTTAAAGATACTTTTTTTTGGCATTTTTTATGCTTTATTGATAGTGAGAAGAGACAGAGGTGAAATGGGGAAGAGAGGGGAGTGACATGCAGAGAACGACCATGGGCGGGAATCGAACCCGGGTCTGCTGCTGGGCCCGGCCCGGGGGGGACGCCCTACCAACTGAGCTAAGGGCGCCCCGTCAATTCATAGATTTAAAATAAATCAACAATTCTGATAATATATTAACCTGGATTATTGCTTCTCTCTATCTCTTTTGTATCATAATTAATTGACTTTGTGGGGGATTAGACTATGGGTCGGACAGAACAAGACATTTGAAGACGTTAGTTAATTGAAAATTGATTGCTCTTTTTATTGATTAATGAAAATAGCTGTAACTCACGGGCCCTATTTAAATAATAACAAGCAAAACAAATCGTTTGTATTTTCACCTGGTACATTACCTAAATGGTGATCGCTTATCATACTAATGAATTACATTTTCTGTTAATCAATTTATCAACTAATTACCTGAATAATTGCTTTAGTAAATAACTGAATTATTGAGCCAATGACAACTAATTACTTACAATGATGCACGGTTATGGATTTGTGGCTCTGTCCAATTTGCATGTATCCAATTAAGATTGGTTGATATATGTGAATCCAAACCAGAAAAACATTGTGACAATTCAGGTGTTTTTTTTTTTAAATGGGATGTTTGGTGAAGAACACAAAAACAACGAACTCGGGACATTAAGGCAGCAACGATAAACAGTGCAGATGGGAAATACATTAGATTGTGCTCATGTATATCCAATGGAAACATAAAAGGAACAATTGAGTGGCCTTCATAGCAATAGACAGTTTACAATGGCCCTGAGGGAAAATGACACGCAAGGGGAGAGGAGACACAAGTGTTTTGATTAGTAATACTAATTATCTTCAGACCGTTAGCAAAGAAGAGAGAGCATTAAGTTAAATGGCCTGCTCCAAATTCTCTTTTCTTTCGGCAACATAAATAGCTAGACGACCAATCTGATCTTCATCTCTTTCTCATCATCTCTCCTGTCTGACTCCCCCCTTGTTTATCTGTTCTGAGAAGGGGCAAAATGACTCCAGATCTTGTTCATTACAACGTGTAACCAGACAGCATTTGATTGTACTCCCATTAAATCAGCCCTCTGTCGGATGAGGTATCTCTTTAATACATAGCAACAATATGACTCGGGAATACGCACACAACCAGGTCTCCCCGGACCAATGAATGCATTCTAGCTCTGCTCTCACACAACCACGCTAGACGATAATTATAGTATATATATTGTCACAGTGGATGCATCCTGACAAAACACAAACACGCCATATGCAGATTGGCCAGTTTAACAGGCTGAGGATAAATCAACATTTAGTGTGCACCACCGAGGCTGGGGAAATATTTATCCTGGAGGACAAACGACGTGTGTGACAAAGCAGCCATATTGGGAGAAGTAAATAAGGCAGATTAACCGTTCTGGTTTTCTGGTGATTGTTGTGTTCCCAGACATGTTCTGCTAGGACAGATGGAGGCGGTGAGACACTCATTGTTATCCTCGCAGGCTGGCCAAATTAGAATTAATAATCAGCTGATAATAAACTCGGCGTGAGCAGGGCTTGATTACACATCATGTGAGGACCCTAAGTGAAAAATGTAACGACTCTTTTCAAGGCTGGACCATGGAGGACAATCGATCGGCTTCCTTCAACTTGAAATCACCAGGGAAAAAAAGATATTAAAAGGTCACCAATTATGCTAAATGCACTCTCATGTTTTTTTTTAAATTAAATATGGTTCCCCGGTGTGAATAGAGACTCCCAGTAGTATGAGATGAAAAAAACCTTCTCTCTTTTTCTTCACATCCACCTTCATGAAAACCTGTCAGATGTCTCGCCCCTTATGACATCACAAGGTGAGAAGACACGCCCCCTCATAACCAACTGGGCAGACTGGGCTCTTTGGAATGACATTTTCTCAAAGAGACGAGCTCTAAAATGAAGTGTTTCAGACAGAGGCTGAAAGAGTGGAGATTTAACTGTGGGTGACTGTGGCTCAGGTGGTAGAGCGGGTGAATGGCAGCCACACTTCCGCCACCGGTATGCCCGTGTGTGAATGAATGGAACCTGGAACCCTGTAAAGCGCTTTGAGTGCCTAGAAAAGCGCTTTTTAAATCCAATCCATTATTATTATTATTATTATTATTATTATTATTATTATTATTATTATTATTATTATTATTATTATTATTATTATTATTATTATTATTATTATTATTATTATTAACAATGGCACTGTGAGAAATATAAAGTTTTTTTTGGACACTACACCATGAAAACTGTTTCTATTAGAAACCCAAATAACAATTTTGAACCTGAAAATAAGCACAAGCTGTGACCTTTAAAATGCTTCCTGTGGATTGGGTTTTCTTGTTTTTGTTTTCTTATATCAACCCCTAGATCTGCAGTGCATTCCACCTCTCAACATCATCACTCTCTCCCATACAGGTGTTTTGAAAACCCCCTGCCACCGTTCTCTGTAACTCCCCGATCATACTCTGTCAACACAATAATGTGCTTTTCTTTTTTTTCTCCCCCGCTGTCTGACAACACAGTCTGGTATTGATGTCAATCCTTCGGTGAGGTCTTGCCGGTCGAATGAAAGGTCAGAAAACAAACTCTATATTCCTTTTCAGTAGCAACCAAAGTCACCCTACGTGTAATACTGTGCGCTGCATTATCAATCTTGATGAAAAGACACGAGGCAATCTTTCATCTAACCTAACTGAGAAAATGTCATCTCTTTTCACTTGGACCTCGCCTGCTTCCACTGAGCTGAGCTGAGGCTGTTTGTGTTTGTCGTGTGTCTTGGAAAATAGGAAGAGCACTGGTTGTCCCCTGTATTACAAAAAAAAAAAAAAACTATTCCCTTAGGCATTATCAAAATGGTAGGTGTAGAAAAGGCCCCAAAGTTTATAAGTTACAGTGTTTGATATTTCTTACAGCGTGTTAAGTTGTATTTTGTTTAGTGTGGGTAGCTGTCAGTTAGGGCCGTGACGTCAGTCGGCCGGAGAGTCCTTATAGTAAGTTTCCTTTTCTCCTCTCGCTCGGTCAGATGTGCGAGTTTGAAAGTGTCCAAGGGTGTTTACTTTGAAAGTGTCCAAGGGTGTTTACTTTTTTAAGCATCCGTGGTAGCCTATACGTGACTTTGATCGGCTCACATTGAATTGCTATTTAGACTGTGATAAAACAAAAAAAACATCATGCTCTTTTTTTAAAGTGAACATCATATATTTCCCATAAGAAATAACGCGCATGCAATCTTTTTAAAGCTCCCAACAGCGTTTTTCTCTCCTTTGGCAAAGATCAGAGTGAGACACAGAGACACACAGATCAGTGCCAGAGTCTCTGGGGAAAAAAACTCCGTCTTCACCTTGCTCTTAATAATAATAATAATAATAATAATAACACAGGCAAGCTTACACTGACTTGAATACAACATACAATCGTTTTGCTCTCTTTTCTCTTTCACTATTTTCATCTGTCTTCTTCCTGTGTGTATCTTTTCATGCATATGTCACTCTGTATGTACGTTGTGTCACTACGTGTTTCTCTGCTTATTGACACTGCATAATCAATGTGAAGGGACACCGAGATATTGCAATTACAATCATTATTAGCATAAAAACAATCTCTGTGTCTCTACACATTCACGAGCCAAGAAGGATCCGTCTAATTGAATCCATTTCCTTTTGCAGATGATGGATTCACCTTCCGTCATGGTCGCACTCACGTTGTCTGATTTCCATTGCTCTGGGAAATATGTGTTTTATTTATCTGGCTTATCTCAGCTTGCCTCTACCTCATCTGCGCTTGGTTCCCCTTCTGTATGACTCTCTCTACCTCTCTCTCTCTCCTCCCCCCTCTCCCTCTCTCTCTCTCTCTCCGTCTGTATATCCGACTTGCTTGCTCACTATAACATTACCACCAACAGCAGAGAAATGATGGTAATTGGCCATTTTGGGGCTTGGACAGCTGCTAACATGAAAGCGAAAGTGGCTTCAGCTTGGAGTGCTGCGGCTCTAACCTCTTCAGCAGTTATCCCCCCTGATAGCAAGGATACCTCTTTTTCCCCACACACCATATATACATCCTGTCCTCCAAATACGCCAACGCAGAATAAATAAATGAAGGTGCAACCATAGGTAAACCGGATAAACACAACATTGTTTCCGCTGATGTTACACCTTCATCTTGACTGATTGACGGACGCCTGTCTCCCATACACACAGATTTAAAAAAGCCCCTTATCTTTCCCTCTTGGGGGGCCTTTAAGCAAAGACGACGTGCTCCACTGAATAATAAATGAGAAAGTTCCGCTCGACTTGTATAGCTTTTAATTGAAACCAAAGCCATTACCTATAACTTCCATCAATTAGGCATCGTCGGATTCTTCTGGAATTGGCCGGCACAAAAATGTGAGATTGTAAAAAAATTTGACCGAGGCCTCTTTTGCAAAATGTGTAAAGCAAATGAAATCATCTCACAGTGGTTAGAGTGGAAAATCCTGAGATTGAAAAAGAGCCATTCCAGTATTCTGAAGAACATCCCGAGGCATCGGTACCTTGCCACAGAGATCCAATCGATGCGTGAAGCTTTAATCACATCTAACTTTAATGCTGGCCACATCTCCGAGGTCTAATTCCTTACTTTCACACCAAATTACTTTTTAGCCCGAGGCACCTTTTCTCCAAAAAATGAATTCCGTGGTCACAGCTTCAGCTAGTAGGTCCATGGTCCATTGATTGACACATGGCTATGAGGCTGAATCCCAAACGGAGAGAGGATTTCTGGTATAACGCACATTGGTAGGCTGTTTTCTATGAAATTACTGCACATGTAACTACATCTCCCTTACACAGAAAGGAGTCTGGAGCCTTAAGGTACCTCTGTTATTAATACTGAGCCTAAATTTCAGGGTACAGGCCGGCGCTGAGCACAATCACACTCCTCTATCAGGTTTTGTAGCAGTTTTCTTATTGAACCGTTCTAGCTGCGAGCACTAATCCAATGAGGGAGTGAACCAAACCTCGGAACTCAAGTAGTTAATTAAAATTCTCCTCGCAAATTTGATCAATTTCATTTCATCATTTGAGATAAATCCTACGGTTTCACTCTATCAGTTTGATTCCCCTGAAACCTGCAGGATATGTCTGTGTGGTATTACTCCTCCTGAAATAGACAATATTCTCAAATGTATGCCATATCTGATTTTTAATAAAAGGATTGTCTTGTAATCCACCGCTGCACTGGCAACGTGCATGTACTGTATGTATTGTATCCTCGGAAAGAGCCAGAGTGCCATCATGTGGCAGAGGCCCTTAAGTGCAGTTTGGTGTGCAGTTAAGTGTTAAGTTTGAGTGACAGCATGTTTAAGTGAGAGGTAGCCTTCTCTTGTGAAGGAAATCCTGTGTACATTTTGTATTTTAAAGAAAAGCATCAAACTCGACATGAGGAAAAAAAACATTCCCTGCTGTTTGTTAATACATATAAAAAAACAGTTTAATTTGGCCCCTTTAGATTTCTATAAGAAATCATCCTTCACTCCAGTGGATTTCTGTGGGGCAGAATCACATGTACATACCATTCATACAAGCCAATCTGTTTTGACCAACAACAACAAAAAATGGTACAAGGTTGAAGGTTCTGTATAATTCACATCTTCTGCCAAGCTGTTCCAAGCTGTTTAAAAATATATATATATATATATTTGTATTATCAGTTATAATGTTTATTTTGTTCAAACACTCATGAGAAGTGTTTTTGGCCTTAGACATGCATGTTGATTATTGATTTGGTTGTCATATCAACAGATATCTGTCAAATTAAATGTTTGCTTTTCTTTTTCTTTGGTCTTCATGGTCTCATAACTATTTTTGCATTCAACTGACATCACTGCAGCATGTATATTCTTATAGCCCAGGTTGTCCTGAAGGAAATGATATTCATAGCTTGATTGTGCATCACAGGGCACATGTTTTACAAGGTTTATTAGATAATATATCCAGATGGACCGGACATGGCTGCAGGGTGCAGAGGTACCCTAATAGCAATACTTGACCATTTCAATGATTACAAATGTCCCATGATAATTGGTTACTTACAAAAATAAACTATGCATTGTCAGTTCCTGATTTTCTCGTAGCCATAAAACCATTATCTTAGATAAAAAGCTAGTTGACGTGGTAATTTGAAAAACGGTTATGCTACATGTTAAAAATATTATAGCACAATTCCCAATTTCCATTCACTCCCTCTTTTGCTCCCTCTGGTGGTAGCAGAGACGATATGTGGGAAAGGAATAGGAAGAGAGATGCATATCTGTAACTAGAACAGGTTGGAGGATCTATAGCAAGGACAGAGAATAAAGGGAAGGAAATATCTAGTGATAGTTGATAGTCTTAATAAGTTGGCTATTGCTCTGTCTCCATTCAAACCGGAGGCTGCACAATTTGCTAATTTCCAAGCACAGAGGACCACAGACAATGATGTAGTTAGAGGTCAGCATCCATCAAGGAGATAAAAACGTAACTTTCTCAATTAAAAATATGTGGGAGGAATGCTAGTTCACAATCAATCACACTTTGAATTGTGTGCTATCTTGCTTTAGATCTTAGCCCTTTATACACTCGGCAAAACTGGCATATTGTGTTGAGGAAACACAGATCTGTGCTGTTCAATCTCCTTTTGTACTTCTGAGTTAAATATGCCTCCACAGTGCAGACAACGGTCCCACTCTTCATCATCCATCGCCCTGTCCCCCCGAGGATTCTCCCAATCAGAAACTGTGGAAGTGGAAGCACCCAGATGAGTGGAAATGCAGTTTCAATTGCCAGACTGCTTTTCTCTTGTTGCTGTGCTAACCCACACACACCGCCAGTCCAGCACAGGCAATTGGGAAAGAAACAAAGAAACAGAGCCAGATAAACAAAAGAGATCAACAATCAGACAGAGAGAGAACCGGGCATGAACATCTTCATGATCACAGCAACATGTGCATGATAGGCAAGCTAAAAACAAAAAAACTAAGCAAAAACAGCATAACTAATACTCATACTCATAACTAGAAAAAATAGTTTTGACAAAATCAAATAGTCTCTCAAAAAATAAATGCTAACACTTCAAGCCAGCCTACTCTATCATGATGTATAAGGAGCAAAAGCATAGGCCTATTCTCCAAGCCTCACCAGCATGTCCCTGGGGCTCGCTTAAGTCAACAATCTCCACATCTAAAGCAACACATGCAGTAGCATTACACATCAGCACACAGTGTGTCACCATCACACCTGCACCCTTCAATAATCTCCACCAAAACCTTGCCAGTGGGGACCGTGTCATAGGAAGAGGAGAAAGAGGTTGATTTATTCTGACAATGAGAAGCCAATGACATCATTTCAAAGAGCTTTTATTAAGAGAGCCCAACGCTCCCGGTAAATATGCAACTGGCTGTAATGTACACAGCTTGCCAAAACATCAACACAATTTATCGCTTTAAAACACAAGTCTAGCTGGTAGAGGATCCATACATCTCCGATTCTGTTTCCCACCATTCATCACTCTCTTTCTCTTTCCCCCCCTCAAGCTTTCTGTCACTAGTACAAAACAGTTTGGATTTCAAATGTATTCCCCAATTATAAGAGGTACAGTTTAATGTGTGCATATATGAGCCAGATGCAATCCTAAACCTGCTCCAGCCAGGGTGTCTTTTGTGACATCCAAATAACGGCAAACAGGCAGCGTCAAAAGACAAAACAACTAAAAAGGGAGAAAAACAGGTATACTTTATGTGTATCAATAAATAATAGACGATTAGTTCTACATATAGAGCATGGCAGAGAGTATGCTCCATCAGAAGAGAGGTCACTTGAAGATGAGGTTGCTGTAATTCACAGTGATGGTCGCGGATAAGGTATGGGGGAAGTGTAGCATGTAAATCACCATGCAGCTATACTACTGCTTCACCCTAAAGTACGTTGAATGAACAAAATCATAGGCTTTTAATGTCAACAGAATAAATGGATATTACAAGACAAGGTACGTTATACAGTCCCCTCCATAAGTATCGGAACGGTGAGGCCAATTCCTTTATTTTTGCTGTAGACTGGAAACATTTGGGTTTGACACCAACATATGAATACGAGACAATAGATCAACATTTAAGCTTTTATTTCCAGGTATTCACATCTGGATCTGATACACAACTGAGAAGATATAATTTTTTGTAAAGGAACACCACATTTTTAAGAGAGCAAAAGCATTGGAACAGATAGACTTAAAATAAATTAAAGTGAATAAGACTTAATATTTTGTTGCAAATCCTTCGCTTGCAATAACTGCATCAAGCCTGTGACCCATTGACATCACAAAACTTTTGCATTCTTCTTTTGTGATGCTTTTCCAGGCTTTCACCGCAGCCTCATTCAGTTGCTGTTTGTTTTGGGGGGTTACACCCTTTGGTCTCCTCTTTAGCAGGTACAATGCATGCTCTATAGGATTTAAATCTGGAGATTGACTTGGCCAGTCTGAAACTTTCCATTGCTTGCCCCTGATGAACTCCTTTGTTGTTTTTGGAGTTTTTTCAGATCATTATCTTGCTGCATGATGGAGGATCTTCCAATCAGTTTGGTTGCATCTTTCTTTAAATTGGCAGACGTAGGTTGCGTTCCGAATCGCATACTTTCTACTATATAGTATGTAGAAAAAAGATTTAGGATGTCCCGATTCTTGTGGCCAGATTTAGGATGGTTAGAAGTACCCGGATGTCCTACTTCATGCGGCCAAGACTGTTAGTGTTGAAAAGTGCATCCTATTTGGGCGATTCTGACCCACAATCCAGCGCGCACGTGAAGTGACGTAACATCGACGAAGCCTCCATATGAAAACAAACGGGGATGCGACGGATATAAAAGCAAGAGGCAAGATCAAGGCGCAATGTTATGATGAAATAAGAGAGAAAAGTATGTCCCAATAGTATGCCTACTGCATCCTAACTAGATTCTTTTTATCGTCGGATGTAGTATGTAGAATAGAAAAAAGAAAGAGTATGCGATTCGGAACGCAACCATCATGTTTCTGTAGACTTCTGAGTTCATTTTGCTGTTGCCATCATGTTTTACTGTATTGTTGTCAAGATGCACCTTTACCAAAGTGATGGAAAGGCTAAAGTTTGGAGAAAGAAATGATCTGCTCATGATCCCAAACATACAAGCTCATCTGTAAAACACGGTGGAGGCGATGTCATGGCTTGGGCTTGCATGAATTATTCTCGGCTGGGCTAATTAATCTTCATTGATTATGTAACACATGATGGCAACACTAAATGAACTCAGAAGTTTACACAAACATTTTTTCTGCCAATTTTAAGAAAGATGCAACCAAACTGATTGGAAGATCCTTCATCATGCAGCAAGATAATGACCCAAAACACACTGCAAAAACAATAAAGGAGTTAATCAGGGTCAAGAAATGGAAGGTTTTAGACTGGCCAAGTCAATCTCTAGACTTAAACCCTATAGAGCATGCATTTTACCTGCTAAAGAGGAGACTGCAGAGAGTAAACAAACATCAACAGAATGAGGCTGCGGTGAAAGCCTGGAAAAGCATCACAAAAGAAGAATGCAAAAGTTTTGTGATGTCAATGGGTCACAGGCTTGATGCAGTTATTGCAAGTGAAGGATTTGCAACAAAATATTAAGTCGTATTCACTTACATTTATTTTAAGTCTATCTGTTCCAATACTTTAGCTCTCCTAAAAATGTGGTGTTCCTTTACAAATAATGCTATCTTCTCAGTTGTTTATCAGATCCAGATGTGAATACCTGGAAATTAAAGCTGAAATGTTGATCTATTGTCTCATATTCATATTTTGGTGTCAAACCCAAATGTTTCCAGTCTACAGCAAAAATAAAGGAATTGGCCTCACTGTTCAATACTTATGGAGGGGACTGTACATATATATCGTATTTTCTCACTTTATAAGTGCATAAATAAATACTTGTTAATATGTCTGTGTGGGGGACTATGCCTGTAAACTGGCATTCTTCAAATGATTGAGCACTTTCTTTTGATGGTAGACTTAACAGGCTTATCATTTCAAGAAAAGAAAAGAAGAGCCTTGAAATTAAGTCGTGACATCCTGCGAAAAGGCCAGCTTAATTGAAACACATCTTTAGTGATGATCTCATGTAACAACAGAGACACATGCTTGGGGTGCCAATTACACAGGCTTCCATACATTAAAGGGATTATGAAATTAGGGTAATTATCGTAGTAGTAAGTCAGGGTAGCACTTGCCGAGCATCTTCTTCCTCTGAAATAGCTTAACAGAGCTGTGATGATGATGTCATATCAGGAGCAGCCCTGACATCCCTGTAGTGAGGGTTTCCATGACAACACAGCCTCCTGGTTTAAATGGTGGACGGAAGGGACTGTGTATGAATCAAATATAATACTTTGGATATTATGGACCAAATATGCTGCGAGGGGAAGGAGGGTGGGTGTCTGTGATTGTTGAACTCTTGAACCACAGTACTAAAGCCCTTGTTTTACAATCGCAAAATGAGACATTTTTCACATGAGTGAATATCACTGTTTGCTAGTACCTGTCCATGCTGTGTGCGCTGAAAAATAGTGTCTTCTCCTGCCACCCTTCGGACGATAACACAACGTATTATGTATGAATATCCAAAGAGAAAATTGTGTATTGTGTGTAATTGTCCGGAAGAATAATAAATAAATAAATACATTGAAGCCCAAACAAAATAAAATAATAAAATATTGACACAACATCACTGAAACATGACTTCTAACTTGAAAATGAACATTCTCGTGTTGTTTACACTTTCCAGAGCGGCATGCACAGCGCAGCTTCACAACATTGAGTCACGCAGCAGCAAAGAAGAAGCGAGAGAAAGATAAAATGGAGAAATAGAGAAAAAGTTTGACAGAGTAGCTTACCAGACTGAAGTCGTTGGCGGGTCAGTAATATCACTATTCCAGGCGAACGTTAGGAAATGAGATAAAAAAAAACATGGAAAAAAAGCATCCACCGCGACAGTATTTCCGAAGGAAATGTGTCCAGATATCCATAATATGCTCTTCACAACTTCACGTGAACTCAGGTAGTCTAACCGGCATGTTGCGCAATACTATGGAATCACTACTAGGTCAAATTTAGGTGACGTTGCCTAAATGCGAAAGTGAGAGGTAGGGAGTGGGGAGAGGAGTAGGCTACACTGCAAAAACATTGATTTTTTGACTGCAATTTTAATGAATAGCAAATACAAATCGTAATTGAATATTTTACTGAGTTCATTGTGCCAGTCATAATGTAGGCCTATTAAGGTAGAAACATATGGCTTGTAAAAATAGTGTAAATACAAAATAGAGTTGATAAGCAAATAATACCCTACATAGATACATTGGATTATCACACTATTGTTTAAATTTAAAATTCCTATTTCATTTTCAATAATATAGGTGTAATGCTTCTTCAAAATGCAATAGAGAAGTAGTATCTTTGTTTTAGTAATAAGCTGTTTAAATCTTAATCTTAGACACTTCTTCATAATAAGATATATAAAGTTGAAGCGGTACAACATTTAATATAAAGGGGTAGAAATGAATTCTGTGATTAATATCGTAGCGTGCGTGACATCGTATCCTATCGTACTCAAAATTTAAAATCGTTACATCCCTAGTTGGGAGTAACCTCTTCAACACTTCTCCAACCAATCAGCTGTCAAAGCACGTCTGGGGGGCGGAGCCTCTGAGCAACAGAAAGGGATGGTGGTGCATTTATTCTGGTGGTCAGTTAGAATATCAACAAACGTTCTCTGGAATGGCATACTCCACCTTACCAAAAAGAAAAACTATGTGATTTTGAAAGCAGGGACATAGACCAAAAATCAAAGCAGAGCTTGATGTGTATGCAGTAGCCATACATACATTCTGATGTTGACAACGTAGAAGGAGGGAAAATTCTCACAACAGGCTCCACCAACTCACTAATAAATTCAGCCCAAGCCCATAATGAATCAAACCTACACACTTTGAAGGGCAGCCCAGTACTAACCCAGTAACTCACTGTTGGCTGCAACAATGCATGCTCACTCTGCCCCATTTATATAGGCCTGTATTTGTGATTGCCTCACCTCTCCCCCTATATTTCATTCAGCCTTTCTCTCTCTCTCTCTCTCTCTCTCTCTCTCTCTCTCTCTCTCTCTCTCTCTCTCTCTTCTTTGTGGCTTCTTTCTCTCTCTCTGCCTTACTCTCTGTGGCCAATTTTCTGCCTCATCGCTCCCATAAGCTCTACCACTCATTGCCCTAACTCAGAGTCACTTCATTCTAACCTGAGAGACCGGCCCGCTTGGCGTGATGTATAGTCTCTCATTGTTTGCTGTGGGGTGAACTTGCACACCGACTACTGCGCCAGAATAGACTTGCTGAATTTGAAATACTTTGAGTCATGGCAAAAAATGGGACAAGGCAGTAAAATATTTTTACATGAATGGGAGGGAATGTGGGTAGGATGGCCCCCTAGAGGAAAGAGGGGAGCGCTAGTAACCATGAGGTCGCTGGTTCGATCCCCGGCACCGGTCAGGAGGATGTGATTTGTAAAACTAGTGGTGGCATCTACAGTGCCCACCATCTCTACCATTGTCTTTGAGCAAGGCACTTAACCCCAAACTGCTCCGAGGGCGCTGTATACTATGGCAGACCCTGGGCTCTGGCCCCCTCTGAAGTGGAGAACCTGCTGACTTACTAATGTGTTCTTTCAGCCTTGTGAGTAACTCTGTATGGAATATGGTAGAAGGCCTACACTTTTGGTACCCTCTAGACCTAGTCTCGCCCCCCAGCTAGAGCCCCTGCTCAGGGCATCTCTCCAACAGTGCTGATCCCTGCCATTGCCCCCAGGCACCCTCACTGCCTCTGCATTGCTCCTGTCTTAGTCAGGTCATGGCATATTTCTGTTTTACATAAATCTGAGACACTGCAGGTGAATAGGGTATCATTTCGACATTACAGTATACTGTAGATATCATCATGAAACTTTGCCAGTTGATTACTTGTATTTATATTAATTTAACATTATTTCAGAAATGTTTGAACCAATATGCAAATTTGGCAATATGTAACTTTTCAAAAATGTAACTTGAACAAAAATATAGATATTGGATAGAGCCAGAGTTAAAGTCTTTTCTTAATTTTGAATACAGCCTACTCATAAAATGCATTTTCTACATGTTTTTAAGAATGAAATGTATCATATATCAGACAATTAACAACATGGACAATCCTTTTGTAATAACGTTCGGTTCTGGTTCAGGACCACTACAGCCAGTCAACTTTGTTTGTCACACACACACACACACACACACACACACACACACACACACACACACACACACACACACACACACACACACACACACACACACACACACACGATCACATAAATACTGTTTAATTTGACATGTCTTTGCTTTTACTTTTCTGTCTCTCGGGCTTTCAAGGCCTTTAGAGTGATTTATAGAAAAAAAGCTGTAGGTACATATTTATAAAATATAATACTGTGAGCACTATTTATATAAAGTGCCTATACATATGCATTCACCTGTCGCACAAGCATTATGTAGCTGAGATAAAAGGAAGTATAAGAGAGAAGGACTGATGAATAGCCTCTCACTGATTCTGGTAATACATGACAGAGCACTGGTCAATGTTTCATCAGATAATGACGGAACTGACCTGTGAAGAGGTGGTCGTGTGGATGAATGTCATCCTGTACTCTTGGGCCATTACTCATCCATAATTGGGCAGAATATCACGGCAAAAATAGGCCTGAGATTAAATCGTCTTCATAGACCCAGTGTGCTGGAATCGGCATGTTGGGTCTTTTTCAGTTGTGTAAAATAGCTTCATAGTACGTACTGCTCAGGGAGGAAAACCAGGAATTTTCAGAATCGATGTTTTGATGCTCAAGTGCCTTTGGGGGATTCTAGAAGCATAGTTTCTCTGAGACATCCTGGCGGGGTAGTAATGTTTTATATTAAGCATGTTTCATTCAAAATGATAAATGCCTAATCCTTAGCATTTAGTATTGGAGAACTATTTCCTCATTAAAGTATACAATAACTATATGTTCAATTTAAGAATGAGTGTGCACAGTGTTGTAAAAGCTATGTGGATAGCTTGACAACTGTTGCTACGCATTCTTAGGTTCAACTTCAAGCTATTATCTGACAGTGAGGATAAACCACAACATTTGCAGTACACTTATTGTTCCACTGTCCTGAGAGATGCTGTCTATTTCAGTCATGGCACGTCTTTGCATTACAATCCTTGGAAACAGTGTCTTTTGAAGTCTTGTCTTGTGTGTGTGTTCAAAGCGGGCTCACATGTTGGCATTTATGATAAATATACTGATATTACATACTATATAATTTGACATAACATGGTGACACAGCTGTAGTGCAGTCACATGGATGGATGAGGCTTCAACATGAAATCGGTTTGTTGCTTTCCCATTTCTGGTAAGTCATGCATTGTTTATTTGGTATGGATGTTGTGTCAGGGTCTGATCTGTTGTTAGTGAAAGAGTGCAGTGAATGTTACGGCCTTCCTGTTACAACCACTTGAGCCCAGAGGCCTCTGGCAGAAAGAGAGAGAGAGAGAGAGAGAGCATTCTCACTGCAGAGGATTAACTGTTAATGCTGATGTCTCGCTGCTCCCTGTTCTTTTAAATGGATTTCTTCCCTGAGTCATTCTCAAACTATGGAGGACATTACCTGTCAACAAACACTTAGCGGGCAATCTATTTGTTAATTCCAATGCATGCCAGATGAATGTTTTCAGTGTGTTACTAATGCTGTGCCCTAAACTCTGCATGTACGTACATAGTTGTATGTTTGTATCTGCCTCTTAGGCCTCAGTCCTTATGATGCACCCTCTTCACAGCCACACACACACATACTTCCCATGGTTTTGGATTCAGGATTCATCTGTTAGGGTGTGTGTCATTGCATTGACAACCTCATTATTTGGGAAGAAATTAATAGCACGGACTGCATCTGTCAATTCAATCAGACTGTGACACGTGTGTATCTGCAACCAGCTAAAAGGCCTACTGTTCTGTGGGATGCAATGAGCTCTAATAGCTGGCTGTCCAATGCCTTAATCTCATTAAACATGTTTTATAATGTGAAGATAAATAGTAAATGTTGTGTATTATTATTATTATTAATATTATTATTATTATTATTATTATTATTATTATTATTATTATTATTATTATTATTATTATTATTTAGTCAACTGTACACACTGTATGGGACTAACGCCTGGCAAAAGCTATACACAATCATTATAGGCCTATCACTTTGAGGAACATGTAGCCTATCCATTATTCCTACATTTAATGTTCTCCTTTATCACGGGCTGTTAATGACGAATGTTAAATCAGTGCACACAGTAGTATTTTTAGATGGGCTGTGAGATGTGGTACAAGTAGCCTAGGCAGTGAGAGGCTGGCCATGCCCCTCCCCCGACTCTAAAGTGATGGCTGAGGCTGCCAGTAGTCTTAATACCTTGTTAATACAGAACCGCCTCACAACCTCTTAGCCCCCGTCTCTCTGCGGTCCCCACAGCTGCGAACAGTCTGCGCACAGCCTGTCTCTCTTGTTTACTTTGACAATCTCTTGGCCTGAGACTCGGTCGTTTTAAGGGAGGCAGTGAAACAACACAGCAGCAGGTGTTGACTTGCGGGGAGAAATCTCGGTGCAGCCCAATGACGATGATGATGGTGGTGAGGCTGATGATGAGGCTCTTCCCGTGCCCGTATGAATTGCATCGCGTAGTGTGAGGAGGCGTAGGGGCATCTTTTTCTTTTTCCTTTTTAGACAAACTTTAATGGCTGATTTCTCGGTCGCTTTGAGCCTATAGCCTTCTACTTGTCTTGACAGGAGAGCTGGAAACCGCCTGTCAGCGCTGGGCCATGGCTTCGGATGCCCAGGCTTGCTTGGTGTTTTCTTTGATTGCGGTTCTGGTGCTCGTGAACGTGCTGTTGATGGTCATCCTCGGTACTCGTTAATGGATGTGCGCTCCTCGGGGGCCCGGTTCGCAGCGCACGATACTTCCACACAGGCGAGACGAGAAAGTCAGTGCAACTTAAGTATCTATCTTTTCCTTCGTTATGTCTTGTCGTGTCCTCTCGCTGTTTGTGATATCAAGGATAGTGGTCTGGTGGATGTCGTCGTTGTACATGTGATGGCTCACTTGGTGCATCGGAAAGATAAGCCTTGAATACAGCACTGGACATAGCAGGCTCAAGCTCTCAACGGTTATTGTTTGAAATTCTTAGTAGAACTCAACATTTAACAGTTCAACTGCAGACAGACTTTTCCCTTTTTACAGTGTTTGTATTTGTGTATTTACTGCGTGCCATTTGATCAAGATATATGAGGTTGTGCTAAGGCAGGAAATTGGGAAGATTGATTATGTAATGCTTTTAATTTATACAGACATGTAGAGGGAGAAGGAATGCAATGCATTTGATAGGCCAGTGCTGATCTGATTAGGGAGATGGGGGGATGAGGGGAAAGAGAAAACTGAACATATGCTTTGGTACTCTTATCTGTCTCTCCCCCTGGCTCCTCCCTTCAGCAGATTGATGGGGAGTTAGGAGATTGTGCTTGGAGTGAAGGCACCTTTTGCTTTGTGTCTGAACACATATACACGGCACATTACTTTTATTTGGAAATGTCCTGGTGCATCCTGAAGTTTCCTTGCCTCATCCTGTTGATACCATGAAGCATCCTCCCCTATCACCATGACTACAGATGTTAGAAGGCAGAGACCCCTGGTGGGCGTACTGTAGTAGTATTCCTAAAGACCATTCATCCCTTAAAATGTGCAGTTTACACTACAGCTGGAGGTTATGACGATACAGACATTTGTTGATTCCTTTATATTATCCCAGTTGTCACCCTCAGGTCCTTCTCTGGGATATTGTCCGCTACCACATGTCCCTTAATTACAACCACCTCCTCTACAATTCCCCTAAAGAATACTGATCACCTGACAGGCTTCTATGTGTGTTTGTGTTGTTGTATTTTGTTGTGTTGTACTGTCTGTGTCAGCTATGGTGTTGTTCTAGCCATCTCCTAAACAGCCGGTAGGCCCTGGTGTTTGAGGGTGTGTATGTGCATGTGAGTGAGTTTAACAGCAATGATTCACACAAATGGAGGCCAAAAATGAGTACGAAAAATCGAATTACAATCACTTTCAAATGAAATTTTTATGGTGTTTTAGATCACATATTAAGCTTATTGGTCAGTGTCTGCAGTGCTGTTCATGCTGTTCTGATTTTATTTCTCACAGCAATGTCTTTATGTAATGGGAATTAAGCGTAACAAATAGATTGTCTGTCCCTCTGATTTCTCCAGTTAATATGGGGAGGTTCAATCGTCAACGCTGACGCTGTGACCATGGCGGGACGGGAGTTGGTGTTTAAGGCTAGTGACGTCATCAAGGTGCAGGACGCCTCGAACAAGAACTGATGGTGGGGCCAGAGTGATGAGGAGGAAGGATGGATTCCTGCCAGCTTTGTAGGGGTGGGTTAGTTGCAGTCATATTCTATAACATGCACAGGAATTCACACACACACCAAACAGGTAGTATTTGGCTATTGTCCACACACACTTGCATGCATATTCAATAACAGATACACAAGGGTTAATACATTGTATTTTTTAATAATGCATAAAACTGTAGAGCTCACAGAACAGCAAACTAAGTGCATTTATCGGGTGGTAAAGGATAATACAACAACTTTGCTGATGAGCCCCTTTTTAATTTGGCATCACCTTCAACTTTTACCCTTGAGACCCACCTACATTTACACTCCAAATGCTAAAACCAAAATTGCTACCAAAACAAAACTTGTCTGTGCAGTAAACCTTTCCACCACTAGATGGAAGCATTGATCACGGAATTGGGGACAGAATTTGCATTGTGTTACAATACAGCCATAGCAGGTGATTGGTTTATATGACTAAGACAGTGATTATCCATAAATTAACTGAAACAAATGCTGTTTTGCTCTTCTTTTTTAACATGTTTCTTTAAATGTTTTGTTCATTCACAATCATGTCAAATAATAAAAAGTACATTTTAATTTCTAGAAATGGCCATAGGATAATTGCGTGAAGTGGATATAAATGAATTGGATGCTGGCAAGCATCAACATACTCCATACACCAGGGCTATTCAATTAGTTTTGAATGGGGGCCGGTTGGTGGAAATGATCCAAAATGAGGGGCCAGAAAAAAATGCCTAAAATTGATGAGCATCACATCAATAGCTACATATACTGTAAAACACTACAACGACATAGGAGTGCATGTATTGTCTTTATTTTATCAAATATAGTTAACCAGCTTAGCAAAAAAATCCCTATTTGATTAACATAGGCTGCCTGTTGTTTAAGTGTTTAACAATCTTATCAGTTCAGGAAAACACAATAGGTTAACTCTTCAACAGCTTATCAAAATACATAGAAATAAATGTACTCTAAGTGCAACAGTTTATCAAAATACATAGAAATAAATGTACTCTAAGTGCAACAGCTTATCAAAATACAGGTAGGCCTAGGTTTACTAAGAGTGCAACAGCTTATCAAAAAACATAGAAATAAATGTAGGCTACTCTAAGTGCAACACCTTACAGTGTTCCCCCCCAAAAATGTGTTTGTCAAGGGGTCACTGTCCAGGGTCATGGGAGGCGCGGCACTGACTTTACAGTTGTGCATTTTTGTTTGCTATGTGAAGGTACAAATTTTGTGCAAACATGCAAAGTTCTACTAGTGCAATATTATGCAGACACACTAAATACAAATAATGGACCATACACTAAAGCTGGGAACACACCGCACTGGCCGCGCGGCGAGATTACATACAAAGTCAATGTACTAGCGCGTGGCCGCGCGTCCACCCAATAATCGGCGTCCAGCGGCCGGCGGCGGGGGCTTGCGCGGCGTGTGGCCGCGCCTCGTGAGAGGCGCCTCGTGAGAGGCGCGTGAATCGGGAGCGCGGCCATTAGCGGCGCATAGAAATTGTGTCATCGAAGGAGCGTGAATCGAAGGCTTGTGCGGCGAGCACGGCGCCGCAGAAAAAGATGAAATTTTTCATCTTTTCCTGCAGCGCCGCCGGGCACCGCGCCTCCACAGCCAATCAGCGTTGAGATTGCCCGGTGGCGGTGGTCTGCAAGACGAGGTGGGCGTGTGGAGTGAGGACATCGGGCTTCCAATACATTCTGCAAATATGTGTAGGCTATTTTGCATCTGTTTAGCTGTTGGTTGTACTTTAGCCAAGGTAGCGCCGGTTAGCATAGTGAAACTCACCAAGCTGTGTGCTGTTCCTGAGGATAATATGAACCCAAACTTGACGGCGGTGTCCGTGTGGAATTCCAATATAGTGCAGCGAAGAACCGGTGTTGTCCTCCGTCAGCCGGTGTTGTGCCGAATTCCCACTCCCCCGCAGGATCCCACTCCCCTACGTATTGCTACTTGTAGTTTGGGGGGGGGATTTCGGCAGGTATGAAAAACAGTGTTGCCAAAATCCTACTCCCCTTCTAACTTTTACATTCATGCAACTAGTATCAAAAGCTTTTTATGGCACACTCTACAGGGCATGAGGAGCCAATTCACATATTACCCTCATTTCGATAATAGGACAGTGTAGCACAACATCGACATCAACATCGTTTTTCAAGTGCAGCTCCAAAGTACGTCTATTTTCGTGAGACAATCATTCGGACTTTACGAGTAGCACGACATACAAATCGTATAGGCTCTCAAGTGCAGCACAACATAACTTGTATTTTGATGAACCATGAATTAAATAGCCTACTAACAGTTTCCTCAAAGCCTAAAGCTGGGAACACACCGCATTGGCCGCCTGCGGCGGTTGGCCGCGTGAATGCAGGAGGTTCGCCGCTTGGTCATATTGGGCCATGTTCACCGCAGTCGCCGCCGCGGCCAACCGCCGCCTCATCGTAGGCAGCGGTTGGCCGCGTGACAGCAGGAGGCTCGCCGCTTGATCATATTGGGCCATATATTCCTGACGCCGAGATCAGACCTGTCACACTTACGGTGCAACAACAACAATAACATGGTCCAGCTGTGCCAAAAAATACAGATGTAGGTTCACTGTGTAACCAGCGGCAGTCTTGTCACAAATATCATTAAAACAGCCTGAACACGCACCCCGATCTCAAATACACACACATTAACAGCAATTCAGCAACATACTAAACACATTAACAACAGCAGTGTGTGCTCAGCAGCACAAATAAAGGCAAACATCAGCCTACCTGAAAGTGAAAGTGTGCCGGCTGACGGGGGACAACACCGGTGCTTCGCTGTACTATATGGAATTCCACACGGACACTGCCATCAACTTTGGGTTCATATTATCCTCAGGAGCAGCACACAGCTGGGTGAGTTTCACTATGCTAACCGGCGCTACCTTGGCTAAAGTACAACCAACAGCTAAACAGATGCAAAATAGCCTACACATATTTGCAGAATGTATTGGAAGCCCGATGTCCTCACTCCACACGCCCACCTCGTCTTGCAGACCACCGCCACCGGGCAATCTCAACGCTGATTGGCTGTGGAGGCGCGGTGCCCGGCGGCGCTGCAGAAAAAGATGAAAAATTTCATCTTTTTCTGCGGCGCCGTGCTCGCCGCACAAGCCTTCGATTCACGCTCCTTCGATGACACAATTTCTATGCGCCGCTAATGGCCGCGCTCCCGATTCACGCGCCTCTCATGAGGCGCGGCCACGCGCCGCGCAAGCCCCCGCCGCCGGCCGCTGGACGCCGATTATTGGGTGGACGTGCAGCCACGCGCTAGTACATTGACTTTGTATGTAATCTCGCCGCGCGGCCAGTGCGGTGTGTTCCCAGTTTAAGAATCGCCTCGGAGGGGAGTGGGATCCTGCGGGGGAGTGGGAATTCGGCACAACACCGGCACACTTTCACTTTCAGGTAGGCTGATGTTTGCCTTTATCTTAGCCGCTGAGCACACACTGCTGTTGTTAATGTGTTTAGTATGTTGCTGAATTGCTGTTAATGTGTGCGTATTTGCGATCGGGGTGCGTGTTCAGGCTGTTTTAATGATATTTGTGACAAGACTGCCGCTGGTTACACAGTGAACCTACATCTGTATTTTTTGGCACAGCTGGACCATGTTATTGTTGTTGTTGCACCGTAAGTGTGACGGGTCTGATCTCGGCGTCGGCGTCAGGAATATATGGCCCAATATGATCAAGCGGGAGCCTCCTGCTGTCACGCGGCCAACCGCTGCCTACGATGAGGCGGCGGTTGGCCGCGGCGGCGACTGCGGTGAACATGGCCCAATATGACCAAGCGGCGAACCTCCTGCATTCACGCGGCCAACCGCCGCAGGCGGCCAATGCGGTGTGTTCCCAGCTTTACACAGTGGTACAATCGCACCCGCAAAGCTGCATACACAGAGCAGCTGATAGAGAAACGCTTGGAGACACATGTGCAAATTTATTTACTGCAGATCACGGCCTTTTGCGCAGTTATGACCATGCAAAAGCACACGTCGCACGTGCTAGTACATTAATTGTGCACCACAAAAAATAAATAAAAATTATTATTATTATTTTTTTGGTCGGTCGGTAGTCAAGGCGGGGGCCAGTAAATATTCCTTCGCGGGCCGCCTATTGAATAGCCCTGCCATACACAGAAGCACAGTACACAATACACAGTACATATTTGCAGATCATGATCTCTCATACACAGGCACATACACAAGCATCCAGATGTGCAAACTCACTGAGACAGGGTGGAAGTGATTCAGCATTAATGAGCCAACTCCAGGTCATTCACAAACCATGCGGTCTCATCCAGACAGTGTCACAGCCCGGCTCAAGGGAATGACAATGAGGAAACCACACAAGAGATTAAGTTTAACCAAATAATAATTTATTTAAACAAAGTTTAACGTAAGTTACTAAGTGGTGCGTGAATGTCAGTAATGGGTGCTGTGTCTGTGTGAGTGAAGAGTGTAATGTATGTGCAAAGCAAAACTAACTAACTAACTAACTAACTAAGCTAAGCTAAGCTAAGCTAAGCTAAACTAAGCAAAAGCAAAAGCAAAAGCAAAAGCCAAAGCAAAAGCAAAAGCAAAAGCAAAAGCAAAGCAAACCATACATCAAGGAAGGGAGACCCAAGTGGCTGATTCCTGCAGTTTATATAGCTGAGGAGATCAGCCAGCATGGGTGTTTGTGATTAGCAATCATCTCCTGGAAGCCTTCCAATCAGGAGGTGCCAGGAGCTGTCACAACAGTGACAGGTGCAAGTTCTGTCCACGAGGTCCCCCAGATCACACTGTTTGGAGCAGCAGACAATCTGCCAGATAAAGGCCTTTGTCACACAGCTCTCTAACAAATGCACACATAATCTTCCAAAGTGTGGAATGGATCCGCAGCAAGTCAAACGGATGAATCCAGCTCAGTTAGCATAATTAGAATAATGTATAACCCCAGTCTTTTAATATGCTACTCTCTATCATTCACTTATGCAACATCACATGCACTCTTTCAAAGAATGGCCAAACTCCAAAAGCTATAACATTTCCCCCCATAGTAATTATGTGTACACTGTGTCCGTAGTGACTATCGATGCATGGCAGCATCACTGGCAGTAATGAGGAACGTTACGTCGACAAGATTGTGTCCAGCTTTTGTTCTGGACTGAGAGGTATGGGAATGTGTGTGGAGTAATTATCAAGCATCTCATGCATGTTGTTTTACTTTTAAAATATGGACTGGTCTGTTTGGTCCATCTGGATGGTCACATGTTTTGAATTCACACTTTACACTATTTAAATACGGTATACTGTTTTTCTTAAATGAACAAATACCTGTTGCAAAGAGGAAAACTGTGAAATATTCAGTCATTTGGACATGGAAACATTCTTTTCGACAATTTCTACAGCCCGTTCTGCGTTAGTCAGAGGTGTGGGTGTCCCATTAACTGATGGCAAAAAATATACTTGTTTATTAAAACACATAAATGTATTAACAACTACGATTTTTATATATTTCCATTCACCATAGTCAAATTCTATCATAGCCATACTTACTAATAAAATAGTGTTTGTATGTGAATACATTCAGATCTTAAGAATGAATGTACTGTGAAAACGTATTGTTGCCAATTCTTTTAACTAATCCTATTTTTTGTAGGTCCAACTTTGCTGACTGACCAGCGGAGGTTTGTGAGCATATAGGGCCAGGTAGTGAACTTCAACCGGCAATACTAGGATCACACCGACCTCATGCATGTTGGAGTTAAGAGATTTTTCACATATGTTATCACACACCTTGACTGACTTGTATTTGGAATGTGTACTAATATTAGTTTAATACAGTTTTTAAAATAGTTCAGTGAATACTAGCTGAATAGTACTATGTAGATCCTTTAATACTGAAAATATATAGCCTCTTCTCCACAATCAACTGTTACGTCCCTAAAGTAGAGCCTTTGGATTGTTTATATTGTCATTTAGATACTACACTGGGATTTATCCGGAGAGGAATGCCATGGAAAGATGGTCCTGAAGAAAGCAACAGCAGTGAACCTACATGTTTGCACACTCATCAAGAAGCTCAATGACTTCAAGTGGATATTTGGTTAATCTTTCTATCTCTAAAGCGCACATATACTTTCACATACGCATGCTGACATTTTCAGGACCCCCAAATCCTTCACCTGATGACACAGTCCAAGCCGTTTTTAGCATGTTCTGTTAAAATATATAACTTTTTTAAATATTTCATATAAATGTATCCAAAAAGTACTGGAATCATTCGAGACATTTAGCATTTGTAAGCAATTGTTGTTTCAATTGATAGTTCAGAGACATGCTAATGAACCTAACACATCTAATACTAATAATAAAAAACATCTTATCAATTTTTGACATTACAGTGAAAAAAGCATTCCATAATGTATGCACCTTATGAACCATTGTTTAAGGCCATGAAGCTACATAGAAAGTTGAAGAGAGCTTAATTGTTAACAACACAAAGTTCTATATCTTAACTGTATCTTGACTGTTGCTTTCTAATACCTGTTGACATAATGCTATAAACGCAGTATAAATAAAGAATTAATTAGATTTTGATTCCTACTTTTCTTCCATTGTTATTTGAGGTGGAATTTGAAGAAGCAGGAAAAAAAATCATTAAGATTTTTTCTCAATAAAGTCATTTTACCCAATCATTACTCATTTATCATAAGGTAGGTCCACAGTCAGTCAACATGAAGCCACACACACTGGGGCATCCTAGACCTTTTGAAACCTTGCTGTTTTTCTCAGGACTCAAGAAGTAGTGTATGTTTTCATTGCACAGTTCTGGATTTAGGTCAGACTTGTTTACTGGGCTGTTTTTGTTATGCCATCTCAGTCACATGTTCTGTGACATGAATGCTGTCATGCACATCAATCAATACAGCTTGTCCATAACTGAGACTGGGACATTGTATAGCACAGTATATGGCAAATATTTTAAAATATCTTCTCTACCCTTTTCTGTGCAGGAATAATTTTTGTATTCAACCTTTGGCTATTATCCTTAATATTGGTTTATTTTCTATATTGATATTGAAATGAGTTCCTGTGGAGTTAACAGATTTGAGGTAAGTTGCCGTGGAGGAGAACATTTATTGCTCTGTTTTAAGAATAGAAATTCTAAAATTCCACCCAAACCTTCACACCGTTGCACAAAGAGTTCTGTGTATAATAGTGGAGCTCCATGCCAATTACACTGTTATAAAACGATGTTCTTTAAAGAAAATCAGAGTTGTAAAATATATTGACACACACATTACTTGACAGTCAATATTTGCTTTTATGGGTCAATGTGCCTTCACAGACAGATACATGCGTAGTTCGGGGTGAATGCACTTTACACATGCAGGACAGAGAGGAACAGGACAGCTGTGTTTTTGTTTGGCATGGTGTCAGCCGGATGCTTTCTGTGAAATATATTTCGTTGTTCTGTTTACACATGTTACTTAAGGTGAGAAAACCAGCTAGGAAAGATGGGGGTAGAATCCAGTGAGTTCAGTTATCTATAATCAATGTGCCCTTGAGCAGAGCACTAACACCAGGCTTTCCATAGAAGACTGGTTGCACTGAGCAGCAACTGCATGTGAATGCAACAATGTGTGTTTGTTTCAGCCCGCCAGAGACAAAGCTACATGGGAAAGAAATTATTCAGATGTCTTGTCCCTATTTGAGTTGAAACCAAACCATTTTTACAAGTGAAGAAAAAATCCCGGCTTGGCTTCGAAGATGTTGTTTGAAAACAAACCCTGAAAGGAAAAGTCAAAACCCTACAGAATCTTTTCTTTAGTCATAATTATTTTTACTTTCTAGTTAAATATTGGAATATTTCTTTAAAAAAGGCTATTGCAATTTGGTGGAAAGATCAGCCATTTAAAAATATCATAAAATGTTGTCTATAGTGCCACTATATGCAACAGGAATCACTTCAAAGACATAGTCAATCACATTTTTTGGTCCAATACATAGCCCAACCATAATCATTAAAAAATAGAGTAAATACCACATTTTGATTAAGCTGAAGAATATGTTAGAATTTTTTTTTTTGAAAAGTCATCACTGTATTTCATTATAGTTTTATATCTCTCATCATATGTTGCTGTAAAAGTAAGGGCGTATCTTACTTGTCTTGCCTTCCACTATGCAGTTGTGTGGACCTCAAAAGGCCAAAGACAAAATACTACATTTTAATTTATTTTCAATTGTTACTGCTGCTCTACCACCATGGCGACCTACATCTTGTCCCAGTAAGACTAATGTTGTTATTCCCCCTATACACGTGGCATACAAGCCACTGTTTGTCACTCAGCCTCTTCTCTGAGAGGGTAATGAACCATCCATGTCAACCACACCTGTCCCCACGGACCAATCAGAAGCCAGATTCAAGGAACACTAAAGACACAAACAACTCCCGGAATACTCAGCAATGTTAAAACGGTGATGATGCCAAAAACATAAATTAACGTTTTCTATTTTAAAAACAGAATAAAAGCCCAAGTAGTTTGAATGGTTCATTCATTAATGAGTATAAGCAGATTACTCTCCAGCTCTGCTTTTCACTTTATTCTGCCTAGAGACTGAGAGATAAATACATTTGTTTCAAACTTGATCCCCTTGGTTCAGCTAAGGCCTCTCTGCATGACCTGTTGTAAACACATTGGCCTAGGTTTAATTTTTATGTTTGGACACAAACACGCACACACACATGTATGTTGGTCCTACTACCCCTTTCATGCATTTAGTGACTTTTCGGCACCAATTTGTGCCTTTCTGCATCGAATTATGACGGAAAGGTTTTTATTTATTTAGCAAGGTTAGCATGGTATGGTCCACTTTAGGGAAGTCTGAAATTGCTGGAAAATACTGTATATAGTTGCAGGTAAGAAGGCTGTATAAATATTTCGACCCCCCCAAACCGTTATTTTTCACCTCTTTTGGGGAGAAGGGGGTTGTCTTTCATATTGTTTAAGGGGCCAAATTGACCTCTTCTAAATATTAAGGGGGACATATCTCCTGCATCACCCCAAAATATACGCCTATGGGTAAAAGTATTTTGCTTGAAAAAGGTACGGCCATATGTAATTGGTAACACGACTAAAAGGTGATTGCAGGTTTAGTGTGATGTCAAGAAACCTGACCTCATTTCTTGCAGTCATTCCTTGTGACCAGCTGAAACATAACACATAAACATGCATCATCAGCAAACACACCCAGATGGATACCCGTCTATACATAGATATGGTGCTCGAATGTCTTTCATTACAACATTTTTTTTTAGATTTTCTTTTAAAGTTTCTCTCATTCGTTTAACAATTATTCATCAAAGTACAATTAAACTAAGATACAGGAATACTAGACATGTAGGGTGGGGAAAACCTCTTGTTTGAGAAGATTTATATCAGTTTCATATGTGGGTCAAGTACAGATACATCCTGGTGATATTTCAGTACAGCTTTACGAAAATGAAATAGATATCCATCTTCTCATTTCACCCTTGGGAAGACCACACGCAAGAGGAGCTCCCCATACTGCCACAGTGACCAGTTGGCTGGTGGACTCTAATTTGTTTAGAACAAATAAGATTAGATTCAAGTGTATCGTAAATGCACAAGTACAAGTACCAAATCAACAAAATACAGTTAATTAAAAAAAGGCTAAAACAGATTCTAAGTTTTTTATTTTATTTAATGTATGTATGTCTGATTACAAACGCCTTAGTTTTACAGTGCAATTACGCAGATCGCTTGGTAAAGGCAGAAGCATATTAGAAACATAGAGAGCATAAATTATAAATAGGTCCATTAACCTGCCTGGTGTGTGTGTATTTCCTCAATCAAGCCAGTAGGCAAATAAAAAAAGGAGACAAGTAGAAGCAGCCGTTTTCTGTTTGCATGTTTCTGTAAATTTCCATAGTTTCGAGTGTGAATACGTTATCTGTTATCAGTGTTTTTACCACATGGTGGGGCTGCGTTTATCAGGAGGAGTAGGAGTTATTTTCTATTTTGGTACTTGAAATGTTTAAAAAAGTAATGTCTATTTAAAGTAGTAAAATGTGATCTGAAAGAATCACTTCAAAAGACAATTGTTATTGTTAACCTCATAGACATTTGTGTGACTTCTTTATATAATATAAATATTGAGATGTTAAATATAGTATTTCCTCTACTTTATTTCTGCTTGTTATTTGTGTGTAATGCAGGGCACCTTAATAACTTTGTTAGGAACATTACTCTAGTGAGATAACCTTTGTATTACTGTGTTGCCCCACATTATTACTGTACTATTCACATTTGCTGTTTGTAGATAAGGACTGTCTGCAGCATAATCATATACAGAGATAATCAACACATGTATTAAAGAACATAGTGGACTGTCACCTCACAGTGCAGCTTGAATATACACAGTCATGGTATTTTACCACAGACAGGCCTGATTGGAAAACCATTTCCCTTTTCTATCTTCTAATTCTCATATTTCAAATGGGATTTTGATATTATTTTTGCCTGATTGTTGCTGTTTTAATAGCATTGCTGTCATTGGATTCACCAACATATATGTATGCTCATATTCTTATTAAAATACTTTCAATCACAATGTACCGTCATGCCAACTTATGTAATACTGTTTCTTAAAGTTTGGATTAATATTTTATTTTTCTCTGAAAATGTGTTTTATTGTTAAACTAAAATGCAGATGTGTAGGCATGATTCATTTACATCAAACTGGGTCACTGAAACCTTTAGAATGGCCTCAATGAAGAGGATATCATGGTGTGTGTGTGTGTGTGTGTGTGTGTGTGTGTGTGTGTGTGTGTGTGCGTGTGTGTGTGTGTGTGCGTGTGTGTGTGTGTGTGTGTGCGCGTGTGTGTGTGTGTGCGTGTGCGTGTGTGTGTGTGTGTGTGTGTGTGTGTGTGTGTGTGTGTGTGTGTGTGTGTGTGTGTGTGTGTGTGTGTGTGTGTGTGTGTGTGTGTGTCATTACAGTGAGGGGCCTGGCTCAGTCTGTCAGCATGGTGATCTAGGTTTACAGTACAGAGTCTGTTTTGCTGTTCAGCTTTCCTCCTCATGGCTTATTTCCATGAAGGCGTTTCTATAGGCTGTGTGGCTTTGGAGAGCTCGCACCTGATTGGCTAAGGGAAAGTCTCTCACATATTATGGGTTTGTCCTCATTGGTTGCTTGTGACAAAACCTCCTGTATATTTTTCTTATCGGACACATGCTACATAATCTCGCTCTTTTTCTTTTTTTTTCAATCCGCTAAACTGTCCATAACAGCCGGTGTTTCGTTGTTTTTCTCATCATTGTCACTGAGGATATTTGCTCTGTTTTACCCGCTGACCGATGAAAGACAGTCGGGCTTAAGTCTGGACGTGCAGAGCAATTCAGAGCTGGAAGATGCAGACCTCAAAGAACTTTATGTTCCATGATTTCCTTGCAGGATTCATTGGAGGTGAGTTGTTTCCAAGCTTTTCTTTTTTTTCTTTTTTTGTTCTCCTCAGCGAGAGGCTCTCTGTCTTTTAGCCGGTTTTCAATGACTCAGTACGGGGTTCTGGTTGGGGGAAAAAGGGAAAGAGGGAAAGGGGTGCCCTGCAGCTATTTGGTAACTATGATAATAGTGAGCTAAGCTAACAGTTGCTCTGCTAATATAAAAAGATAATGGACCAAAGCTTTTAATTTTAAAATGTTTATATTATTTCCATTACATTGTTCAACTTCATTCTGAGTCAGTGATATCTCGACACATTAAACAGTGTTTTCTCAGCAAAAAATATGCTGTATATTTATAGTTATCTAGTCTCTTCTACGTTTTAGCTTTTCAGCTTTTCTGTTTATTCTTTAAATTATATAAATATATAAAAGTGGTATTTTTAGACCCACTCTGACCCACCATTATCTTACATTTCAAGCAGCTAACTTTGGTTTTGACTTGACTTTTTTGTCACACCCTCTTACCAAATATGTTGTTGGCCGGTGCTTGTGTTAACTCGGCATCATCTGCATGTGGGTCGGAGACGTCTTGGAAGTTGAGAGCAGCTTCCTCTCTTGGCGTTACAGTCAGCAAATATTTGGCTCGTGAGATGAGCTGCGGCAATAGACAGTAGGCTGCTGCAGCTCGCTCCGAAAGAAGACGAGACTAGCCGATTGATGGTTGGGGGAGGGACCAAAAAGATTCGAAATGCCATTGTCATTTACCAAAACACACAGATATGTAGGTAATACGATATTACGAGCGTGGCTATTTAAAAAAACAGATTAACACACATCGTTGGCTAAAACAATAGAGATCTATGTTAAATAAAGGGCCACATAAAAACCGAATTAATAAGCATAACTAATTTCCAGCAGACATGCACTTGCATAAACAAATAATATCGCACATTTGCATATTAAAGCACAGTTAGTGAGTGTAGTAGGTGTTCAGCAGTCTGCTAACAGTTAGGTAAAGGACTGGATTTGTTGGACTTCTTCCTTAAATGCACAGACAAAAGTAAGACTTACCCAGTGTTCTTACTTGTGCCAAACAGAATATCACAAAATGAAGTTGTCAGCAAAAATTTCAGTAAATCCATAAGAAAATTAAAGTGAACCGACTTGTTTTTTCTCTCTCTGTCAAAGATGTTTAGGTTTGTGTTCATTCACTGTTTAGTTAAACATTGTCCTAATATCTAACAAATGAGTCAATTTGACACACAGCAAACCTGAATTAGCCTCCTGCCTGTTAACTTGGTTTTCTGGAGAGGCCACTGTGCTGCCATGTGTTATGTGAGGTGTACTGTGTGCACAAAGACTGGAGTGACACACACAAACACAATGCCCACAGAGGAAAGGGGCACAATGGCACATTTCTTTGCCCCATGGGGGCCCCACGATGGCAGCCAAGTTTCAACAGTCTCTATCTGTATCTCCCCTTAAAGGACTCAAAGCTTTACTGTATGTGGAGTGTTGATAACACAAAACATAAGTCATGCTTTAACGTTTGTCTTTTGAGATGTACTGTATGTGATCTGTTAATACCTCTCTCTCTCTCTCTCTAGTTACAAGTTACATTGGGTTTCAAAATGTTGCTGTTATTTATAGAAGTATGCCTCATGTTTGTGTCTTTTCTTTTTGGCTGTAGGAGCTTCCAGTGTGGTTGTGGGTCATCCTTTGGACACAGTGAAGGTATTTTTAAGACCTAAAGCATGATTTTATATTACCACACACATACCATCCCTAAACCCCGATTACTGTCTTGTCCTGGTTATTGCTGTTATATAAAAAGAGCAAAAACGCTGCAGTTGACCATAAATCAAAATTATGTTTTAACATATCCTGCTTTGTTCGTTATGCAAACGCAACTAAGGGGCACTTAGTTTACACGGTGAAAACGTGACAGTTTTCCCGTTTTTGGTTAAAAAAAAAAAACCCCGTTCAGACACAATTTATTTTAAATATTCACTCGTACACATGTTTTTAGAGGAAACGGTCCGAAATCGCTGTTGTAAGCATGCCAAGCCAATAGTCAGCGGTGACACTTAGCCTAGTAGATAGCTCTTCCGGTACAATTTGATGCATAAAACCTTACTGTAACCGAAAAGTAATGCCACTAACGTTCATAAAGCGGTTGGTGTAAGCTTGGGGTTACAAGTAATGTAAATGACAAGCTTTCTGTCCTCTTATTTCACCGCATTGAACTCGTGAAAACAGAAGACATGCTGATAGTGAAGGGGCTTTGTGAGCGGCTACTTTCCTGTTAGGCGTACTTCAAAATAAAAGTCAACTCATGTTTGTCCAGTGAAATGCTATTAATGTTTAGCCAGTGAAATGCTTTTACTGTAAAGCCGTAGCCTTAATGCTCCTTTTGTTGAACAGTAGTCTAACTTAACCGCTGCGCGTTGATAGTGTTTTTTAATGTAGAGAGAGCCTTGTCCCTGGCATATAGAAGTGACACACGTTTATTTTGCTAGAAAAACAGGCAGAGCACAAATCTTTCCCCAGCCTAAGTGGCGGGTGGTCTCAATAACTTACTGCGGTAATCGCTTGGACTAAATTGGCGAGTGTTAGCCTATATTTTAGCCCTGCACGACACTCTCCGCTGATCACAGTGATGGTGCCGTGGAGACACCGTGCATGTTGTCTTCTAACTTTATAACTCGCGTGTGGGTATTTTGACAGCAAATGCTATAGACTACGCATGTGTGAGGTTGGAGCCGTGACGTCAGCGTTACCAGGGAAAATGGTTTCGGTGTTTACAAGAAACCAAAACCGTTGTGTTTTCCAAAAAATCCTCCCTGGGAGATGATCTCAAAAACCTGCGGTTTCATGCCTGCGTTTGCTGTTTTCATGTAAATGATATAGTGCAACCGCGAAAATATTTTCGCGTATGCACTGTTTCGTGTTGTCGTGTAAAGTGCCCCTAAGGCTTATTTGTCAAGTTGAACCCATTTTCTTAACTATGTATTCAGTCCATGTAGTATTGTGCAGCCAAGTTCCACATGGGAAACGATGAACTGTAATTTGATCGGTTCTGCTAGCTTTCACATATGTTTGTAATTTGGTCGCATTCTTCCAAATTTTACTTTCCAGTACAACAGTATATATTTTTGTAAGACGTCTGGAAAGGAACACCTTAAAATATTGTCCTGAAACTGTTTGGTGTGTCTTCTGCAGACGCGGCTCCAGGCGGGGCAAGGCTACAAAAACACCCTGCACTGTGTCCTCACCATCTACAAGAAGGAAACGGTAAGACTATAGCGTAAAGGATTCTTAAGATATCAGATGGCTTTGGATACTTCTATGTAACGACTCAAAGAGAGGAAATAAAAGATTGGAAGAGATTAGTTTCGACTTTGATTCGGAAAACAAATCCAGATATTTTACTACTTGTATTTAGATGAAAATGTGTATTCACTCACTTCATTTGACAATGGAGAGGAAGACAGAAACACAGTTAGGAAAGGGGCCTGTTAACCATTCCATTAATATGAATAGTAGGTGTGAAGAGGTCAGCCATAGAAATAAACGACCAGCCTAGACCAAAAGTCTAGCCTTTTACAAGTTCTTATCTGGGACACATTCTCATGTGGAAGCAATAAACAGAAAGCCCTTTTTACATACAAAAATTCAATAATATTACTCAACTCAAAATATTATTTAGAGCTGTTATGGTAACATCTAGCCACCTTCAGATATGAACCTCGTAACATAAATGTAACGTACATGTGATGTGTCTGAGTCACTTCAGCACACACACAGTAGGGCCGTTTGACCGGTTCCGTGCTGCAGGAATATTCAGCACGCTGGCCCGTGGTCACACTGCTCATGGCCTGGGCACGTTTGCACCTTGCCTACGTCACCGTGCGCATTTAGGATTTGGAGCGTAGTCTACTTGTAGGCTATACGACTGTGAATATTTTCATCCGGCCAAATTTGCATCATATATTCCACTTCCACATTAGAGCAACGAGAATCCTTAAGCTATTGTTTTTTTTTAAATGTAGCCTTGACGTAATAGGTCGCGGTGGACAGTCTCATATTTGTGCAGCACGCTGTTTATTATTAATATAACGGCCCGTCATCAGACCATACGTACCGGATGGTTTTATACACATCGATCGCTCTATCAAGTAATCCAAGTCAGAACTTTTTGTATGGGCAGAGACCGTTATTTTAAGTGTCTTTATAAAGTAGCTACTGTTTCCTTATCACCGGGCCGCGGAGTCCCGCTGTGTGTTGTGTTGGGTTCGTCTCAACCGCCATGCGTAATGGCATTATTATGACAGCTGCGGGAGGAAAAAGAAAAAAAATCATCTGACGAACGTGAGTAAACACGAAAACCTTTTTTCTTTGCTTTCTGCGCTCACCTATTTAGCTCTCTCCCTCTTATATTAGCCCACACCTAGGCCTACACACACGTTAATTCTCACACATTTTATGTAGCTACAAGTCCAAGTGGTGGGCAATTCTGGTGCCGACTAGTAAGGCAGCGGACGTTAACGGAGAGGTGTGCCGTGGCCAAGGGGCTGTTCCGTGCTGGAATACGGATGGCGTGGTCGCACTAGCCAAACGTTCTAGACTTTAGTATGCAAATGAGCTTGGGCACGGGGCCGCGGCCCTAGTGTGAGTGGCCCCTAATTATCTGATTATGACTTTTATTTCATTTGTGCTTTATATTTAAAGAGATTCCTATTAACTTTAAAATGTATATGAAACAGTCTAATTTTTTCTCTAATGATTAGATATGACCTGTAACAGCAAAGGAGACCATCAGTCTCGAGGTTACGAATCCCCGCCAACTCAGACGAAACGATTCATGGCAGGAAACTGGTATAGCCTGTGTTTCCTGAATGGTACTTAATCAAAGTGTAATATGCTTTATCTTCATTTTATTACCATTATTAATCTGACATATATTACCTCAGCACGATGCATCCTGCGGTCTCTCTTTCACTCGCTTCCAAAACCAATGCGGCTACCAAAGATATTTAGGACAGCAGGAGCTGGAGTTGTAAAAACACTACTTCTAGAGGCCACTAGAATCAACAAAACTGAAAGTTTCTCATAGTCATGCTTACTCATTCTAACACTGTAATTGTTTGGTGTTATGTAGTATATGCTGTCTCATTTTGGTTCAGGTTTAATCTATTTTAGTTTAGTTGCCTCACACCCTCTTATCAGGATTGCTTAAAGCTGCATTTTGTCTTCTGTCGAAGTTGAAGTCATTTGTTGAAGGTATTCGTTTAAGCTTAAATTGGTGGTATCCTGAAAAAGATAGATCACCAAAGCCTGATTCAACCTGCATTTAGTTGGCAGAACCAAAGACAAGTGTCACTTCATCGGTTTGCTACAAGGTTGACAGTGTGCTATGCAATTTGGTTTTTCTACACAGAATATTTTGTAACCAATGTTGACCGCTCTGAAGGTGTCTGTGTCTTCACAGGCCTGCTTCTCTCTGTGCTCAGAGGTTTTGTTCAGGCCATTCACAGCTGTGTTTAAGTATAAACAGCATCTCCAAAAACTTGGACATCTCTCCTGCTGAGGGAATAGAGGGAAAACTTTCCATGAAGAAAAGCCTGGAAATATTTGGCAGCAACTTCCCCACCATTTGTCAATCTGTCACAGGGCAATATAATCTGGGCATACTTTGGAGTTTGAAGCTTGTGCTGTAGCTTTCCCTTACTTTTAGCTCCAGGAACAGTATTATCTGGCTATGTAAATGAGTAATCACTTTCAGTAACCGTCCTCTTTCTCTCTCTCATTATGTCTCTCAGGTCATGGGGTTTTTTAAGGGCATGTCCTTCCCGCTGGCCAGCATCACCATCTACAACTCAGCGGTGTTTGGCTTCTTCAGTAACACACAGAGGTTTATAAGCAAGTATCGCTATGGGGACGGCCGGCACCCCAATAGTATGCTGGACCTGACCGTGGCCAGCATGCTGACTGGACTGATGTCAGTGAGCCTGGGAGCCCCAGTGGATCTGGTCAAGATCAGACTGCAAATGCAGACGCAGGCGGTTCTAGCAGGTAAATCAGGGTTTGTTTATTTCTCTCTGGTTTTCCGAGCACAGGGTCAACATGGGTACAGATACACAATAGTCTTGTCAACTTGCCAACGTTTGTACAGACCCATTCAGCTTCAGATGGTTTTCATTTGTCCAGTTTTGTTTTCTAAAACTACTCCCCCCCAAAAAACTGCCAAACTGTCTTTATGGAACAGTTCATGGCCAAATGTCTTACTCGTAATTTGAGCCTAAATTTGCTTGATATTTAAACTTCATTAGATGCATGGTCCCTGCTGTCACCTGTGTTGTGTTGTGTGGGTTTCCTAACCAGTAAAGGTGCATTGGCAAAGTAGGCAGTTGCCCCAATAGCCATGTTGAGTGTCAGGTTTGTCACAGGTTGTCGTAACATCAACAGAAGTTATAACTTTAACATGTCCTGTGATGTCACTGTTTAGGCAAACATCGTGCTAATGTCTAACAAATGACTGAAGTGGGTTAGGGTGGCATCTTTCTGTTAAACAGCACCAATAAAACAGAGGTCAGTCAGTTAATTAATAAACTGTAATCTCACGTGAGACATTTATAGCCTTTTATTTGTTTACAACGTCCGTCTATCTCACACCTATCTCGCCAGTCGTCTCGTGACAACCAACTGACTCTTTATGATGGTGCAAAGTCCTTGAAAGCTAAGTTGGTATCAGGAAGTAGTTTGGGTCATTTCAAAGTGTCCTGTGATATAAAGTATCTGATAGTGAGTAGATGATTATGTACAGAGCAAAAAGTTTTTTGAAATTTAGTTTCAGATTCTCTGTCACCAAAGGACAAGATCAGACGCTCACTCCAAATCAAAACAGATCTCTCAAGAAGAGCAGCGAGTCTTGACATGTTGTCACCAGTCATAGGGTCACAGATGCATCAGAGAAGAGGAAACAAAGCAAAAACAATACTTACCATTTCATCACCTTTATTATTTCCTATTTTCACCAATGAATTCCATCTCCAGGACTCAGATTTTTTAGGTTACTGTAATGTGCAGACTATATGGCGTTTATTTAGTATAACAGGTCTTCTCCCTTACTGGATTTTATCATGTATCTCCAAGTGCTCTGGGTGTTTTTTTCTGCTGATCTGTCTGTGTGTGCCCATGTTGTTGTCTGTGGTGAAGAAGAAGAAGAAACCAATCTACCTTGACCTTGACGTTAGATGGAAATAAAGTAGACTCCTCAACCACTGCCATTCACAATGTCCTATAAATCCCTTGTCTACAGAGAACTTACACCTCGCCGGCAGCGGTTCAAATGGCACCAACTTCCCTCTGCGCTCCATCGAGATGCCCAACCAGAGACTCTACCGCGGGCCCATCCATTGCATCAGTAGCATTCTGCAGACCGAGGGCCTTCAGGGCCTGTACCGGGGAGCTGGGGCCATGGTGCTGAGGGATATTCCCGGATACGCTCTCTACTTCATCCCTTACACCATCTTCTGCGACCTGCTGAAGCCAGACGCCACGTCAAACCCTCACCCTTGTTCCATCTGGGTGGCCGGAGGACTAGCAGGTAAACGTCTAGAACTATATCCAGATGTTTTAAGGTGTGACACGGCAGGTGAATTGGGCAACATTTTTAACGTATACATAGTCATGAAACTTTGACAGTTGATTATATACATTAAAACAATAGATTTTTGTACATGTGCATTTAAAAAGTAAAACTTTAGATTTTGGCTAAAGCCAGAGTAAAAATATATATATTTTTTTTACAGAACAGATTTGAATACAGCCTTTTTTTATTTTATAAATACGAAAAATAGTATGTACAGGTCTTAAAAATGCGCTTTTGATAAACAAAATGTATTATAAATCAGACAACATTTGAGCAATACGTATGGTTCAGTTTGTTGGACACTCAAACTGTTAAATGTATAAGAACATACAGTCATATGAAAAAGTTTGGGAACCCCTCTCAGCCGGCAACATTGCACTGATTTGTTGAACCATGTACAGATACACAATCTGCAGCCAGATGTTCTTGCAGGTCTTTGGAGGTGATCTTTGGGTTGTGTGCAACCATTCTCACAATCCGCCGCATATGCCGCTCTTGTGCTTTTCTTGGTCTGCTAGACCTGGGTTTAACTGCAACTGTGCCTGTGTCCTTCCATTCCCTGACAACGTTCCTTACAGTAGAAATTGACAATTGAAACCTTTGGGAAAGCTTCTTGTAGCCTTCCCCTAAACCATGATAATGAATAATCTTTGTTTTTAAGATATTTTGGGAGCAGTTTTGATGGTCCCATTCTGTCTCACTTCAGCAGAGAGTCAAAGAGAAGTGCAACTTGCATTTAGGCACCTAAAATACATTTTCTCATGATTAAACAGACATTTCTATGAGGTTCAAGGCTTAACAACATAATCCAACCAACTTTGTGTTTAAAGTCATCAGTTTTACATGCTGTTACAGGCATTAAAATCAACAAAACCACAAGGGTACCCATATTTTTGCACAGCCAGTTTTTCACATTTTATTTTATTTCACACAACCAAATACTGTTTTTCAAAAAATCTTTGTTTGGAAAACATCCCAGTAGTTAGCTGTTCCTGGTAAATTAAAGACATACCACTTTTATCTTTTTTTTGTGAAAGCAGAGTCAATTATAATGCCGGCTGAGAGGGGTTCCCAAACTTTTTCATATGACTGTATTTGTGAAGCAATAAATTCAGGTTCAATAAAGGTTAAGCAGGTCATTGGTTACCAAAAGCTTATCGCATTATGTAAAAAACAAAACAGTTCATGGAAGTTCTCCAAATCAAAGGCTGCTGGCAGAATGTTTTACACAGTTATTGATTCCTATATAGATTAAAAGTGCTGCTGCTCTGTTTTCTATGGGAGGGAATTGAAGGAGCCAGTAGCATAATTAGTTACTTTATGTCCCAATCAGTGATGTTGTAACAGGGGTTTTGGCTTTCACTAGTTCCTGGAAAACCCTTACTGCAGCATGTTTAAAAAGTTGACCCAACCCAGTGATGTATAAGTCAGAGCTGATAACAGTTCCTTGGAATGAGGATCTGTCAAATTAGATGTCTTGATACAACAGTTCATTTTGGTCACAAATTGAACATTTAGTTTTTAAGAATGAGCCAGAGTTGAGTTCAGTTGGACTGTGCGTCCTGCCATAAATGGATTTGAATGATATTGTGATGTAGGGCTACAAGTGATGATTACTTTTGTTACAAAGATTGATCCAAACAATTTTTTTGTGCATGAAACGTGCCCTATGATTTATCATAACCCAATAGTTTTTCATAACCCATAACCAAGTTTTTGGACCTTTATGTAGCCAAAGGGAAACATATTCTGTTCAGGTCTTTTCTGTGTGGCTACAAGCCTGTTTTGGTCAGTCAGTAGTTGAAGGCTGTCTCTGTGTGCAGAGAAGCCAATTATTGACATCTGTGGGCAGTTGCACTGCATGAAGTATGTCCATTTTTTACTGACCTGAGAAACACACTGATAACCTGGATCCATAAAACCTTTGACCTTATACTATCTTTTTGTTAGGGGCTTTGAATGTTTAGTACTTGTATAGTGACCCACGCCGTGCAAACATTACAACTCTAGCTCCAGAAATTAGGATCCTGATGGGGTTTTTTGTGAAAACTTAGTTTTATAGAAGTAAAACATACATCTTTACTACACTGGAATGTGGAGCAGAAATAGGAGAGGGTGGCGTCAGGTCAGCAGGAACTTAATATATGTCTGATCAGCTGTGTGCCATACATCAATAGAATGGAATTGTAGCTGGCCAACAGGGCCGGAATGGGAATTTTCTGTAAATGATGAACCAAAAAAAATAAAATAAAAAATATAACACGGCAGCTCTGCAATGCCACGGTGAAACTGAAGTGTGTAAACTATGGTATTTTATTGCAGGACTAGGGGTTAATTGAGTCCTTTTAATACTTTTTGTCACTTGTTTTTTGTCAGAGCAAAACTTGTTAAGTTTCCTGCCATTCATTTTAAGTTTGAGCCTTCCATGCAGTGTAGTTGGACAAACATTAAAATATCAAGTAAAACAAGTTTTCATTCAAAGTTGGAAGTTCCCAGTTGAAATGTTCCTTTCTTCTGTGTGTGTACCAAACCTTCTCCTGCTTAGAAAATAAACAAAACATGTACAGACAAATTAAGCTAAGGCCAGCCTCAACAAGTAAACTTTTCACCATATTATCTACCATATTATCATTCACAATAATAGATTTAAATGGCTTCATTTAGGTTGTTGGATTTGTGATGTCCATATGCTTGTAGTTGTTCTCGTTGATGCTGTATAGTTGTTCCTCCATACTATCCTGAACCTGAGGAACCAGCAGTGTTTGTGCCTGGAAATGAAAGGTTGTTCTTCTCTACTTCAGGGTCCATTTCCTGGGTCACGGCCACACCAGCGGATGTAGTGAAGAGTCGAATGCAGGCCGACACCGGGCTGCAGAGGAAGTACAAAGGAATCTTACACTGCATCATCCACAGCTACAAGACAGAGGGGGCACAGGTGAGCACTATAACTTATCAGTCCTGAAAGAGAAGTTTTACACATTTTAAAGAATAATCCCATTAGTTATTCTTCTAGGCACTTTATTAGCTTGTTAACCTGGAGAGATTCTGCATTGACAGATTTTATTTTATGACACTGACAATCGAGCCAAAACAGAGTGCATTATCAAAACAGAAAAAAAAAATGCATTTAAAAATCATCAGGTAACTTCAATTTAATTTGTCTTTAAAAGACTACATTGAACACCATTACCCACTCAGGCCTACTATACTTGCTGCTGTAAACTATACCGATGGTAAATAGTTCAGAAAACAGTGCAACCTAGTTGAGGGTCAAGCTGAGTTCTCTGAATCTGAATCCCCTGAAGTGTACTGGACCGTGTGAGTCACGTCAGCAAATCAATGCTCAGCATTCGGACAAGGCCCTTTGCTAAAGATCATGTTACAACATCTCCACTTGCAAAATAACAAAGAAACATCTGACCATCGCCGATCAACTGCGAAAGCATCCTGATTGATTTCATTTGGAGCGGTGCAAAAAAAAGAGTGTGGATGGAGCCCTTCACTTGTTGTCAAAATCACTTTCTCAGAATCAGTTCATGTCTCCTCACAATCCGCTATCTGTCCACACTTTGTTCCTGCTTAAAAAAAATCCAGTGTTAATGCACAGCCTAGGCTCTGTAAACGGTTTGTTGCTAGCTACGGTGGGCCCCCTTTGTCTACATACTAGTTTACAAAGCCTAGGCTCTCTTACATCAGGTGTTTTTCAGTGCACACAAAATACGGATAACGGTAATGGATCGTGATGAGATATTCACAGATTTTGAAAATTGGAATTTTGTTAACAAGCATTCCCCAGAATCGCTGACTTTGATGCATCAGCAGAAATAATGTAGTTATGTAACTGTTAAGTGTTTCATATAACAGTATATTTGTTTAGTGAGGGTCATGTCAGGTGCACATTGGCAACTCAGCCGTCTTTGTGCGGAGACATCCAGATGTTCGGAGGCAAAGGTTACAAAACTGCAGTGAAAACTATCTAGACTTCCAGCATGGAAATGGTTCATTAAATCTCTTTTGGCAAGCACAGCGGTCATTTGATCAAACAAACGTAATTGGTGTTGTAAGAGAGTGGACTGACGGTCACGGGTTGATGAGTAAGGTTATTGCAGGACAGTGTTCCCATAGCAACACGAGTGACTTTTGTTGATGCTGATTTTGATTGTAGGGAGTATCGGCCTGGAGTAAAGTCAAATGAATACATCAACATATTGTTTCTTCTACTGTATATAAGGATTTTATTTAAGGTGGAATTCAAAGTGATACAAGTAAGAAAGGAAAACAATCAAGATAACAAAGTGATTGACTATCAGCTTGAGATGTTTAAGCTCGTTTTAAAGAAGGTCCTGAGATTTTCAGGTGGTGTCTATTCAAGGTGGATTTGAATTGCTTAATCAGCACTGTAGATCATTTTTTCACATATGAAAGAACACGGCGGTTAAAATGTGATTTGTACGTTCTTCTGTGCAGGTTTTCTTCCGCGGGGTATCGGTCAACGCCATTCGAGGCTTTCCGATGAGCGCCACCATGTTCCTGGGCTACGAACTCTCCCTGCGGTACTTCAGTGGTCTCTAGGGCAAGGCAAACATTTTGCTGGTAAAGGAATCACACACAGTTTTTTGGGCAAATTTGTAGACAGCAAACAGGCCACAGTGTCTTCGGGACAAGAGGTTGGTATCAGTTTATAGAAGCTGTGAGTCGGCCACTTTTGGACTGATGCCACCTTGCACTGAACACACTGGGCTTTGAGGGACTATTTGAACTCTAACATAAAGCAACTACTGACCATTTTTTTCACACAAATTGGTTGGTTGTAAACTAGTACTCAAAATATAAAATTCTTGATTTTTGTTTTTAGTGTCAGTGTAACCGGATCAGTTAAATGTTGCTAATGCAGATTTACCAAATAACTCGGTGTGTGTTCCTCTAAATTTAATAAATTTTGTTCAGTTTGGGATCAGTCTATCCTGTAATAGAACTTTACTAAGACAACGGAACACTCGGCTCATACGCCTGCTACTTTCTTTGTGACAGTTATTCCTCTGTGTGACCCTGATACGAATGTTACAAATGTTGCTCTTCTGTTGTTTTTTTTAGCAGTCCGCTTTTAGTTTTAATTTCAAGATTGCTTAAATTTTCTTTATTACGTCTTTTTTTTACTACTCATGTAGTATTGAAAAGCACCATGAAGTGTTTTAATAACATCCATTCAATCACAATATGAATTGTTGCTTGCAGTGCAAATATATTGTATGTGCACCCACTGTTATAGTCCATATGTAATACCGTATGTTTGTGTGTTTCTTATATTAAGAAAAGTGAGTTTTACAAAATGCAACAGTTTACATTATTGCTTTATTAAGTATGCCTTTAAATGTAGAATCACTAACATCTCAACAGTTATTTAGCATTCTTAGCTCAACATATAATACTTTGTTCTAAAATGAGATATCCACCTCTATGAAAAACCAACACTCTAATACATACACACATTTTACTTCAACATTTAAACACTAGGAATCATGTGAATACCTTCAAAGAACCGTCTTATATTGTATAGTTATATTGTGGATAGCGTTATTGTCATGTATATACTTGTAAATATGTCAATTGCCATTCCAGATGGTCGACAGCCAGATATGCTTTATTGTAAATAAATAAAGTTTTAAGCATATGGGTGGTCCTGTCGTTTCTCGGAATCTGTTTTTCTCAGAATGATATGCGACTCGTGACAGAGCGCCACGTGAGCGGCTACTGTGTGTCAACTTAAGATAATGGTAGACAAGATATACACTTATTGATGTTTACACATGCTACACATTGGCCTTGCGCCTGTAGACGCCTGATAAGAGTGTGGAGTTTTTAGGTCAATGTCAAAACTACAGTGAACTGCATGAGTCTGTTTAGTTTTAGCTCAGCCTACATGTGATACTGCACAATGCCCTGTAGATAGCAGCGTTTCACAACACAAAATTGTGCAGTTGCATTCAAGATCCACTCCAAAAATGAGTGACTGACTTCCTAAATGTATTTTACTCTCCTTTTTTCGAACATTTCTGGCAGTGATAATCACAGTGTCAGACCTTCATTCTTTTCAATGATGACAATTGTAAGATGCTGTGTAGTACATTTGATTGATAATAAGCTGTGGAACTAATTCTTAGTTATTTGTAATTATTGTAACACCTTGTAACATACATTTTGGATTTGTAATGTTTTAAGTTCAAAGTTTTAAGAATTTACTAAACATGTCAAAATTAGCTGTAATATCCATTGTTACATTAACACTGCCTTACAAGTGGGGCACACTGCCAGCAGCTCAATCAACTAAATAGTATTAAATGATGAAAGATTAATTCAAAGCTTGGCTCAAATGTCATATTTCAAAATGAATTCAATGACAAAAATGCAAACATATACCAAAGTATCTTCAGTGAGTTTTAACTGAAGGGGGATTCAAACCAAAAAGGACGCATTCCAAACCCACAGTTGAAATAAATATGGTGAATATTTAGTACACTTTGGCAGGAGAGAAGAGTGTCGGTAGACAGATGAGAAAACATAAAAAGGTAGCAGGTTTTAGAAGAAGGGGCTGACTGACATGATTGTAAAGCGATTCTTATCCAATTTTTGCTCTCCGATCCCCCCTGAGCAAGCTCAGTTTTTGGACCTCTGTATTTGTTAAATTCAGTATACGGCCCTGGTGGTGAAGTGGTATGGCTGCATGTGGACAGACCGTAAGACATGTTTCTTTTTGGGTGTCCGATCATTAGAACTTCCTGCCTTCACCTGATGACTCCCTACCATGTTTTCTTTAATACGCAACAAATCCTATAAGTCGTTGCTAGCGACAAATGCCCCCTCCTTTCTCTCCTGTTCTGCGGCATTGAGGAGAAAGCGATACATCAGCAATTCATCTTATCTTTCACTCTCTGAATTATTTTCCAACAGGTTAAGCAACTAACAGTGATGATGGATGGTTCACCGAAGCAGGAGCGATGGCTTGTTCGCCGATGATAAACTGGACTCCTCTCTGTGACTAATGGACTAATCAGAGCTGTTAACAGTGTAGCAGAGGAAGAGGAAACCCACCAAAAATAGTGTACACAAATATAAAAGCTGCTCTAGTGAACCCGTGCCAGTGTTTCAATGCAGACTACTTTCTCAAGCTCACCTCTCCAAGTATGCACTCGACTGGTTCTGTTGTAAAGCTCTCGGGCTGAGATTGAATCCATTGGACAGCTTTACTATGTTTTAGCTTTGTTGCAATGCTTTATGAGGATAGAGAAGAAAGGAATTTTTAAATATGGAGGTAAAGGAGGGAGGAGGGCTTGGAAGAAAGAATAGATAGGAATAAAGGGAAATAAAGGGTAAGCTAAAATGAGAGGTATAAAGAAAGGGAATTTAAGTCAGTCTTTTCACTTATTGGTATATTCAAAATAAAAACAACCAATTTCAGTTATTGCACCCTCTTTTCAGGATGGATGAGTAGTTCTTAAGGTGCCATGGATGCCAAAGGACCCATGTCCATTACAAATAAGCAACCTCCATCTGCTGAAGAAGACTGTGCAATGATAATAGTTGAATGGTCCAAAAAATCTTTAAGTACCTTGAGACAGATTGTTTTTTTTTGTCAAGCTACTATACAATAATTTAATAACATGAGTAATTTGTAATGTATTTGAACACTTGCATATCAAAGTGCCAATGAGCTTCTCATCAACATTTTTGGCGTGAACTTACAAATATCCCCCACCCATCCCGGACAAAGCATGAGAAAAGTCAAAGAGTCAAAGTACATTCTGCACCTATGCATGTATACCACACATATACCGACACATATAATTCAACAGAAATACATATTCTCATCCTTACATCTTGCTAACAAGGAGTTAAACAAAACATGTTCTTTTAAATTGTAAACCAAAATCCATTACAATAAATGTTGTTGCTTGCTGCTCAATGGAACAATCTCCCATAAGGACAAATACACCCCAGTATCAAACCTTGCAATGTTTGTGGACTGAAACGCTGTAGATATAAACAGTGTTTCTGGCGTGTGAAAAAATGGCCCTGAAAACAGTCCCTGCGTTCTAAATCGCATACTCTCTTTTTTCTATTCTACATACTACAGTGATTTGACCATAAAAAAGAACCTAGAATGCAGTATGCTACAATTGGGACATACTTTTACTAAATAATTTCATCATAACAGTGCGCCTTGATCTTGCCTCTTGCTTTTATATCCAATCGCATCCCCGGTTGTTTTCATACAGAGGTTCCGTCGATGTGACGTCACTTTCGGTGCACACTCGATTGGGGGTCAGTCGCCCAAGTATGCAGGCAGTTTTTAAACACTAAAAATCTCGTCCGGATCTAGTAGGCGTCTGGGTATTTTTAAGCATACTTAATCGACCACAGGAATTGGGACATCCTAAATCTTTTTTCTACCATACTAAATAGCAGGAAGTATGGGTATTGGAACGCAGCCAGTGTATTTTGGGCTGCACATTAACAGCTGGAGCACGGACACATCTGAGAACACGTACAGTATTATCTGTGAATGAATTATTCACTATGATCGAACTTGGGTTTCGGAGCAACAGCTGGTCCAGGCCACTGCTGTTTCTGTGGGACAAAAATGATCACCAGGCTAGAGGAAGAAGAAAAAAAACTCTCGGCAGCAGAGACATGAATGGATTTTCTACAGAAGTAATTTTTAAAGTAGTGGTGGCAATTACATGAGACAAATACGTCTCATGAATGTGTATCAATCCAATTGCGCTCCGGAGGGGAACATGGGACATCTCCAATAGAATTGTTTAATATAAAAGTGGGTAAATATATGATTTCTTAATTCTAAAGATTGTGTGCTTTCGTGTATGCATGCATGTTTATTATGTGTATGTGTGTTATGTTATGTTTGTCTTGTGAACAAAACAAATCTGACTCTGCTTGTCTTTTGAGCTGCTCAGCTGGCAGACAGTTCAGACCTGAAGACCACACACACTCTGGACACTAACTGGCACCGAATCACATTAATTAGCATTTTGTTTGACGGAACAGTGCTATTTAAAGGCATCAGGGCCTAATGCAATTACCTCGTGATGCCTGTTTTTGTCATGGAACGGCCTACAGCCGCCTCGTGCGTGTCAAGTTGGACACATACGGAACGATGTTCACTTCACTGTTCTAATGCTGCTCTTCAGTTGTGTGGGGGAGTCTGGACATATTGTATCAGATGATCTGACTCCAACCATGTTGTGTCAGTGGCAATGCTGGAACTGCCCTCAGTCGCAGCAGCTGTGGTGTGATCACACTCCTGCAGCCAACAGGCACACACACACACACACACACACACACACACACACACACACACACACACACACACACACACACACACACACACACACACACACACACACACACACACACACACACACACACACACACACACACACACACACACACACACACACACACACACACACACCCTGATTCATTGAATAATGTGGAGTTTATCTGGCGCTGCATCCTGTTACTGATTATATTTTCTGAAGCAAGTCTCAGCTTTTTGAAAATGATAATGAAATGCACCGAGACCAGTGAAGCTTTTCGAAAAAAAAACAGGGGGCCATTTCTTTAGGAGCAAGACTTCCGGCGAGACTTAAATCACAACAATATTACCCACCAGTAATGAAACTGCAATCAAATGTTACATTTTCAATATGAAGAAATGTGAAAGAGTAAGAAATTCCTTAAAATGACTATAGCAAGCAAGAGCTGTAAGTGAGTTGTGAAGCAGGCGGCAGGACCTCGGCCTGGAAGCACAGCAAAGCCGTTTTGAAGGCCATTAGCAGCTTCATCATCACAATAACAATGATTTCGCACAACAGCAACATTCCAATAATTAGACCTGCATGCATATTTCATAAGTTGAGAGTTTTTTTTTCACAGTGAAAGTGGGCATGTAATACTGTGAGTAACCTCTCCCTGACCCTCAAGATGGGTTCTGTGGTGAGGCAGAAACCGGTGATATGAGCATCATAACAAAGATGTATGCTTAGAGTGCAAATATGGCTGCCAACCCAATTTGTGTGTGTGTGATAACTTGGATCTCCCAGAACCCAACATATGAGGTAATACTACAATTTTGATCTTGACAAGTATTTCTTCAATATTAATACGCCTTACCTTGGGAGGTTTGTATTTCTTTATCTTTTGGGGAGGGCTTTCAGTTAGGTGGGCAGAGGATCTCATTGCTGCTTTTTGCGGATGATGTGGTCCTGATGGCAAGATCAGTCCGTCCCCTTCATCCCTCACTGCATCAGTTTGCAGACGAGTGTGAAGCTTCTGGGATGAGTTCGACGATGAGATGGAGGAGCGGGAAAATTAATGAACCAACAGCTGGGTCAAAATAACCCAACCAGATGTTCAACTGAGATTTACCCCTCACTGCCCCCATTTACCCAGCAGAATAACCCAGCAGTGTGTTTAAAGTGCCCCAAACAACCCAGCATTTTGACCCAACATAAATAACCCAGCAATGTGTTTACAAAAACAACCCAACCCAAAACAACATTTTTTACTGTGCAATGTGATGATTGCACATATGCTATGCCAGCATCCATTTTTGTTGAATCAGAACACAACTGTCAAGTCAATCAGATTATTGTGATTAATTGTAGAGCAGGTCTCTTCACTTTTATAGGAAGCCTATCTGAGGAGCACACTGGTAGCCTAGATGACAAGTTATCTGTGATGGCCACAGCCGGATAATCATTTTAGAGCTAAATTAATTTTATTCAAAAACTTAACCAACTTAATGTCCAAAAATACTGTACAGTACATTTTGGGTAATTTTACCCATCATGGCAACAATTGCCCCCCCTGAGATTATCGTCAGGAGCCGCCACTGTGTTCCAGGCACATCGAGCTGGTCAATGTGGACCCTGAAAGTTTAGGGTGCCCTGCTGGAGCTGATGTCCCCAAGACCAAACCCAAAATAAGCGGTTGAAGATGAGTGATGAGTCTATGGTGGTTTGTATGCAGTTGTAAATGAAGGTGTATAATGAACCCTAAATCTGTTCATTATATTACAGTAAATACAAGATTTCAGTATTTGAGGCAAATAGGATTTGTACATACAATCTCTGACCAATTCTGACAATGCATTTGAGCTTTGTGCTAATGGTGCTAATGGTGCTCATTAATGGTTCTTTCATTTTATGTTCGCATTCAGGCTGCACATTGAAATATTGCAGTGTACTAACTGTTGACACCCTTTCCAGGCCGAGCACACTAAATACACAACGCTCTGTAAGTATGCATCGCCAACAGAATCAGGAAACAGTTTTAAGGTTATCAAACCTCACAGGGTTAAAGATAAAATAGACATGTTTAGACTCAATACGCTTAAATCTAATTATTTTTTTCAAAGTTGATTTTCATCAGTGTAAATTGTAAGTCATGTTAAAAGTTATGTTTATTCACTCATTGCTTTTGTTGTATCTCACTCTGGAGCACAATGTGAGATTGTTGCTTCCAATGTTAGCGTGACATGGCGGGGAGCAGCAGGTGGCACCTGTCCTGTCTGTTTGCTTAGTGTCTGTCTCTGTGTCTCTGTGTGTGTTTGCTCAGTGATAAATGAGGCTGGTAATGGCACTTTAACAATGAGGGCATTAGTGTTACACAAGGCTTCACATCAGCAGCCTCCAGCAACAACAGTAAGGCAGCAGGCGGAAACACCGGCTGCTCCGACAGCTGATGACACCTGAATGCAGGAGCAGCAGCAGTATTTTTATTCATAGAGAGCTAAACACACACCTCTTGGATTACTATATAAAATATAAGATAAATGAAATGAAAGTAGGGGAGAGTGGCCTAAGTTGTGCATTTTGGAAGTTGTGCCACCCCTTGTTTCTAGAAAACCGTGGAAGAAATTGGAAATGTGACCACATATTTAAGAAGAGCCATCCATTTGACTCATCCTGTAAAGAAGGGAGACACAAGGAATAAGATATAAGCACATTTAAGCTCAAAAAACTGTGTTTTGCCTTTCAAAGTAAAATTTCCATGATCAAGGTTTTTTGATTATTGTGTCTGAACAATTATAGACAAGTTTGAAAACATTTGACACATGTTTTAGTGCTTTGGTACGCTACATTTTGAGTCTATACAGTTAGCACGATGTCAGCCCTAAATTGCTGCATCATGCTTATTATCCAAATTTCTGGGATTGGGGTGATTTGTGCCAAAGGGCCTGGGTGAGTTATAAGTAAGTAAGTAAGTAAAATGTATTTATAAAAGCACATTTATGACAGTTTGCACTGTCCAAAGTGCTGTACATAGTGCATTCAGTAGGTAAACAATGAAGGTAAAATAACAATAACCTAAATAAAAGACATAAAGCCCATACATAAACACAGATAGTATTGCAGAGGTAAGATAGTTAATGGGGAGGAAACACCAGGGTGTACATATGGGTTTTGAGCCTTGATTTAAAGGCAGAAATGGAGGGGGAATCACATTTGTCAGGTGGCAGTTGGTTCCACAAGCACGGAGCAACTAGTGCTAAGTACATTTCTGAGAGTTGTGCCAGTGGCATGGCTGTATACGCTGGTCACCAAAAGAAAGTGATTGTCTACAGTAGCTCAGAAGAGAGTGACATCTCAATTCCACTTAACGACACCACTGATGAGAGTTCAGATGGCCAGAAAGATGATGATGGTGACTTTGTCATTGTGAGCTTTGCAGGTAAAACCATTAGATCTGCTAGGCCTTGTTTAAGAAAATTGTCCTTCAATCTTTGTCAACTATTTACTTTATTTACTTTAAATACACCTTAAATAAGTGATTGTCTAATGGATTTGTCTTGCATTACAGTTTATGAGATATATATCAATGGCACAATTCATCCCATGGTATTCTCTCCAACCGCACAACTTACACCACACCGGGGGCAAGTTGTGCATCAAGACAACTTTTTTTCCGAAAGCTATATTTCTTCAACAGTTTATTCCAGATCCAAAGTTTTTATTGCCAGGGATGCACAACACCCTGAAATATATGTACATGTTTGAGTTGGAGACTTTACTGTCAAGGCCTTACTTTAAAGTCACTTTGAGTGAAAAGTTGCACAACTTAGGCCACTCTCCCCTATACAGCTGCACTACAGTAATCATTCAACAACCACAGCTCCCATGAGGCTTTTATAGAGTGGAAATGGCCCAGATGATTGTATCATATGTGTCTGCCTGATCAACATGTTTGTCTCAAATCAAAGGAGCACCACAGCATTTAGTTACATTCAATCTTTGAAAAGTGCAGGGACTAGATGCTTCCTTTGGTGAGAGGCACAGTATTGTCCAATTGTACTTCTAAAACAAAATCGAACCTTATGCTCCTAAAGCGCTGACACTGTAGCAGCGGGCATGAGACGAACCTCATAATTCTACAAAACATTTTTTAGGTATAATGAGATCTTGATGTGGATGGTATTTGGGGGTTGGGAAATTGGCTTTTGAATATTATGATCGACACACGTGCAATAACCAGCTCTTACAATAAGACAAGCTAATCCCTTTGAATTCATTCAAATCTATTTTTTTCCGACATAGAGCCCATGGCTGTGTGTGTTCTCTTGGAGTGAGTAATGGTGTCCCATGTATTGATGTTGATGCAGTTGGATAGTTCAGTAGATAACACCACTGACTTTGGTATGGGAAACCACTAGGGATTGATTCCCTGTCAGGGAGGGGCAAGTCTAGTAAGGGTCCTTTGCTAACTGCCTACCTCCAGTTGTAAATCGCTTTGGATTACAAAAACATCTGCTAAATGACATGTACAGTTTTGTATGCAGTGGGTATTGTGTGTGTTTTTTTGCTACTAATGTACATATTTTGTTGTTTAACACCGTAATGTGATTTTGTTGTTTTTTACATGTGATGAATTCAGGGCGTCCATGTAAAAGAGAGATTGATCTCAATGGTCCTCCCTCTTAAAATAAGGGTAAAATAAAAATGATTAAAGTTATATTTTATTATAGAATACCTATCAGAGTTATTGTCAGTGCCTCCTGGCCTGGTGATGGTTTAAAGGGGTGTTCATAAATCACTGGTTCAGTTTTGGTGTCTATTTTCATTTTTCTTGGCTCTCTAATGTCTTGGAGGGGCAGAGTAGATGGAGGCTGTGAGGTAATGGTGTGCAGGAGGGGGGTGGCGGTGGGAGGGAGGTTGAGAGAGAGAGAGGGAGAGAGAGAGAGAGAGAGCCGGGATATAAGACTGGCATCAAACGAGGAGGTTTGGTTACAGACTGGTCGGGAACCCTTTCGCCGCCTCAGTCGCTTCATCAGGTCAGTAAAACCCAAAAGCGCTGTGCAGTGAAACCCTCACATCAAACGTGTTGGGGATGGGAGGGGGCGGGGGGGATGTTTGGTTATTATCTTGCTTTGTTTGTTTATTTCTGTATTTGGTGAGCTGATTTGAATGTGTGGAGAAGCACCGATGATTTCAGCGGTGTGAGGATGGATGGAGATGGTGCGCACAGGTTTTTTAAGGCGTGAGCTGCTGGTGGTGCTGCTGCCGGTGGTGTGTGTGTCTGTGTGTGCAGTGTGTATTTCTGTGTGTGCAGTGCACGCATCCAACAGGCGAGCAGACGGTCCACAGGTATCAGTAAGCTTCACCTGGCTGGAAGCTTCAGTGAAAGACGCGCTCAAACCACGGCTTGGTTATTTCAGTTTTGGCACCCGGGCGCTGCTGAACATGAAGGCGTGCCGCGTGTTGATACCTTCCTCTCAACCGTGCCCTCCTCCTCTTCCTCAGCTTGTTGTTAGTTATCTTTTCATCCATACAGGCGGGTCTCTCGCGCCTCTTTCCCTGCCATGTCTACTCTGCCCGTGGGTGCGACTAATGAGACAGAGAGCAGAAGGCTTTTTCCCTGAAATCATTGTTGAACGAGGCGGGCCTGAGTGACCGGACTGCCATCACCAGCACTGAGCAGCAGCGGTAGCATCTCAGCTGGTGATGGATGGTGGAGGAAAGCTTGAATAATGTATTGGTTGCTAGTGCATTGATTGGCTTTATGTAATGCATTGATAGCTGTGCACTTGTGTGAGAGGGGGACTGTCATAGTGGAGGGCTGTGATAGACAGCAGTTTGTTGTGCATGAAGGAAAATAAGGTTTGAAATAAAAGAGTGAGCACACGCTTGTCAGATAGTGTTTGAAAAGTGGGTGTTTGTCTGTGTGTGTGTGTCTGTGTGCATAAGAAGAATGAACCATAGCAACCTATTCAACAGCTTTACTTCCCATTTACATACTACTTGCTGTAGTTTGGTCTGGCTTTGCGAGACTACTGCCCATTGAAAGGAAAACGCCTCTGAAATAATGGACTTTTTTCAGTTTCTGTAGAGAACTGATCTTTACAACATGGCATGTCAAGATATTTTCCAGCAACTTCAGTGGAGATTAATGTTTCAGCGCATTGAAACATTAATTTTAAACGGCATGCTTTGGTGTCAGTCCCTTAGGATCAAAGAAGCAGAGGTTCTTTTTATGAACCAGCATTTTGCATCAGTGATAGCCAGTCATATACAGGGAAAAATCACACTGAGAATCGATTCTCCTCCAAAACATTATTGGCATTGACTGCTACAAGTTAAATGAGAAAGTCAGTTTAGATTAATTTTGTAATGTGTATAAAAAAAACATTACTGTAAAACACTTCTGCTTACTGATATGCAACTGATTTACCTTTTCCATCACCATTAAGTGCATCATAGTTTTTGTCTGAACACATAACCTTCTTACAGATACACATACTAGCCAGTAATCACAAAATACTGTGTCACTATCAGGACAGTAACCAGATAACAATAACTGTACCATGGAAATGAGGGCATCCAGTTAAGTGCTTGTTGTTCCCCGAGGCTGTTAAAACAAGAAAAATCTGTGATCCGAACATCAAGCACACACTAAATACATGTTAGATCTTTCCAGTTTATAATTTGAAGTAAATGGGATGTGAAAAAACAGTCCCTAAATCAGAATGAGGCAGTTTGTTAATTACCATAAGATATCTCAAGAATATGACCAAATGTAGACAATCTAGTGGCCATGCACCAAGTAAGTGAGTGCTTGGTTTTTGGTGAAGATCCAAGCAATTTAAACTACTTTTCAACATTGAGAAAAAGGAGCATTTTGGGAAGCACGGCTGTGGTTAAATTTTTTCGTTCAGTGTGATACGGAGCAGTGATCATGATGACCAGATGTTGTACAATGGCGACATGTAGTGAACGTCTTTCATAAAGCCAGATGTATGGCTCTGAAACACACTGGAATCGATTTACCTTATTTTCAACAAATACTTAAACAGTGAACACAGACTGTGAATAGTGAGCCAAAGCTTGACTTTACAACATGCAAACCAAAAATGCTTTAACAATATATATCAGACAAATCATGCTCAGATTTGTTCCACAAATCCTGAAAATATGTCCCCTCAGTCGGTGATTGTAGTTCCACAGCTGAGCTGCTACATTTATGAAATTCCCATCCCTGTAGCTTTTCATTTTTCAACGTTCCCCCTCAAAAGGATTCCACAGCTTAGGCTCTGTAAACGTGTATGTTGCTGAGCCCCCTTTTATACCCTTTGTTTAAAGACCAGTAAATACAATTGTATTAACACCAGATTTAAGCGCACACACACAGTACGAATAGGTACGGGATCACGAGATATTCACTGATTTTGACGAATAAATGATGACTGCAGCTTTAAAGTGCTGCAGTTATAGGATGTATGGGTGCTGCTTGTGTTTACCTATAATCTAAACCCTTTTGTCACAGTCCTTTGCCTTCATACAATATACTGTTGTTTGGCTGATTGTGGAGGCTCCTGTTTCTCATGACAACACATCAGAGAAGCACATGTGCATAGTATAAGCAGCCACATTGCAATATAGGCTATCAGCAATCTAAGCAGATGCCAGGTATTATCTGAAGCTGTCTTGACTTCAGGCTGCGTGTGAGGAATGAGAATGAGTTTGTTCTATCAGTGCTGCATCATTTCTTTGTTCTCGATACACAATCTAGCCATGCTCAACAGATGAATAAAGCTTGAGCATCGTTAGTATAGAATCTCTGGTTTTGTGCTATTGAGCAGTGAGAGGTTTGATTGACTGCTCCACAGAAAGATCCGCCCGGCATGTTGGCATCCTCGGTCTGTCTGACGCCCTGCTGTTGCCATAAACAGAGGTGAGCAATCGTTGCACTGATATGCAATTAGCTCCAGCACATTCGCTAACAGTGTGAGCCGTATGGTGAGAGTTAAGCCAATCACTCGTCTTCTTGTGCCGCACTAAATGCAGATTTGTTGAAATGAGCAGCGTTATTATAGCCTGGCACCGCCCGCCTACCTACTCTCGCTCAATTTTAATTTTCCTTCAGTAGTCAGTCTGGTCCTGCGGTATATTAGTGGGTTTTCTCTGCCAGATTGTTGGCGGTCCATCAGCGAACAGACGGAATGGCTCAGAAGCCGGAACTTAACATACGTCACGACCAAACGGTATGCGATTGGTTTGCAGATCCAGAGTGACACTGGGCAGATCCAATAGTTTTAAACTTCAACAGACACCCGCCTTCAAGCGAGTTAACGTTTGTCAATTGAGCGATTCCAGACCTTTTTTACAAATGAAATTAAGTACTATGGTCTGGTAGGACCAGGCTAGTGTTATTATGGAGAGAGGCCCAATGGTTGTTTGGCATCTAGACATTTTGTTACCGGCATCAGTTTTCCATTTGGGCAAAGGGAATGGAGGTGGGATAAACAAGTGGCAAACACCATGACATAGTTAGTATAAAAGGCTGAGGTATGTCAATCAAGCAACATCAACACAAAATAAAGCCTTAAGGGCCCAATTGGTTTTGCTCATGTTACCTCAAGGTATATTGACAACTACAGGCTTTAGAGAATGATGGCAGGTTAAAACCTTTGCTTGTGTGATTGCCAATCTGTTTATATTTAGATGAGAAATTATCCTCAAAATGTAACAGATGTCTTTTTTTATTTCCTCCAAGACAAACATTACATATTTATTTATTTATTATTCTTTCGGACAATTCCACACAATACACAATTTTCTCTTGCAAATATTCATACATCATACTTTGTGTTGTCCGAAGGGAGACGGAAGAAGCCAAAGGCTTATCAGGTCCCGCCCCCATTTTCATCAAATTCGGATTCAGATACACAGATTACTGTTACAGAAAATAAAAATAAAACAACAGAAAATAAAAATAAAACAAAACAACATACGTTTGCTTCTTAACTTTCGCAAAAGAAAATCAGTTTTTGGTTTCAAATTGCCCATTTTAAAATGTTTTCCAACCTGAGACAGGAACATTGTAACATTGTTTTCCGTATCCAAATTGTAGGTCTACAGAGGGTGTCGTCTGCAGTACAGATTGTAAAGCCACCTTAGGCAAATAGCAATTGGTGATAGTAGGCTATATACATGTACCGGACTTGAATTGACTCTTCTTTGAAACCGGATCAGGAAAATAGAGCAGTGCCCTTATCCTACAGAGATTCAACCAGCCACAGCCAAACATGAAACCCAATGTTTTTTTTAATATTGTTTTTTTTATTCCTTTTTTTTTTTTTACAATTCACAATTTACTTGCAGTTTGAAGTGTGTTGTTTATAGATTAATGAATTAACATGTAGGCCAATGCCAGAGAAGAACAAACACGTATTTTATCCTGAGCTTGAGTAGGAATCAAATTTGATTGTCGTTACCTCAACTATATTTTAATGTTATATTATTCAGTGCAGTCTTTTTGATAATCATGTATCGGTCTATTGCATGAGACTTGGTTGTGTTCATTATTTGAGTTTAAAAGTTGATTATAAATCGCTCCATGGGCATCTCCGGCCATCTACTTGTAAAAAAAAAAAATCCATATAGAACAGGTAAATACATTACGTAGCAGATGAACAACATATTTAGTGATCTAACATAATGGACTTTGCATCATGGTTTACTTAATATTGTTTGTAACAGTGTTTCGTTTGCATTTGTCTACAAACAACCACCACAATTAGAGGAAATGATGGTTCACCACTGTTAACCACTGTTTTTTGGAAGGACATGTTGAATACTTCCCTGATGCTCTGAAGTTTGAACATTTATATAATGACGATATCAAACTGTGTGTGTGTGTTTGTGTGAAGATTACTTTGTCAAGCTTTCACCCTGCAGGAGCGACTGTATGTCAGAGGGAACTAATCAAAGATGCTTTATTTATAACAGACTGTGCAGAAAAATACCTGCAATTAGGCTGCCTGGAGTTCTTTATTTAGATTGAATCTCCAATGTTCATATAAGAAGAACTCTCAATACACTCTTGTTTTCACACATTTAGGTGACCGACTCTTTTGCTTTAGTCTGGAAAAAAGAATACCGTGTCTACGTGTGAGGGCATGCTGGCTCTTTTATTTATTTATTAGCATGCAGTCGTCTGTGCAATATGAAACATTGAGAATCTCATCCAGAAATTATGCCAGGAGCAGGGGGAGTCGCTCAGAGAATGCTAAGCATCATGGGAGAATACTTCTTTGAAGGGTTTGGTGGAAACGAGACGGTGTGGATCCGGTCCCCCCTCTGGCAGCATCTGAAGTCTTCCTGCATCCACACTATTCACACTTTACTTTAGTATTACCATGTAAGCATCTGGTCAATGATCAAATTCCTTCGTGATTTTTCTCTACTTATGACATCTATTGCAGTAGGGGAGAATGGGGTAAGTAGGCACACTTTTTACTCTAGTGAGAATTGCTTATCACCTAAACATCTTTCAATAGTCATTCCTACATTAAATTGAAGCTTAAGGTGTTGGCTTGAAATGTGTACCCCTCACTTTTTCTATCTTATTGTAATAAAGAAGAAATTAATCATCAAAGACACCCTTACACATTGTGACAACCAACCCCATCAAGGGGTCGGTTGTCAAACACTATGGGGTTGTTTATCACAATGTTATCTTAATGGGAATAATCTTAAAAAGAAGGCAAGAAAGTAGAACTAAATTTGAAAGTTTAATTGCATTGTCAAGTTGACAAATAGGCCTACATAACTTACTGTAGCCTTGGCAGCTGGTCTAGTTTGGGATGCACTGGGTTGTATTGATTTTGTTGCCCTTTTTTCTTTTGCATGCTAGCTGCCTTTTCCTGCTCTATTCTTTCCTTCTCTGGGGTGTCAGTGAGGATACAGCTTGACAATTTCTTTCGTTATTGGGTTCCTTTTCTGGCTGCAGCCTTGAGATAACATGTGACAACCAACCCCCCAAAAAATGTGATGACCAACCCCAACTTGAATTTCTTGCTAGCATCAAGGCCAACAACCATCTGACAACTAATTAGCTTGCTAACCACAATCTAAACTATAGTTTACCCTTCACACTTTGTATGGGTAACAATTGTTTTGTTATAAACCCATTGTGTAAAAGCCTAGAAGAAAAATACTGAGGAGCTAAATATTTTCAATTTGACATGAAAAACACAAACAGTCGTCTCACCTCAATTTCAGCAGTCTAACTCCAAGGAAGACTATGTAGGTGACCTCTGATCCCAATTCTGGATATTTACATACCAAAATTTCACAGACAGCGCCTTCTGGTTCCGAGATATAACGATTGTGACAACCAACCCGTGTGACAAATTACCCCGTTCTCCCCTATGTCCGTCCTGGGAGAGGGATCCCTTACTTTGTCGACTCTCCCTGAGATTTCTTTAAAATCCCGGTAAAGTTTTTTTTTACTGGGAGTTTTTTCTCAGCCGAGCTAAGGGTGTAAGGGCAGGGTGTCATATTGTATGAAATGTAAAGCCCACTGAGGCAAATGTCTATTTGTGATATTGGGCTATACAAATAAAACTGATTTGATTTGATTTGCAAAAAGACATTTTTATTTCTCAAGGGGCTAATACCAACTGGTGTAGAAAATGAAAATAATGAGCCCATGCTACTGTACTATACAGTACATAATGCATTCCCAAACCCCTTAACTGTCATGACCCAAAAAATAAATAAAAATAAAAAGCATTGGATTCAAGTTCTTCAAATGTCACCAGATTAACAGTCCTGCTCTTGATCCTGTGTAGGTAATCCAACTGTCTAACTGCTGATGTATCTCATGTATCCTGTCTACCTGTACTACACATCTGCCTGCCCCTGGTGTACTGTGTAGCCGATAAAGTGTTTCTCTGATTAGCTCTCTATCGGTGACTCATCTTAAAACCGTGTCTGAGTCACAGTCAGACACCTCTCTGGATCGTTATGTGTCGCACTCGCACCTGTGATAGATTTCACTTTTATTTCCCATTAGATGACTCACGGTAAAATATTTAGACATTTATTGCCGTTAAATGACCACTCAGACGTTTTATGGACTTCTGTGAGCCGAGGCCAGGGGCAGAATAACGGCAAATCATTTTGACCTATCCTTCGGTTCTTGAAGAAATTATATAAAAACACAATGGTCTGTCGCAGCAGCGTTTATTGATACCTTAAAGCCATAGTGCGTAACTTATGTCGCCCCCATGAGGAATTCTGAGTTATCACAACAACAACAACACTGTCGGTGCATATACATGCGGTAAGACTTATGTGATCGCGCATGGATTTTATTGCTTCTGCTATACATCAATCTGTTTTTTCAAGAACTGAAGCATTTAGTGGGTGCCAATTGAGCTCCTATATATTCATGCTTAAGAAATAATTTATTTTCTCAAAATTCGGATATATATATATATATATATATATATATATATGAATGACCGGAACAACCATACTATTACAGAACACTTGTCTTACATCAATATTTATAGTTATAGCACTATAATGCAGAAGCAGCAGTAGAATATATAGTCCTTGTTGTATTGTTACCTCCGTGCTTTCTGTGTACTTTAAGTATTTGTGCTTCTAAGACTGGGTTAAACTCAGGAGGCTGCCTGTTGTTGGCCTCCCTCCTCTCTTCAGCACCGTCCTATAGCTGATGCACTGTGCTACTGTTGCCTCGGCAACGACCCTTTGGCACCTGTTGCCGTGGATCAACGTGTTAGCGTTTGGCAATCTGTGACGTTCTGGCTGACTTTGGAGACAGAAAGCAGCTTGTGCAGCAGCGGGGAGGGAGATGCAGTGACAGAGAACAGGGAAGGCTGCATCTCACTTTGTTCCCGTACCGCGCTGCTCTGTGATAAATCCTGTGAAGTTGGCCGTCTTTTATTAATGTTGTGAGACAGACAGTGTAGAGCAGGTGATGATCCCTACATGCATGCACCATCCTGCTGCCCCAAATACTCACCAAATGTGGATGTATCTGCTGCTAAATGTTTTTGTTTGTTAAAACTACAGTGAGCTGCTGTTTTAGTAAATGACTGAACATGCTCTTAGCACCGTCCGACGGGAGTGCCAAAGGGAAGAGAAGTCGACACATTGATGGGTGTGGTCTTTCTGTGTAAACGATTATAGAATAATTGTATTTATTATTTTGCCTTTAAATTCAGAAACACATTATAGTTTCCAAGTCTCCACAGGCAAAGCTCCCCCTCTGAGCTTTGACCTCGGCTTCTCTGAGCCCCTCATGTCACCCCTCAGAAAACACAGATTTATTGTTCAATCAGCCATGTAATGAATCCCACCATCCAGAATCCCCAGCCAATTAACTGCACAGCAGGTTCCAACGCTAAGTTAAATAACTTGCGGCTGGCCTCCACAGTAAATAGCTGCCTTGAAGCAGGGCCAACTTGCTTAATTCAAACTAAATATCATCCATATAGAGACAAAAAAAAACATTATCAACACTTTGACGCTGTGTCTTTGTATATGTTGCACACAGGGGACATAAGTCATTGTGTATTGGGGTGTAACGCCGGTTTGGCGAGCTGCCACCGTAGCGAGGCCTCGGAAGTCCCATTTAACACCCGGCTGTCACTGCGTTTATCATGGAGCTCCTCACGTTGTCAGTCACTGACAGGAAATGGGGCAAACCCTGGCCCCTCTACACAGTTCGACACAATGTTGGCAGCGTTACAGCAGTGTCTCATTTCACTTTACGAGGCCTGGAACAGAAATGGGTCATGAATTAGATTTAGTACGAGATAGGAGCTATATATGGACTGTGGGATAGTTACAGATACAGAACAAGTCCCCATTCTCAACACATAGTATCCACTGCTGCTGCTAGAGGATATTTAAAGGATAGTTTCAAATTTTTTATGTCCGTCATAAAACAACACTGACATGCCCATGTGTACATTGAAAGTGTTTCGGGCGGCTGTATTGGCTCCTCCTGTCCACAGTGGATGCACTTCCTAAAGCAATTTAAATGTAAAAGTTTGAGGACAATTTAGGGGACACATTCATTTGGAAGCAGAAGATTGGCAGTCTAGAGGTAAATGTGTTTTACAGTGTATTCATTGTTCCAGGTAGGGGAGAACGGGGTAAGTAGGCACACTTTTTACTCTAGTGAGAATTGCTTATCACCTAAAAATCTTTCAATAGTCATTCCTATATTAAATTGAAGCTTAAGGTGTTGGCTTGAAATGTGTACCCCTCACTTTTGCTATCGTATTGTAATAAAGAAGAAATTAATCATCAAAGACACCCTTCCACATTGTGACAACCAACCCCATCAAGGGGTCGGTTGTCAAACACTATGGGGTTGTTTGTCACAATGTAATCTTAAAAAGAAGGCAAGAAAGTAGAACTAAATTTGAAAGTTTAATTGCATTGTCAAGTTGACAAATAGGCCTACATAACGTTCTGTAGCCTTGGCAGCGGGTCTAGTTTGGGGTTGTTTTTGATTTTTTCTTTTGCTTGCTAGCTGCCTTTTCCTGCTCTATTCTTTCCTTCTCTGGGGAGTCAGTGAGGATACAGCTTGACAATTTCTTTCGTTATTGGGTTCATAGCATCAAGGCCAACAACCATCTGACAACTAATTAGCTTGCTAACCACAATCTAAACTATAGTTTACCCTTCACACTTTGTATGGGTAACACGTGTTTTGTTATAAACCCATTGTGTAAAAGCCTAGAAGAAAAATACTGAGGAGCTAAATATTTTCAATTTGACATGAAAAACACAAACAGTCATCTCACCTCAAATTCAGCAGTCTAATTCTAAGGAAGACTCTGATCCCAATTCTGGATATTTACATATCAAAATTTCACAGACAGCGCCTTCTGGTTCCGAGATATAACGATTGTAACAACCAACCCGTGTGACAAATTACCCCGTTCTCCCCTACTTGTGTGTCAAGGAAATGCAATCAAACGAGCAAGCAGCTTGAGTAACAGATCAATGCGTTTAAGGACACCGAATATAAAACATTTCAACATTTATGCATACCAAAACAGTTATTCAGAATCATCCCTATACTTCCAGCAGTGTGAATTAAGCACCACCATTGGCTAATATAATGTCTATAAATAATGTTATTGTTAAGGGCTTCTCTGAGATATCTCAGTATTTTTAAACTATCTGCAGATTTTTCTAGCATTGTGGGATAGAGAGCGACCCAATGCGAGGTCCAGAGCTCTATGTTCAATGCCAATCAGCCATTGTTCCTGCTGTCACATCCACTTTGGCGAGGAGGAAGAGCTATATTGAGCGTAACTTGATTATATGTTCTCCCCCCCACCCACAGAATCCCCATGCCCCTTTACCATGATGCTCAAACACACAGACAATTTTTATTTTTCAAACCCAATGTTGTACAGGTATTATTCAGCTACTGCTTTCATCATCAAGGCATAGTTTTGGTCAAGTATTAAAAGTAAATAAGAACAAAATAACCTGATGATGATGCTACATTAAAAATCAGGGCACCAACAAAGTTATTAAAATTTGCCCTGAGGGATGTGACAATATCAATGAGATTTCCATTGAAGTAGGTTCATTTTACTTAAACCACAAACTATGACCTCATAGTCGTGCTATAGGAAATGTCAGGAAATCACCAAAGTCAGCAATGACATCGGTCAGGAAGGATCAATGTCTGTATAAAATATTCAAATGTCAATCCATCATGTATATAACAAACTGTTTTCCAGAATTAATATTTTGACCTGCTGCTGAATCCATAGGAAATATAGATTTCTGATTTTCTGTACTAAATTCCACGAGGTAGATCTATTTCAAAGTAGGGGGCAGACTGTCATACCGACTTCACCATGCCTAGAGCCATGCAGCTAGCTAACATAACTAAAATATTTGATAAATAAAGGATGCTGAAAATAATCAGTTTATGCAACTCTCCAGACAATGAACAGAGAGGTTAAAGAAAAATGTAACTGGGCTATCTCCTCTTTTGTTGTTCTTCTTCGAGTTATATTTTTTAAATTTATATATATATTTTTTTTGTGCAGCTCCCCATCTCCCAGCAACATGCATTGCTGTACTCAAGCAGTTGGCAGGCATAGCAAGCATCCAACCCACACAGCATCGCCACTTCGCCACCCACCCTCTCAGCACGCCGCTGGCCACTTACCAGCGCCCTCTTAACCCTGGTGCAGTGAGGGAAAGGCTCTTATTGAAAAGGATAAAAAGCTGAAGGAAGAAAAGAAAACTGCATTTATTTTCACACGTTGAAATACCAGGGGGGGAATGTTCTGAATCTGTCTCTGAATATCTTTGCAGCGACACTACTGTACTTTCCAGAAATCTATTAGATTTCCGGAAACTTAGAAGTATGTGTAGAAAGTTGATGGTCCTTTTTTTTGCTCCAATGTGAGGAAAACTACTCTTAAATCAGCCAATGTAATTTGTTGAGGACGTGGCATATGCCCTAATGTTATGTATTCTGTAGTTTATCGGAGTCTCGATAACTATTGTATGGATCATTCACCATGCAATTTGGTGCAGACATGAATGATCTCTGTGATCTTATACACATCATAAAGTCAAAATGTATTTCTATTTGTTCTGTGCACAGGTTTATCTTTATAACAGTTTAGTTTACTATATAATGACAACAACTGAGCTGTAACATTGCCTTTACTGACTGCAGTCACATGATACATGAGCAGTGTTAAGCAGTTTTTACACATATATAAGGACTTTTGAAATTAAATTATGGAATGTACCATCCTGATACTGGAACTGGATATTTCATATTTGACTATAGGAATGTCCACTATCCCCAAATATCGGCCAAGTGTTTCCATAGAATGAAGTTTGAACAATTTATAGCATTTCAATCAATATCAACAGAGCCGGCCCGAGGCATAAGCGAACTAAGCGGCCGCTTAGGGCCCCCGACTGCCTGGGGGGCCCCCTAAAAAAAAAAAAAAAAAAAAAATTTTTTTTTTTTTTTTTAGTTTGGTGTGTTTGATATTAACATCATACTATGCAAATGTGAGTTATCATACAAAAAAAGGAATACAATGTGTTGGTCTAGATAATTAATAGCCTAAAAATGTAATCAGTTCATCTGGGAGGAAATACGAAATTATCATGTCACGTTCACATCCATGCACAGTGTGTATTGAGTTTATTTAAAAACAATTGGAAATGGGGCTGCCCTCAGTTGCCCATGCACTGTGTATAGTCTATAGCCTATGTCAGCCTTGTCTGTGGAAAAAAAGATACAGTAGCTGGACAACAGAGTTCTTCTGCTTCTTTCCTCACACTGCATTTAAATGCATTCACTATATTACAGAGAAATATGTCCCGTAAAAGAAAAAGAGCTCCAAGCCCAACCCATAATATTTTATTTTATATTAATATTTTTATGGAAAATCCATGTGTCCTTCTTCAATAGCTTCTAATTCATCTGACCCAGTGTCTCCAAATTATTTGTTCACATAAAACTTCTCAGATTTAGCCTCTTAATTTTCCTCTCAAAGTGCACCAGATTCATGCATTTCACTTTAAAAAGGTTAAAAAAAATCTCCCGGGGGGGCATACCCCCGGACCCTCCTAGGAGGGTCTGAATCTCGGCTGTCTAATATTTTCGCACAGCCGCACAGTGGAGGCACTAGCGGAAAACACTGGGTGTGTGAATGATATTTAACAAAGATCTATAGTTTCAGCAGCGCTAACATTGGAGAGGGGCCCCCTAATCATATTTCGCTTAGGGCCCCCTGAAGGCTTGGGCCGGCTCTGAATATCAATAGTTGTCAAATTCTTCAGTGAGTCTTGTTTGGACTACCAAATCAAATCAAATACGTTTTATTTGTATAGCCCAACATCACAAATAGACATTTGTCTCAGTGGGCTTTACATTCCATACAATATGATACAATATGACACCCTGCCCTTACACCCTTAGCTCGGCTGAGAAAAAACTCCCAGTAAAAAACCCTTTACCGGGATTAAAAATGTTGAAGAAATCTCAGGGAGAGTCGACAAAGTAAGGGATCCCTCTCCCAGGACGGACATACTGCAATAGATGTCATAAATAAAGAAAAATCACAAAGGAATTTGATCATTGACCAGATGTTTACATGGTAATACTAAAGTAAAGTGTGAATAGTGTGGATGCAGGAAGACTTCAGATGCTGCCAGAGGGGGGACCGGATCCACACCGTCTCGTCTCCACCAGGGAAAACTAAGGTTTCCAGCGCTGGGATTACATCCCACGTCTCCAGGTGGCGTCCTTAACCACTGCAACATCTTCCTCGTTGATGATCCATTCTCAGATGTTGCCAGAGGGGGGACCAGATAAATACCATCCCGTCACCACCAGGAAAAACTGGAAGAGAACAGACAGGCAACCAATGAGCAAACCAAAAATTAATTTAAGACTAGAGGGAGACTGGAGAAACCCAACATGTCTACAATGACGACTGCTGTGAAATCCTTGTACCCAAGATCTGTCCCACACAGCGTAGCAGACGGTCAGACCAAAGCCAAAGCCACTTTAACCATGCATTATGTAGTGTTTGTCTCTCTGAGGTCAAACACAGGAAGGAGAACACCCAGGGGCAGACCCAGGGGCTTCTGAAAGTTAAAGATGACCACTAAATCGCTAATGCGAATAAGGGAAGGGGAGAAAACAAAACACACAGAACTGTAAGGGCCACACAGGCTACCTTTATTATAACATTCTAAACAACAAACTAAACCACCGCTGCCAAGCAGCTGAAATAATAGACAAGTAACTCAACAGTTATCTTTGAACTCTAAACACAGAGAGCACTAAGAGAGAACCTCTCACTATCCCAGAGGGCAAGCCAATGAGCAGCACAGAGCACTGGGGTCTCAGGGCATATATAATCTCTTCACACCAGGGCTCAATTAGACAATCAGTACCACACACACACCCGATTGTAGTGAGTGAATCAGTCACCATTCTCACAGAGCCGAAATATTCCGTTTCCTCACAGCAATGGTAATGAGGCATTTCGGTCGGTGCCAAATAAGTATTGAACTTCGACCACCCAGCCCTAGCTATAAGAACACCACCTTTACTAGTATTTCAATCAGTTTTCCATTGGTTTAACATTACTGCCTTAACTTCACCGTCCTCAACAAGCAGCTGTACCACTGACACTTATTTGCCTCCAAATCTTGAGGCCTGGGACCAGATGTTTGGCATCAGGGGATTCACATGCTGACCAGGAGATGGATGTTGCTTTTTGTAGCTGTCAGCAGGTGACTGGTGGCAACAGCTAGAATTAGCACATGTGGGGCCATCAAACTGTCAAAATTCCCTCAAGCGAGAAACCAGACCGTAAAATAAAACAGAAATACATGATGTGGGCCCTCTATGAGTGTCTGAGCTGAGTAGAAGCACATTAAACCCCAATTAGTTAATTATAGGGGACAATTCACCCACGTTACAAATAAGTCCACACTTTCCTTACCTCTAGTTTTTTTCCGGGGATCCATGTATATTAATTTGGCCTGCTGAGGTTTTGAGATCTCAGCAGGCCTTCTTTCATCCAAATACAATTGAGATCAATAATTGATAGGTTTTATATAGCGCTTTATTGCCTAGGCACTCAAAGACGCTTTACAGGGTTCCTGGTTCAATTCGTTCACACACAGTCATACCAATGGTATTTCTTTGTGCAAGGAGCATGTAAAAATACATTTAAGAATTAATTGGCAACATATCTTTCTAAAGACTGCTGTGCTAGTTACTTTACCTTGATTGATTGAACCATTTTCGTCTAAAGAGACTGACACTTCTGGCTGAATAATTCAAATCTGATGCTGACCAAAACAAAAAAGGCGAGATCTTTGGATTTGTGGTATACTTAAGGCCTTTTGAACAAGAACTGATGGTAATTAAATTATTATCTTGACATAGACATGGTCTGTTTGTGTACTTTAGCTATCAAACAAGGGGCTGTGTTGCAAGGGTCTGGTTCTGGTTCAAATTATAATTGTTTTACCAATGCAAAATCCTTTGTGTCATCATTTGTGCCTCATGTCAACACCTTCGGAATTTGTCTTAAGCAGAGTATGGACCTTAATCAGAATATGATGTGCATTTAAACATGGTCAATGTCTCCTTCCATTACTTCTTCCTTTTATCTTATTCACAAGTTTTATTTTCCTCTACAACCTGTCTCTCTTCACTCTTATGTCTCTACCGCTTTGCATTTACAACCTTCGATATCGCTTTTACCCAATCCTCTCTCTCTCTCTTCTCTCTCTATCCTTCCTTGATACCGTCCCCCCTTTCTGCTCACTTCCTCTGTCCTCATTTCTCTTTGACAACCCCCCACCCTTTCATTCTATTCCTCTTTCTCTTCCTTCAGCCACCCAACCGCAAGAGAAATGGACAAATGCCTCGTTGGTGATATATAGCCTGCTGCCTCCCCCTCCACTGCCTGAGGGATGGGGGGGGGGGGGGGGGGGGGGGGAGGTGCATATTATACGGCTAGAAAAAGTAGCTAGAGTCAATGGAGTATGGTTGTTTGGAAACATTGGCTCCATTTCCATGCATTTGTGTTATGATTTCCAGTGAAAACCATTTCTGCTACAGTTGTTCTCGCATATACTTGAGTCCTGTTGTTTTTGTGTTCACTGACCCAGAATAGAACATTCGTTCAATAAAGTGCTTTAGAATAACTCATCATTATTGCATGATGTGTAGAATTCAAATGAATTTCTCTGTATGGCAGTGTTGACAAAAAGTGCCCCACACAATGTTTCAGTGGATGATTCTACTGCTAAGAAGAAACCTGAACGTACAGCAGAAGGTCCATGCGCAATTGCCGAAGGCTTACCTCTTGTAGATGCACCGACAGTGTTGTTGTTGTTGTTGTTGTTATGGGGCGACATAATTAAGTTTTTCGCACTTTAGCTTTAATTAAAAGAAACAATGAAAAAAAAAATTACAAATCAGACTGTTTGGATGAAGCTCATTATACTGCTTGCTTGGAGCAATATTTGATTCATATTACTGCTTAATTGCCTGATGGATGACTGGAGGCGCCGACTTCCACGTTACACTGCAAAAATGTCGACCACATACATCATCTGTCTGTAGTGTTGGCGCCGCTGTGGCTGTCTCCATCTGCAAAGACAAAACATGGCCGATTTGTAAGTGTCTTCCAGAACGATCTATCATAGACAGGTTATTATTCAAAGTAAAGGAAAGATCACGTCATAGTTAGATAAACCAGTGTTGGCTGTTGGATTCCCATGCTGTGTGTTTTGAAGTATAGTCGAGCATTCAGACCAAGTGAGACATGAAACATGATCATAAAACAATATAAAACAAGATTTTACAATTGTAGTGATTCAACGCAATGGCACCTATTTCATATTTAGTCGCAATGAAAGCAAGGTAAAGAAAAAATATGGCGTTTGCATCGCAATGTTATTTATATAAAAATGTATTCACTTTGGGAGGCATTGTTTCTTTAATGCAAATCTCTGGTGGGTCACTAAGAAATGTCAGCTTTTTCCCTATTAGCGTCTGAGAGAAGTTGGGCATGACGAGAGAAGAGAACTTAAGTCATCTTGAAAATTTGTAAAAAAAAAAAAAAATAATAATTACCTGGTGACTTTTAATACCTGCACCAGAGATCAGATTTCGATAAAACCCCTGCATTATACATTATGTCCTCAATAATCTGACTGCAATTCAAATATTCCCTCCAGCAATGACTTTAATCAGGTTAAGGTAAGAACAAAATAGCTATTTCTAGTATCTTTACATTGGTTTAACAGTTGATTGTCTTGAGTGTTGTGTTTCTGTCTTACCCAAGCAGTGTTGTTGCCAGAAACTAAGACATTAACTTGTGTTATTGCACTTTGAAATGTCACCTAGGAGCTGTTTTACCCTCTTCCAAGCCTTTTTACTTATTAAATCACCACTTTACTTGAGTCTGTGACCTTTTTAGCTCAGAGACAGAACAGAAAAAGGAATCTCACCAAAGGGAAACATGTCAGAGTCATCTAGAAGACAAATAGCCGGCTCTGTTAATCACGTTGTTTTTTTACGCCAGCAGGCTGAGCCTTAAATTAACTACATTAACCTGGTTAAGCTGTTAAAATGGCACCTACATGTTCCCCTAATATGGTTACAATCTAACATTGAGCTCCGAGGCAAACACATTAGGATCAGGTTAAAGACATCATGAGAAAATACCTGATCAACACAGTTAGCGATTCAAATAGGCTTAGTTTGTGTAAATGAAATCCCTGCGTTGTTTTTGTGGCCCTTCTCAGATTGACTCTGTAGAGTTTGTTTAATGGTTGACAGCCTGAACAGCGTCTGGGCGTCTGGACTGGGCGCTGTATCGATTTGGTTGTCATCTGAACAGATGGCTGCTTGAGCTCTCCGTACTGTTGCAGCTAATTGTGACATTAATTACACAATATTCAACCCACCGCTTCGGTGGGTTTCAGCTGCTACCAGTCAACCTGCTTTTTTTTCTCTGTAAACAATAAACCCCTCCCTCCTCCTGAATCGCCATTGCCTTAGACCCCGTCACATCAATTTAATTTAATTTTCTCATGAAAGTATTTTTTTTCCATGTATGTTAAGCATCAATATGTTTCTGGGCTTTGCTAGAAATAAGTGTAATCTTACCCTCATATTTTTGTCATTTAAGATACTGGTTGTCACGTCTGTCCATCCTGTAGGTTGATTATGTCTTAAATTGAAATTGCACCAATTTAACTTTTATTACATCAACATTACTTTACAATTCATAATAAGTGAAACTCAACCTTTGAGAACAGTGGCTCCATGTCCTCTGTTGCCCTGTGCAAGGTTTGTCATGTCGCTTACCCTGTTTCCACCTGGCATTAATATGTGGTTTTTAGGATCCGATCGCGCTAACTACAGGTGGAAACACGCTCAATGCGCATTGAATGCGCATTGAAATTATCCACATTCGGAGGTGGTTTGAGACCACTTATCCACATACCCATTAACAGTGGAAACGCGTATGCGCATCTCATACACATTAGGCCCCGCCCACTCAACTGCGGCGAGTGACTGGGCGGAAACGCGTACTCATTCACGCGACAATTCACGTCATAAAAGCGCAGCGTTGCAGGTAAACAGACAACAGAAAACATTGAAGATGGAGTGTATAAGCGGAAATGATGTACGAGCTGATTTCCATAAAGCAGTCGGGGAATTCGAATCCGGATCGCAAAAGCGCATAGAAGACGCATTGTTAAGGCCAGGTGTGAACAAGCATATTACATTTACATATAACGATCGGATTCCTCAGAACCACATATTAATGCCAGGTGGAAACAGGGTCTAAAGAAGTTACCCTGATAATGTCATAGTGATGTCATCAGGGTTGCTAGGAGTCTTAGGTTGCTTTCACATGTCCGCGTTCTTTAAGGGAACCCTGGTCAGTGTCCGGGAATAGGTCGGTTGATTTTGGTATAGTGGGAAAGCTCAATCGATCTCTGGTCCACCTGACAATGTAGGATTCAGTTCGCTTCTGTGGTTCGTTTGGGGGCTAAAGCAAATTGCACCAAGTAGGAGGTGAACCAAAAATGAGTATCTTGGTTTGAACGAGACACCACACCATGCACTGGGAATCATCATTGGAGTCAGGCAAGCGTGAAAATGTCTTGTGGACAGACGTGGTCCACTGAAGAGATCATAGCCCTAATCGAAATATCGTCTGACGATCACATAACACGGTCGCTTTTGGCCACACAGAAAAACACTACGTTTTCCAATTATTTATCTTTATTTATTTACTATCTTTATTCAGTTTTAAAACATGTTTACGTCGCAGTAGAGCAACAAGAAAAATGCAGAAGAGGAGGGTGATAAACTTTATTCTCTCGAATAGACACATGGCTGTTTCGACTCCATATTATACATTCTGTTCAAATTGTTAATAGATTTGATTTGCCAGTGGTAGACTCCATAGAAACCTTTAGAGGAACCTCTCAAAAATGGCACTGTAACATATTCATCTACGTTACATCATAATCATTTATTCAACTCTTCATTTGTCTAAAACAAACAACAAAACAGAGGGTTTGGGGTCAAAAGAGAATCATCAAAAAACCACACATACTCCCACGAGTCCTCCCACCTCCACTCGTACTGTAGGAATACAGATTTTATTACCAAACCAACAAAATGCCAAAAGGCACAACTCACAAGCAGGCAACGAAAGAAAGGCAAAACAAGATTTTTTGTTCGGCTAAACAACCCGGCTGATTGGGTATTTCAGATAATGAAATATGTAATCAAGTTACAAACAGCTGTTCTGACCATAACTAGATAGCTAATACTCATAATTAAGAGGGCTGTCATAAAGACCCAAAATAGAAATAGAATTGTATGAGAAGAAATGGTGTAATATTGAATCTGTCATAGCGTCTAACCTGCAGGAAGTGCTATAATAAACCATATTAAAGCGGATACGAGTAACATTTAAATATCTTTTAAACAACCTCATGTTTCCTCTGATAATCATAAATTACCTTTAACAGCAAACGAGACCATCAGTGCAAAGAAAGACGTTTTTATATAGTTTTTATTACTGCTTTTGGTCTGGTCGCACACCCAGTCCGATTTTCGGTTCGCTCGTGCAGGCTCTATGGTCACATATCCGTATTGGTTGCAGATTTCAGTGTGGCGCTGCAACGCGATTTGAGAAGCCTATCCCTCCAGGTGAGGGAAGGGGAGCGGGAGCCTTGTTTGAGACAGTTATTTGTCGTCATAAATGACTGATAACGGGGCTGAACCATCAAAGAAAAAAAAGAGAATGCAATGAAGAAAAGCGAAAAGGGAGAGTGAGTGATAGGCGGGCGGGAGGACGTTGCCAAGCAACGTGTATACAATTTCACGAGAGCGAAACTAGACTGCTAAATGAATGAGCGGTTGGTACTAACACAAAGTTTGCTTTGCTTCACCATCATCAGATAACCATTATCTGAAATAGTCATTATTTACATCAACAACACAAACACATTACCTCATCGTGATCCATAGTCTACTAACTGCCGTCTCTCATTCATTCGCTTTCTGTGAGGACACAGCTCCGTGAGAGAGAGAGTAGTTAGGTGACGCTGCTGAATCAACTCATTGCAAGCAGGTGTGTGTACTGACTGGCATTAGTTGATGCAGTGTCAAAACCACTCTCACGGAGCCGAAAAGAGTCCTCACACTTTCAACACACGAACATGCACTATATTGCGCCCTTCTCAGTCCACGCTCACGCGCCTGGCACGAGCATTTGCGACAGCGGGCGTCGTAAAAATACTACCGCTTTTGTCCAAAGGGGACGCCAACGTGCCATCTTACTCGTAGTGCCTTTAAGTATTTTTAGAATATTACATATAATATGCAAGTTTTAAATTAGCTTCCTCGGTGCCACATCAGTTCACAGAAGCCCTGGCCGGGTCAGTGACTTTTTAAAGAAGACAAATTAACTGGAGTCATGTATCCCTCCTCCGCCTGGCAGTCTGTGCTGAGAGAATAATTCATCACCACAAAGTCACATGAATAAATTATGTAGCTGGGCGATGAAGTCGCTGCCTGGAAGGTCTGAGAGCGAGGCTCGGCGTTAGCATCTCATCATTTATGCATACGCCCACGTCTCCGAACTTTAGTTTCTGTCTTTTGTGACTTTTTGCAGCAGCAGTATTTCAGGATAAACAAAATGATTTAATTCCCCCCCCCCCCACCTTGTTTACTGTGTGTACAGTATGTGTAAAACTATATCAACTGACCTCAGGTAAGCAGCTGCATGTGGAGAAGCACAAAGTCAAATGCAAATCAGTCACAGTGTCATTTGCCAGGGAGATAAAGTGTCTCGTTGATTTAATTTGGTCTGAAGAACCAAAGCGGAAATTGTCTTGGACGCATTTGCTTTAGTTTACACTGTTCAATTACAAAGTAATCACGGCCTGAAATCAAAGGTTACATGGCTCAGACGTTGCTTGTTTATTGGTAGGTTTCGGTAACCCTTTGCTTTACTGTACATACAGATGTTGCTGGATGATTTTAATTTTTTTAAATTAATTTACATTGGAGCTAATTTGCTATCACATACCAGTCAAAGTATTTCTACTATATGATTGGCTGGTCTGTATGGGCTTGTAGGAGGATTTTTACTTTATGAATTACAGAAGTAGCAAATTAAAACTGCAGGGATTTCACCAACATCATCTTTAGTTTGTTGCTATTTCGTGTCCCTTGTGAATAGCCCTCAGATTGACCAAAAGCTTAGGGGCAACCTAAAAAACCTGATGTAATTTGTAGGTAATATTTTGCATAATATAATGCATATAATCTGTTAATAAAAAAACAATATTGATATTTAAAGCCACATTATAGCCACATTTTAGCCAAAATGTGCATCCCCCCTCAATGGCAGCATCAACAAAGGCAAACCAAAAGTTTCTGAAAAAACATACTTTTTTTAAAGATATTTTTTTTTGGCATTTTTATGCTTTTTATTGATAGTGTAGAGACAGAGGTGAAATGGGGCAGAGAGGGGAGCGACATGCAGAGAACGACCGCGGGCTGGAATCGAACCCGGGTCCGCTGCTGGGCGAGGCCCATGGGGGGACGCCCCACCAACCGAGCCAAGGGCGCCCCTGAAAAAACATACTTCACTGGAATTTTCTATTTTATACGAGCAAACATTGTTTGTTATGTTCTGCTTTTGCTGTCCTCATGCCTTTAACAAACATACATTGAATCAAAGCTGTACACTACAAATGAAATATATATATTTCAAAATAAATTTCAACCACATCACACAAAATCATATAACATTTGAACATAGTGAAATTTAATAAAATATACAATTTTATTATTTTATTCCTATAGTATGTAGACTCCTGAACCTTGGAACCCCAGTACTTACCGTGCTCATAGAGCTTTGACAGATGGAGACGGAGTTTCCTGGTGGAGTCATGCTAACCTGGGAAAACACTTCCTGTCAGGAACCAATCCAGTTTATATTGATTTCCCCATTCTGGTCCAGTCGAGTGTCCCAAGGGTCAGCTCATCAAACACAGGGTGAAAGGCTAGCTGAGGGCAGTGTTTTTGTGTTTGAGTGTGTGTGTTTGTGTGTGTGTGCTGACCACTACAAATGGCTTTTGGTTTTTAACATCTGTCCTTTAAACTGGTCAAAGGGGACATGACCATTTCACTTGTGATTTATATAGTGTGACTGATTCTCCAAAGCAATACTTTCTCAACCCTCAGCTTGTTTCATTTGGAGCTTCTTGGCCGGAGGGAGCCAAAACCTAGTTTATAAGTCTCTGGTTGAAATGGCGGTACAGTGTAAAAGTATAATATATACATAGTTCAATTTGGGACTTGCATGTTGGCATGCTATTAAGGACATACTGTAAATACATGTGAGTGGAGAAACAGAGATGAGAACATTGCATAACACCAACTGACGCAACAAGGATGCCGGATGTGGGTATTGTTTTTGCAACCTCTATGACTGTTTGTTCCAGATGAATGAACTGTGGTTTTGGAAGTGATCAAGGGGTTATTAATATCGGCCGCAGTGAGTTCCTGAAAGAGTTAATTTAGCATTATGAGACCGGTTATTCTTTTCCAACTCTAGAAACCGTTTTTAGTTGTATAACTCGTCTGTGAAAATCAGGTCTGCATTCATTTCAGTTAGTTGGTACTGTTGGGGTTTGAACGGATCACACAAACATGATTCAACATGTGAATTAGGGACCTTAAAGGCACTAGTTGGTGGATGTTAAGCAAGGCTAGCTGTTTCCCCTGTTGCCAGCCTTTATGCTAAGCTAAACTACCTGGCTGCTAGCCTCAGCCTTTGATTTACTGGGCAGATTTGAAAGTGATATTATGTGATATCTTCTCGTCTAACTCCATCATGAAAAACAAATAGTATTTCCTAAAATATTGAATATTGCTTCAAAGGACTGGTCTGATTAACTACTGCTTTATTTTCCGTCAACAAACATCACAGAGCACCAAATGTGGATTATTCCACAGCTCAAAATACAAAATCAGAGAAAGAACCTTGTTTGGGAACAAACAAGGTTCTTTCTCCGATTTTTTTGATAAAAACTACATCGGAAAGTAGTTTTAGAAAAAACAATTTTTTTATTTATTTTTTTAAATTTAAACTATTTCTGTGAGCTGAAAATTCACAACTTGGAATATATTCCAAGTTGTGAATTTTCAGCTCACAGAAATAGGGTCAGCCCTATCCATTTCAAAATCAGCAAAACTGAATAAATTAGTTTTTGCATGACAACATCAAAATGTTTTTGTATTTTACCATCATTAAAACATTGCAGTGTCAACAATATTGGATCCAGCACGTCTCTCCACACTACTTGTAACTCCTGTAATGAACCTGTCATCTTTGAACTGAAATCCCATACATTTTCAGCTTTTTTTCTCTACTTTTTCAGCCCTCTTCTGCCTCTAACCCATTTCCTTCGCCTGTCATAAACATGTTCCGTTGACTTTCACATGTTTGCCTTTCCCCGAACCGCTCCCATCCTTGTCTCACCGCCCGCGAAAACTCGGAAACTGCTTCCAATTAACTGGATAGGATCAGTGTGCGCCATCCTGCCCGACCCTGATAACATTAACCCACGTTACGCTCCACTGCCAGTGCATGGATTATGACATTTAAAAGAAGGAGAAGAAGAACAATAAGGAAGGGTGGTGGTGGAGGATGTAAGGAACATGGTTGGGTTCTAGAAGATGGGAGGGATGTGCCCTTGGGTGCTGTCTTCAGTGTTGGTATATTTGGCCCTGTGTGAAAGGGAGGGTTATATAAGGTTTTAAAGCCCTTTCCAATATCATCCGAATGGAGAAGTTCAGTATGCTGGAGAGCTGCTTCAGCTTCCAGTCCAACGCTAACCAACCGCCCACTGATAAGCTCTTACATAACCTGCCATAGTTCAGCAGGCCTCTTGTTTCCGATGGAGATGTAAATGTAGGCAGGTAGAGTAGTGACGCTCCTCCGTTAACACACAATAACTCACAATGAATTGTTCCAGTCCTTTTAAAGATTGTGTCATTCTGGCTGTGTTGTGTTTGAGAGGTTTCTGTTTGGAGGGGGAAGGGTGATGGGAGAGATGGTAGAGGAGATTACCAGCAGAGAACAACTTGAATGTGTCACATCAATTTCCTTTGAGCCTCTCAGCCTGGTTAAATAAATCAGTGAAGGCAGAATTATCCCCGGTGGCTGATAATGAACTATTAATCCAGAAGCTTGATTCTAAATGAGTGATAATGAGATAAGTATTATACTGTACATCATAATGTATAATAATACTAATAATAATAGTGTGTGCATATGTGTATAGAGGGCTGTGTAAAAATGTATATTGTACCAATGGTTTTGTACAACAGATTAAAAAGGGACTGGTTGAGTCATGGTGGATGCGGTGTGGGTGTATGTGTGTGTGTGTGTTTAGTGTATATTTGCTTTGGAAATGGAGGGAGTAAGGGAGAGGAAGAGGGCCATAAAACAGAGATATATCACAAATAGTTCAGAGACAGACAGACGGACAGACATACAGACAACAAAATAAAACAGTAATTAGGAGAATTAACTGGTGTAGGCAAAAAGCTAAAAGTTTTAAGGATGGTGAAAAAGCAAGGACAAATAGAGTTTGGGTGCACATTTCAAACACTGCACTTATCGCTGATATTCCAACATTTATGCCAACGGATATATGACTTTAACGTCCTCAATACAGTGTGTTTTTGTGTGTGTGTGTGTGTGTGTGTGTGTTAAGTGTGTCTCCCTTTTTTCCAGATGTCTTGTCTGACAGCAGCATCTTTCCTCTATTCTATTAGTATGTCCTTGAGTCTGTTTCTATATTGATAAGAGAAATGTTCTGTTGCCAGACCAAAAACACCAGAGGCAAATATCGTGCACAACACACACACACACACACACACACACACACACACACACACACACACACACACACACACACACACACACACACACACACACACACACACACACACACACACAATCGCACTGTATTACCAAGCTTGTAACTGTATGCCGCCCGCCTCTGTTTACTGTACAAACCACATAACCAAATGAAAAATGCCCACACCATTCCAGTATAAGACTCATAATGAGTCCACAGCTATAACATAGGATTCACCAACACATGCAGAAGATAGAATAGTGTAAATTAAAAGCATGTGTTTGAATGGGCTAAGAAATACGCTTATTTGTTAATCTTATTTAGCCAGTCCTCTTTTTTCTTTTCGTTCAGTTTTCACTCTCTCATCTAATTTTGCTATTCTGCTTTCGTTGTCCTGAAGATAACAATGTGTCACTTTTCATACTTTTACTACATTGTATAGTGTCCTGCTAGCTCGTGCTAACTCAAATTCCTTTGCCTGATGTCATGTATTTGAGCCGTGTTCTTTGTTCTTTATTATTGCTTTTATTCTTGTTTGTGTTGGCCTACTTCTGTTGTTCTTGTTCTGCATGGCAGCTCTTGACTCTGTTTATAATATGATCACAATATGACACAAGACATACGTGAGTCAAATTGTGGGACTAGATTGTACAAATGTTGTTCATCAAGAAAATCACACTGGTTGAGAAACAAAATAACCCAGTAATCTGATTGGCTGTTGTCTAAACATTGGTATGCTCGTTGGCAAGGTATTATTTATATTCTATGATGCATATCTGTTGAGCTATTAATCTTTTGTTTGTTTAACAGTCTGGGTATGGAAGAGCAGAAATTGCTTTTCCTTCCATTGTCACTTTTTACTATTTTTATTTCCAAAACGACAGCTACTTCACATGAAACACTGTTCGACGTTCTTTCATTTATTTCTGGCACTGAACCTTTAAATAGTTTTCTGATTATGCGAACATTTCATAGCCTAAGTATTGATTCAATATCTGTACATGGCTCTTCATAAGACCCGAGTGTGTGTCTTCATTTACTGTATAAGATTGAATCTCTATCTACACACTGACACACACATTTAGAGCATTTTAAGCACCAATATTACTCTCATACACACAGACCCGTTACTGGGCAGACACGCAGTTTACTCTCCTCACACAAGGTTAAGTAGGTAATATCTCGCATTGTGTTTCAGCCTACATTTGCGTTCCTGTTAATGAAATCTTGTGTGTGTGTGTGTGTGTGTGTGTGTGTGTGTGTGTGTGTGTGTGTGTGTGTGTATGGAAATGAGGTGCTTCACCCCCTGAAGCGCTCGGTCACAGTTACAAATGAATTGTTATCCCACTTTGGCTCTGGCTCCCCAATTGCCTCCCAGAATAAGCTTTGTCCAATCTCATCTCATCCCGGCTCTATTCAAATATTAGCGTAGCGAAATTAGATCGGGCGCTTAGGAGAGCAAGAGGGAATCTGTTTCAAGATGGAAATGGTGTTCTGGTTTCTCCAGGTGCAATACAATGTGGAGGATTTCATCTTGGGTTGACACTGCTAACAGTTAATAGATACAGGGGGCAACAGTGGATGTGTCTACAGGGTCACAATACGGGGGACAACAGGGCTTCATATTCAGCATTAGCCAATGAGCAAAACATGGTTAAGTGATGGAGGCAGGCAGCTGCAGTTCTCCTAATGAGCAAATGTATTGAAAACAATCACATGCATGCAAAAAGTCCTGCAGTCCTTGACACTGCTCAATATGCTGCTGACAATGAGACTGCGGACAAGAGTGCAACCTCTGAGCATTTGAGTAACAAAACAAGGACAAAATTCCCCAACCAGATTCTTACTGGTAGTGTTTATTGGAATGCACGGACATGGAGAACGTACCACTGCTCTCATGTTCTGGTGACATGTGCTTTCAGGTGGTATAGAAACCTGCCCTGTAGTTAATAATGCTGTAAGGAATGGTTTTATTTATCTGAAAAGTTTGCAAACATTATTCAATCCTTCATCTATAGCTCAGTATTGAGGTAAACAGTCGACGTTTTGCTAATATTTACACTACATTTAACTAAGCTGAGATTTTCACCCGAAGGGAATTTTGAATAAGTGCATTCCAACATGAGGTATACCAACGGAAAAGCAAGAATCATGTTAATCATGTTTAATTTACCATGACATGTATTACCAGTCAGAAAAAGAGGATGACTAATCCATTGGTGTTAGTTACAGACAGATACGTGACTTGGAGCAAATCACCTCAGTATTGATCTACAAGCTTTCATGGAATGGGACTCCTGTCACAAGGACAGAGAGTGTAAAGAATATGCCATTATCTGTTGTTTTAACATCAGCGGGGATCTTCTGCTTCGCACAGATCAATATAGTATCTGTCGTTGTATTTAGTGTCTATATTGACTATTTCGAGGTGAAATTGCAAACTCAGCCTGTTGGTAATTGATATGTATGAATATTTCTAAAAGCATGTTTCAACATTTTTCTTCATATTTCCCATGCATATAATCATGTTGAGTCGCATTTATTTCTATATAGTTTCTGGCAGGCCCTTACCTCGTCTCTTCCACTGTAATGGGGAAATCTAAAGTACAGTATATTGATTGATTGATTGATTGAAACCTTTATTTATTCAAACTCGAAAGGCATTGAGGTTACAATTACATTCAATGAAAAAATAAAAAAGAGCTGTCTTTATTGAGAAACAATGTTATTATACAAGTATGAGATCTCTGACATGAAAAAGGTGGCCTGAAGCTTTTTACAAATGTAAAAAAAAAAAAAAAAAGATTTTGAACATAGCCTATTAGGACAAAGTGTCTCGATCAAGGTTGTTCCTGCATAAAGAATTTGATAGCAGCCGTGGCTTCCATGACGACACGCACCAGATCTTGGTCTAGGCGGAATTTCACTCCATCATTATCTTTGATATAAAACATGTTTTACATTTAGTAATTTGTGTGGAAAATCTCATTCATATACTCTCTGTCAGCTAGTGTTGCCGGTGGACTTGAATGGGTAAGTAAATACTGTTTTATCTCTATTTGTCTCTCTCAGATCCAGAAGAGAGTCACTGAAGACGTTGAGCAGCTCGACATAGAAAGGGGACAGTGAGAAGGATCATCAGACCCGACTCTGTGGCTACATGCTCGGATCTCTTTTGCTTTTTAGAAGAACGTCTATAACTCAACAAGAATCATGGATTTTGTAATGAAACAAGCTTTAGGTGGTAAGTAGTGAACTCAACCCCTTTTTCCATAATGCACGTAAACCTGGCAACGCTTTGGCAATGTTCCATGTCATGATCACGTTGGATATACACGTTTTAAATGGGTCAAAATGTCCAAATTCATTTATAAAACAAATTATTTTAAAGGCCAAAACATGACCAATGGAAAGTATAGGATAATGTGATGTGACATTTTGCCCAAGATAATAGCATTCCTTTTAAATGTAAGTTCATAGCCTTGCCCCCTGCTTTTCATTTACAAGTGAGGTGACTTGTAAAGGTTGGACTCATTCAGTAATGGCATCATGAAGAAAGGTTTTGCAACTGTTCTCTTATAAGCTCGGTGCTCCCATGGGCCAGAGGTCAACATCTCCTGAAATCAACCCTCTCATCTAATTTCATCAGCTCAGTGTCCACCGGCCAAAATTAAACGAGATTTATTCCTTTATAGTTCAAGCTCTCTCTGTCTCTCTCTCTCTCTCTCTCTGTCTTTATTTCTTTCTCCCTCGTTCTTCCCAACCCTCTCTCATCACTCTTTCCCTCCCTTGTCCAATCTTAAATCCTCTCCCTGTTCCCCTATCTCATTTCAAGTTATCGGTTTTAATTCCGTCTATTCCTCCATGCTTTATTCCCTCACTCTCTTAACGCACCTAAATCTCTCTCCCTCTCTCTCTCACTCTCTCTCTCTCTTGAATTCTCTTCTCCTTTACCTTAAATCTCTTTCGATTATTTCAAGGGAGCGGGATAAAATTGCAGCTTGATCACTTGCTATTAGATGTTTGGTACTGTATTACCTTTTTTTCAGAGATGTTTGAATAAACATGCACATTTGGTAATATCTGACTTATTATTCATACATTTACATCTCTTTAAAGACTAAAAGCCTTGATACAGCAATTCATTTTGGTCATAAATTAAACATTTTGTTTGTGAGAAGGAGCCAGAATGTTGTCCAGTTGGACTTAAGAAATCGACAAATTGATATGAACAAATCCTTCTGTAATAACCTTCAAACTTGCGCTAAGAAATGGAAAGCTTAGACGATGTAAGTGCTTCTTCAGAGCTTGGTGCAGGCCTGGGATGCAGTAAAATTCCTGCTCTCCGTCGCCTGATCTCTATTTATTTTCTAATTCACTCATCCGTCTCTCCCCACAGGCCTGTTGCAATTTGCTTGTCTTCATCTTTCTCCATTCATTTTCTACTCGTTCCATCCATTACTTGTCCTCCCTGCCGTGAGTGCGGCAGATTGGGTTGTTAGCATTTTTCTTCTCCATCTACACTCCATCTCCTAGCGTCCATAGCTTAAAAAATCTACCTTCTCTTATCCTTATCCTATCTCTTCCTCCATCCCTTCTTCTGTGCATGTTATATATGCTGCAGTATAAACGTCTACCATTCCACCAATCCTTACATTTCCCCATTCTGTCCATTCATCCCAAATTGTAATTTACCTCCCTTATAGGTGCCGTCTAGTGCTGTGACCTTTTCTCCTAGAACAGACTGGCATTTATTTCATTGGGACGCAGCTGGCCGTCCATGAATATAAACAAACACCCGCAGACCCCCCCCCCCACCCACGCACACACACACAGATGAGGTTTCAGTCATGGTTTTAGTCCCGAGGGGAACAATACCATTTCGAAAATGAAGCATATTCCAGCCAGTGAGCGCAGGGTGTTTTGGTGGGCGTGTCAGGACATCAATCTAACAACCCTGCAGTGTTTCTCATGCATAGAAATTACTTTGGTGGCCCGACCAAATTGATTGTGTGCCAGAAATAAATAGTTTTGTGTATTCTATGGGTCTATAATATAAATCAAAGGGGACATAGGTACTTCCTTCACCAAAAACCTACATGTTGACCATTGAAATCTTGATTAAGATGAGTTCTTGACTTGGGGAAAAAACGGATAACAATTGGGAAATCATTCATTATGTGTTCTGGGTTGATATTTTAAAACATATAGGTTAATATTATGGCTAAAAAGAGGTAAAGGAAAATATTTGCGATGAGTTTTGTGTTCCCTAACAGCACCAAACACACGTCTAATAGTCGAATAGACTAAAGCAGTCACAAACATAAACCAGGAACACAACACATGCTGGAATACCCGGATACATGTGCACACAAAGACATCCACTCTGTCCAATTTAGCTGCACTCAAACTTTAATCTAATTTAGCCTGACACACACACACACACACACACACACACACACACACACACACACACACACACACACACACACACACACACGCGCACACACGCACACACGCACACACGCCAGGCCTCGCTAATGTCATTAGATGCAGGACACCTCTTAAACATTTCATTGGCTGAGACTAAGGTATAGATTTCTGCCACGGGCCACAGATTGTATTTACTGGCTGCTAAATTAGGAATCGGATTCATCAGAGTTTCCATGTTGTGTTAAATTAAGCAGGCTGTGGTAGATCAATGGACCAGGGTGTGAGCCTCGCTATGTATGCACCAATTGTATTGCAGAAATAAAAATGGATCTGGATTAATTCATTATTTTTTTTGCTAATATGGTGACTATAGGATTTGAAATGTTACTCTCTTTTTCCAGAAATAGGTTTACAAATAATGCCATGAAATTTGGTATAAAAAATGTCCTGTTCTAGATGATGACTCCATATGACATATTAAAATCAATGGGGATCTTCCTGACTTTTCATCGAGCCAAATCCACACGTCAAATATTGTTCAACACTTTAGGTAGCAGCGTAACATAACTACAATCAGCCGCAGTGCAATGGTTTTCTTGGGTACCCTGCCCAAACACACATGCTTGTCTGTGTGCACACATGAACAGACACACAAAGCAGACGACTGCCATGGCAACTTGTAGAAGCTCACCATGCAACTTCCCTTCTAAAAAAATAAATAGCCTTCAGTTTAAGCTAAAGCATCAAATGTATCAACAACCCATTTTAAACTCAAACCACCAAAAGCCAAATTTCTCCAACTATCAAATGCCCAAAATAGCTGTAGCTAGCCTCCACTAATGTGTAGAGAGCGATTCAGTGTGTGTAGCTGACACACAGACAATTTGATGGCCACACAACGTGGGCAAAACAGGATTTACTTCAGGATTTACTTTTAGAAGTGAGTGAATTCCTAGCAATCCCATTTGTACACAGTTGAGAGATCAATACAATTATAGTTGGTGCCAGCAGTGTTTAACATATACAAATTGTGTTGTGTCTTTTTCGTTATGTTAAATACTCCTGAGCATATTGTTTTGTCTCTCTTGTGTGCTCGTGCACAAAGCTTCATTTAAAATGAACAGAGATAAAGGTTAATTTAAATTGACATAAATATCAAGGGAATTTCCACAGACAATTAATTTAGTCCTTTACAGCATTACCACACGTTTGAGTGAGAAAAATACATGGTGGAATACTGGCGGTCATTTTGATTTTAGAAAGTAGTTGATTAGATGTTACCACATGTGTCTTGTCTCCACAAAGGTTATATCGAATTTGAAACATTTATTTTGGTCCCAATATCTACTTCCTGCCTGTGCTGCCTTTTCCAGGATATTACGCACGAGAACATCTCCCCCTTTCTCATAAAGAAGCTCATTTGAAAGATAATGTTGAGATAATATCTGAGAGATTAGCGTCAACTGGTCCTGACCAGGCATGTATGAGATCACGGTTTCATTTCCTGTGTACAGGCGGGATGATAACAAAGAGGCAAAGATGGTTCAATAACAGGAATAACATTTGAAGTGTATTTGGTTTTGGGTTTGGGTTTGGGCTAAAACCAATAACCATGCAGTGACGTAATCACAAGCTTGGCCCTGCCTCCCAAGGTTCTAATCACTGCGGCGGACTCAAGTGACTTATGAGGGCCTAATTTAGCGATGCGGGTCATTCATTATTTAAATGAGCTCCATTTTTCAAACCCTTCCATCCTAAGAAAAAGGATCCAGCAGCACTGCCTTCTATCTGGCCGGCTGGAAGGGGGGAGGCAATGGTCCACACTTTTCTTCTGTCTGGGGCATTAGGTCGACACCAACGTAGTTTATCTCTGTCCTTTCCTTTGTCTTTAATCTTTCTCTTACTTAATACGGTTCAATGTAGTTTTTTTTAAAGAAATGTTGCAAATGTACACAGCATGGATAGATGGATGGATAGATAGATAGATAGATAGATAGATAGATAGATAGATAGATAGATAGATAGATAGATAGATAGATAGATAGATAGATAGATAGATAGATAGATAGATAGATAGATAGATAGATAGATAGATAGATAGATAGATAGATAGATAGATAGATAGATAGATAGATCGATAGAGTACTTTATTGATTCCAAAGGAAATTCGAACATGATGAGAGGGAGCTTTGGGAGTTTTGGCCTTTATCAGTTGCAAGGCAATTGATCTAAATGTGCCACTTGTCACTAACCTCTCCAAGGCAAGGCAAGGCAACTTTATTTATATAGCACAATTCAGACACAAGGCCATTCAAAGTGCTTTACAGGGACAAGATTAAAATACATAAAACACATTAGAAGACATTTAAAAGCAAATGAAAAGAAGTAGAAAAAAAAGTACAGGTTAAAATCGAAACAGAAAAGTCTTCAGACTCAATTTAAAAGAACTGAGGGTTGCAGCAGACCTCAAGTTTTCTGGGAGTTTGTTCCAGATATTTGGTGCATAAAAACTAAAAGCTGCTTCTCCTCGTTTAGTCCTAACTCTTGGGACTGCAAGTAAACCTGTCCCAGACGATCTAAGGGCTCTGGACGGTTCATAACGTATCAGCAGATCTCCATTAGTGTCCCGCTTAAATCTTTGCAGGGTGCCCCAGAGGTCACATGAGCCGTGAGGTTGAGAGAGCTTCATTCGTTTCTCAATGTGAGAGGTACAATTGCTAATTTCCTTCATCAAGCTACACTACTCTGCATATTCAGAAAGCTTTTCCTATCGGGGAAAAAGGTCAAAACAGCTGACATCAATGAGAGTAGAAAATTAATGTCCATATGTTTCATCCATCTTAAACTTGGAAGCATGTATTTAAGGCTTGGAACAAAATATTACCTTCACCTGCAAATGTCACTGTGCCACGATTTAATTTATTTGACAAATCCATTTCTTTTTTTACAATGTCTCTTGGCTTTCCTTCTAAAACATTACCTCAAGTAATTCAAAATCTGCAATTTCCATTCAGATATTCTTGTAAACCATGGTAATTTAAAAACTAAAAATCGTCTTGCAACCTAGCTTTAATTTCCTGTTTTTTTCTGGAGCTCTTTTCTTACTCTTTATATTGTTGTTTTTCTGTGTCCCTCAATTCCCTCCCTATAACCAGACAGTAAAACAATAGTATTCCAGCTGGGATGATGCAGGATGCAAAAGCCACAGCCATTCAGACATGTGAAAGCCCATGTGTCCTTCCACATACATATTACATGGCATCCACTCTGTTGCCTTGGCGCGGGAGTCGGGACGATACAGTTTGTTTAACCTTTATGTATCCGAAGGGGATTCGCTGAGTGTGCATGCTATGTTCAAGCAGCGCTAACAGAATTCACATACAAAAACCCACTGTCCTATTGACTGTAATTGAGTTGTTAAATTATACGAGAAAACAAAACACAGAGCATACTAATGTCAACATACTTTAATTCATCATGAATGAGTTCTTAAATCATCATATACAGTTTGTGTTAGGATTATCGTTTAAACACACATGCACATATGGTGTGTGTTTGAGTGTGGTTCAACAGAATGAAGCACACACAGCGGAGAGTCTGACCTTAACCCGACTCCCCAGTGAGTCCCGGGGAACATTTCACCGTCCCGCCCTCCCACCAGCTGAGTGCTAATTTGTCATCTTAAGGGTTTCTGCCACCACACACACACACACACACACACACACACACACACACACACACACACACACACGCGCGCGGTAACACTTTACAATAAGGTACACAAAATTGTAGTAGCTACTACATACCTACTACATAGATATGTGTTACCTACTACATAGGTTTTTTTTTATGTTACCTACTACATAGGGTTTTTTTTGTGCTACCCAACACAGTTTTTTTTTGTGTTACCTACTACATAGGTTTTTTTTGTGCTACCTAACACATAGGTAGCACAAAAAAAAACCTATGTGTTAGGTAGCACAAAAAAAACCTAACACATAGGGTTTTTTTTTGTGTTACCTACTACATAGGTTTTTTTTTGTGCTACCTAACACATAGGTAGCACAAAAAAAAACCCTATGTGTTAGGTAGCACAAAAAAAACCCTATATAGTAGGTAACACAACAAAAAAAAAACCCTATGTGTTAGGTTTTTTTTTGTGCTACCTAACACATAGGGTTTTTTTTTTGTGCTACCTATGTGTTAGGTAGCACAAAAAGAAAAAAAACTATGTAGTAGGTAACACAAAAAAAAAATTCTATGTGTTAGGTAGCACAAAAAAAACCCTATGTAGTAGGTAACACAAAAAAAAACCTATGTAGTAGGTAACACATATCTATGTAGTAGGTATGTAGTAGCTACTACAATTTTGTGTACCTTATTGTAAAGTGTTACCGTGGCAATTATGACTACTGTACAACTCCGGCAGACACTCTTGGGTTCTCAAACCAAAGAAGGAACCACACAGTTATTAAGGCCCCATTTCTTTAGAGTAATTTACTCTGTTCCTTAAAAAAGCAGAAAAAACAATCAGTATTTAACTTTGATAAAGCCATCTATACATTCGTCTCTAGCGCTAATAGTCATCTTAAGCATTAGTATTAGTAATCACCTAAAGAGTCATTCTTAATTGGCTAAGAATCACTTACATTATCCTATCAAAGCACTATGGCTTTGAATATACGTAAATGGTGCCCGGAAGTTACACAACCAATAGTAGGCCTATACTTTTTCATTTTTAAGACATTTAATCTTTGGGAAACAGTGATACACAGAAGCAGAAAATACACAGCTCTCCATTGATCATACTCTCACCTCTACTCAAATAATCTCCTCAGCCGTGGAACATATTGAGCCCGTATTCCCCGGCTAAAGAAAGGCGCTGATGGCAAACCATGGCCGCCAGCCAGGCTCTGCTCTCACCAGCGCCCGAAAGGCAGACCATTACCTAGATGAAGTTTTCTCTCCTGCTGGAGGATCCATAATTCATACGCGCTCAGGTGGTCCTGTATTTACTATCGATCAGACAGAGGTTAGAGCACCAATATCGACCGGCCAGGAGAGTTGCTTTCACGTCAAGAAAGCAGCTTCTGTCACAGATAAAGAGGTGTGACTGTGTTCGGAGCAGAGGCAGGGAACTAAAGGGGAAATAGATACACCTAGTTCAGCACATAAGCAGGCAATTACTTTTTGTTAATGTATTTAGATTTTAATGGAGACTTGTTTTTTCATATCTTTTTTTCACTCTTCTAATATGTGAGAAAATAGTTGGCTACTGGTTAATTTGTCTGTCTGTTCAAATGTTCAATATTTGAACATTTACCTTTCCATTGGTGTGACCAGAAACTTCATTATGTTAAACTTGGTGTAGTGACTGTACTAAGAATGCAGGAAATGACACATATAGTATGCTATGATAAATAACTGGGGTGTGTGAATGAATACCTGGATATGGAGGTATGGCAGTAGGTAGTACTAACAGATGGCCAACACCAGATGGAAGCATGTTCCTTCCTCTGTTTCAGTGGTTCTTTGAAGCTTTTCCAATTGGCTCTTTTCATTCCATCTTGTTTTCCAAGATGCCTCAAGGATTTGCAGGAAACCCCATTGCCACATACTCCTTAGAAAATGCAAACACACTGAGTTTTCATAACAGACGGACGTGGGTGTCATATACATGTGGTCTATTGTCATGTGTTTTTATTAATTTAGCCCAAATTAAATGTGGATTCTGGATAATGCTTGCTGTCGCAATATTTTTTTTTTAAACAGTGAATATCTCCTCAGGACAAGCTACCTGTCCGTACTGTTAGTGCACTGCAAACAAATCCAGTGTTTTAATACAGCCTAGGCTCTGTCAACTATATGTAAACACATGTTTTGTAAACAAAGCGGGCACCGTAGCAAACAACATGCTCAGTGTACTATTTTGTCCCAATTGATGGCAGTGCCAATGCATGGGGTTTAAGATTTACCTTTAGATATCCAAATCTGACGGTAAGAGTGAAGCATATTTTCTTCGTATTCATGACAAAAATTATGTTGGTTACACAACACAATCGACCTGTCTTTCCCTCCAATATCTCCATCTCTTTTCCTGTACAGGGGCCACCAAAGACATGGGCAAGATGCTGGGTGGGGATGAGGAGAAGGAGAAGGACCCGGACGCAGCCAAGAAGGAGGAGGAGCGGCAGGAGGCGCTGAGGCAGCAGGAGGAGGAGAGGAAGGCCAAACACACCCGCATGGAGGCTGAGAGGGAAAAAGTACGGCAGACCATAAGGGACAAGGTATAGTGAGCTTTCCTTTGGTTTGACCAATGCTTTGACTTTCTGACTCACTTATGCCTCGTTTCCACCGAGCAGAGCTGGTTGGGTCGGAGCAGTTTGGTCTGGTTACTTTGGCTTTTCATTTGACAAAAGTTTGGTAGGGTCCGGAAATAAGCAAGCCTAACCGCTCTGAGCCTCTCCTATTTTCGGTACTCCTCAGTTGGGGTACCAGCCGCCTGAAAGGGAGCTATGCACTGCCGTCCGTTGATTGGTCGAAAGAATCATTTCCGCATTAAATCGCTGTGTGTAGTCACCTCGGCGAAGTGAAGAGAGTCTTGCGTTAAAATGTTGCGAAAAATGTCGGTGCAGCACTCTTATTATCTTACTTATTTTGTGTTTTTTTTTGTTCCTCTTCATTACATTTATCAGTGGGCTACACTGTGTCCTGCTGCTGTTCGCTCACTGTCCCTGTGGGCTTGTACCGAGCTGTCTATGTGCATTTACCGGCGTAATAACACACGTTTCCACCAGCCTGGCTGTGTGGTCATTAAAAAAATCAATCAATCAATCAATCAATACACTCACAACACGGCGGGAATAAATATAAAAGCGGCTGGTTTGGCCAAGTAAAAATGAGAGACCGCTGGCTTGACCGCAGTTGATCCACGGCCCGATATTCTGGTGGCAGCTATCGCCGTCCAGCCTAAACCCCGCCCTAGCATAAGGGTAGGGTCGGTGGTGGAAACACCACCAGATTTAGCGTAAGCGAGCTGTCCCGCTCTGTGCCACTCCGACCCGACCCGCTCTCGTTGCAAACGAGCTCGCTTACACCAGAATGCTGCACACTATGAGCCCTTTCTCACTGCAGAAACCTAACAACTGGTTACCTGGTGCTTCCCATCTTTCCATATAGGAAGGTCAAACTCCAACAACACTTGTAGCATAAAGAACTATTCTATTTTCAGACCAACACATTTTCAGCTTGATGCCTTCATAATAATTCCATATATTTGTTGTTATCTTAAAAAAAAATAGAGGTAAGAGAATCTTATATAAGTGTGCTAAACTAACATCTTCATTATGTGACACTGCTCCTATACATCTTTACAACTCCTAAATGCAATCGTATTATACTTGCGAAAGAGCTGCCCTGCATATCATTTTGTGTCCCTTCTATTCAGTATGGGCTGAAGAAGAAGGAGGAGAAGGAGGCAGAGGAGAAAGCGGCCATGGAGCAGGCCTGTGAGGGGTCGCTGACACGCCCAAAGAAAGCCATCCCACGGGGCTGCGGAGACGACGACGAAGAGGACGAGGAGAGCATTCTGGACACAGTGCTCAAGTTTCTGCCAGGACCTCTTCAGGACATGTTCAAGAAGTAAAAGACAAAGAAAAAAAAAAACTTTAAGAAACCCTAAATTCAGGGTCTAGTCTAGCCTGGGCTAGGCTTTTGGGGCAAGGGGAGGCGGGGATCTTTGTGTCTGGGACTTAGGGTTGAAAGGGTGGAGTGAACTAAGTGTTGCAGGTTTGGGGAAAGAGAGAATGGGGGAATCGGTTTAAGCATTTGTAAGCAGGAAGGGTTTGAGCGTAGATTTGGGGCATTTAGAGGTTGTTGGAGCAACAACGGATTTGGGAGGGGGGGTTCTTGCCAAACTGTTAGGGGCTAAACACTGCCTTTCTAGAAGTCGTTTACTTTGATCTTTTCTACTCCTCGATGATTGCATCATTCTTCCCCCTATTGTTCTGCCAGTTGCTGTACAACTTTTCAACTGCCACTTACCAAATGTTTTCGATTTGTAAGTTGTTGTCTTTTTCTTATTGTTATTTTTACACGGATTAGGATCAGACATTTTAAATGGTTGGTCATCATCGGTTGCAAAGCAATGGTGACCAACGGTGAACAGTATTTCCTCTTGCTTCTGTGTTTTTTCAAATTTCACTGCCACCATGTTTTCCAGGAGATGGAGCATGTTGTGTTAATTTCAATGGGTTTTTTCTACTTTTCCGAACCTGGTGTAGGTCTTTCTTTTGAAAAAAATTTAATAAATACATTTTGAGTTTTTAGGACATGTGCCTTCATATCATCTCCTCCAGCAGAGGAATTGTGAATGAGGTTTTCACCTTGAGTCAAACAGGTGTACAGTTGTTGGAAGCATGTTTGTTTACAAGAGATAAAACATCAGGCACTAGCACGTTTATGGGTTTCCAGAAGCCAGTGTTGGAACTAGGTACTGCTGGAAATACCAAACCAAGTTTTGAAGGCATTGAAGTCCACATGTAACTATTTAAAAGACAAGGAGCTTCAGAAGAACTGTTTGCTGCAGGACATGTTCTTTTCCCCCTCCTACTTGCATCTCTGGTTTCACAAGAGCTAGACTTTATAAGCCTTTCAGCTAGTTAGACTGCCATCATGCCAGACAAGTATAACGATTTTGGTCTATATAACATTTAGCTCAAAGTATCATCCATGCAAGCAAACAACTTATTAAAAAAAAATCAAATACCCATTTACAAAAAACAAATCACTGCAGTTTTTTCAAGAAATTACTGATTTAAACAACGCTCAAACCAATTTGTGATGATTTTTAGTTGTGCAGTCCCCATAGACAATCAGAGCATTGCCCATTTGGAAACAGAGGGGGTAGCCAGTACCGTACATGTTGTAATTTCATGTACCACCATTGATGATCGGTTTAAAGTGGGTTTTGCATTAAGCACTTGATTAACTGATGGCTATTAAGTGTCTCTTAATTAAAACATTTGCTTTTTTCTTCTTCTTCACACATGAATGCACATGCCAGGCAATGTTTACACACTTTATTTATTACTTTTTTGTTAATGCGCTGTCAGTTTATTTGAATGCAACCAAGACTGTTCCTTTACTTCACATTCCAACTGAGCTAACCTTTCCCCTCATCTTTAAGTTTATATTGAGTGAAGCTCATTAGCATCGAGACCAAAGAAATACTGGTGAGACCTTACTATTTCTTTTGTCACAGCCAAAACAAAAACCAATGCATGCCAAACCTAGTTTTTTTATTGTACTTTTGAGGCCTGCAGGAGAACCACAGCAGCCTTTTCATCGTGTGCATGCATCCCAAATACCACCACTAAAATGATACTCACCCTATATCCTCACAAACATTCCATTGCTTATTAAAACGAGATAACTTCAGGCTGAACCAGAGAAAACTGGTTTGTGGGTGATCAATCTCGATGCCTGAGTAGGTAACTTAGAATTGAGTATATTCTGCACCCTGCATCTCTTAATCCAACGAAATATACTTAGTGAAACTAACTTAATATATGGACATGTATTGATCAAAACAAAGCATGTTGGTTATTCCTTAATGATCTGGTGGCTTTTCAGTGGTACGTCATGCGATGGTGTGATTAATACATTGTCCCATGAGTTTGTCACTTAAAATTACAAATGAGGAAGTTGTCCTAAACACTACAAAAAACATTTCCCTTTGTTTCTTTTTCAAGCTCAGATAGGACTTTTCACTAGACAAAGCCATATTGTTTAGATTGCAATAATTAATCATCAACATTTAAGTGTCTCAAGTTTGTTATCTGTTGAAAAAAAAGAATGAAAAAAAGAATCTGTCTGTAAATCCTCACAATACTTGTCTCTTTAAACATTGACACAGAGAAAATGTATGTAGAAAAAAGAAGCCATTGTTATAACTGTCTAACTGTACTACATGTGTACTGAAATTGTGTGTTTATATGTGTGTGTCTTTTCTACGTGTCTGTAATGTGAGACCATATTGTTGATTCATATAGTCCTGGTTTACACTATATGTAAATGTCAGTTTGAACTTTGTTGTGCACAGGCAGAAGCTAGGGTCGCTCCCTAATTGTGCCATGTCTTAAAAAAAATACTTAAAACATTCCTTTCCGATATTGAGCATGCAATTGTTTGGTAGAGAAGAGAATAGACCAAATAGAAAAAATAGAAATTCACATTTCTGTAGGAGACTCCAGGCAACAGAATATGTGCATTGGATCCAGAAAAATATTCTTTGCAATTGGCTTGTTGAGGGTGTGTGTATATATATATATATATATAGTATATACATCCTTTGCGATCTTGGCCTTTAGACACTGACACTGAAATCATCTGTAGGCTTTTAAAGAGAGAATGGGGGAAGTGCAATTAAAAAGAATAAGAACATATATAATGAATAAAATGAGATGACAGACTTACAGTAAATAGGTGCAGTGCAGGAATTGAGTGCTTTGTTTTGAGTTGTCAAAGGCAAATTCCCTTCATTTATTTTATTGATTACATTCCAACAATTTCTAATGCACCTGACACCAGGCCATGTTCACATACAGTGCATGTAATCAGTTTATTAAAGCCTTGTATCTCCCGGGGTTGGATAGGAAAAACGGGGACATGAATACTGGATTAGGCTGAATTGGTTGGGCCCTTCATGGAAACTACAGCCATACATGTACATCCTCTGTATGTTAAACCGTCTCTCAGTGGGACTCGTCTCAAGGCATCACAGCATGTGAACTGTCTTTGAAAAGGGCTATTACCATGTCATCTATATGTATCAGTAAGTCATCCGTCGCGTCTGTGCTTGTCGTGAAATGTTGTTATAAAATAATTGTGGTTGCATGAGATACTTCATTGTGGTTAGCTGTGTTTGTGGAGCCGCTCTTGCTTTTCGGTATAGACTTATTGGGTTAATACACAACAGTGTAAGAAGCAAGTTGACAGTTGTTTCTCTAAGTAGGCAATTAAAATAAATACAATTTTTTTATGGAATATATAAACTTTATGGGCCAGTTTCACTGACATGGGTGAAGCTTAGTCCTGGACTAAATTGTCCTTTTAATGCTCATTCAAACTTCCATTTATTCAAGTACTGAGCCTAATCCATGTCTACGAAACCGGCCCTATGTTTTTCTAACAGAAGAAGTGGGTGAATGACAGATACAATCTGCAAGTTTAGATTTTGTAAACATATACATGACAAGCCTCAGACACATTTAAAACCCCTGTCAAATCCTGGCTAGTCTTTCTCAAACAGCATAGCTCAAAGGCTAACATTGGAAGATGTTAGGCAAGACTCAAGCCAAAGAGACTGCAACTGAAAAACTGGATTATCAAAGCATCTTCTGTTGTCAGGAGCCCAGAAACATTCAAATAACTGGCTTGGAACTGCCATTCCAAACCACAGTTCATCTTCTTCCCAAAAAAATTAAGAAACTCCATTAAGTTTGGTGACTGTTATCAACACAAAAAAAAAATGTCTACTAGCAAAAGACATGCCATAAATGTTTACGCCCTAAATATAACCTTTATGAAATGCAAGGAGCGGTAGAAATGGAAAGACATTTTGTAGATAGACAATTTCCCTTTAAACGTTATCGTTCATCGAACTCCGAACAAGGCTGGTCTTTTAGTTTTTTTCTTCTGAACACTGTAATGATGTCATAACAATTGTCTTTTTTGCAACATTTTTATGTACATTTACAAATACCACTGTAACTGCCCTGCTGATTCCTGCCAAAAAAATATAAGAGTGGAAGTTGATGTGAATGTTTTACCAAGACCCTTTCTCACCGCGTTTACGTTCCCTCCTAGGGGAAATCAAGTTTTCGGTGAGCTCCCATTAGCCGTGAGCACAACTGTTACTGTGAACAGAAACTCTTTGAATACATTCCAGTCTTCTTGGCATTTGCACTAGAATAGGTTAAAATGTTACACTGACAATGGTTATGGCATCTAAAGAGTCCCAATTTGTTTTGTTTTTCACATTCACAAGGCCCTATAAATGGTAAATGAAACATATGAGATTTAAGAAATGTTGCTTTCAGCTAAGTGAATGGGGTTCAATGCCTGGACGCATTCCCTTTATTTGTGCCAAAATTGGCGATATCCTGGTTTGCTGATGATGTGATGTTGTCCTGAACTAGCTCTTTTCACTGTCCAAAGTGGCAGCTGGAGACCCAATGTGCGAGAGCTCGAAATGACATAGACTATGGTGGTAAAAAGTGTGAACTACTAATAACAAAATCTAGAAGAACATGGGAAAACAATTCAAAAACAATGTATTTTAACTGAAAAAGGGAATGGAATTGTATTGTATTAAACTTCCAGCCAATGAATCAAGAGGGTCCATCTTTTTAATTCAGGGTGAAAATTATTTCAGGGTGCAGAGGTTGAGAATGTAAAATATTACTTATGCTATTTTTTTTTCTTCTAAAATTGCATGTCATGTACTCTATGTGGAGCCCAATCACTGTAAAACGGTCTCAGTGTGGGAATTTAATCATTCTTTTTGGAAATTAAATACATAACACTAATAAAAAAAGTTTATGAAAAGATACTATATTATTCTCAATTTGCTTGGTTTTACTATACTTTTTTTTGCATTTCATTAAGGTTGTAGTCAGTGATTCTGGAGAATGTTTGTTGTCAAAACCACTTACCTGTCTACAGAGCCTATGCTGTCTATTACCACCAGATTTGTTGTCAATGCACGCACAGTACGGACAGGTAGCGGGTCGTAAGGGGATAACACTGGTTTTGACAAAAAGCGATTTTTACAACAGGCTTTCTCCAGAATCGCTGACCTTTATTAGCTACTTACACGTGTGTGTGTGTGTGTGTGTGTGTGTGTGTGTGTGTGTGTGTGTGTGTGTGTGTGTGTGTGTGTGTGTGTGTGTTTTGTGCACAGTGGGCTGGACCCTCAGCTGCACTGGGACACCGCCAGGAGGGAAAATCACAGACATTTGAACTGGAAATGAAGGGAGAAAGAAGGAAATGGAGGAAAGTAACCTGAGGAGTGATGAAGGGGGACAGATGATGGAGGCAGGAAGGCAAGGCTGTGATTTTGAATGGCCACTAAGAATATATAGCTGCGAGTTACAGGCAGAATGTTAAGACAAATGTGAACATGTCTCGTTTTCTCATCTGGTTAAATTATCAGCCACATCACCACAATAGCTGAATAGCAAGCCTAATGTCATTAAGAAGACTTTTAGGAGTCAATTGTCCTCCATACATCTGTGTCACCTACTGTATGTAACACGCAAGGTCACCTAGGCACTCACGTAGGCCAGGCTCAGGGCAGCATACCATGAACTATACTGCACAACCTTAATCAGACAACTGGATCAATTCCAAAAAATTGTGAATTGGTCAATCCCTTAAAACAGATTTGGTGAATTGGTCAATCTCTAAAGACATAATTTGGTCAATGGGCGAGTAATGAGTTGGGATTTAGATTCATTACTTTGGACAATAAAATGTTCTCAATTGTATCTGTATACGTGAGCACATTTGTGTGACTGTTTCACTCCTGGTGTATGTGTAGCCTCTTGGAAAATGAAATGCCACATCACAGGTCACACACAGGGCCAGCCAATGTCCCAGGAGATGTGAGAATTTACAGCAGGTCAGTGCTTTGGTTGATCTCTAGCCTGACCCAATCTAAAACCAAATCCCAGCAGTTTATGTTCATCCACATAGTTGAAAAATAGTGAACCCCATACTTATAACGACTGACTTTTGTGTCATATATATTTTGTGTTATAAAATAAAATAAAAAACCTAGATACAGCACACAAGCTGTACATTTGGTAGAGCTTATATAAATATGTTTGTTTGCACTGCTAAGTTAGCAGTTTTTACTACAATGATTACATTTCGTCAATGTAATTCAGCTAATCACCACAGACAGACGGTATTTTTACAAAAACTCAAATTTATACAAAAGTCACAGTGGTCACTGTCAGACTTTTAACAGCACGGTATCACATTAAATTGGGGTGACTGTGGTAGAGCGGGTCGGCTGATGATCAAAGGGTTGGAGGTTCGATCCCCGCCCTGCCACCTGTGTCATGGTTGTTGTGTCCTTGGGCAAGACACTTCACCCAACTTGCCTCGTGTGAATGTCGATAGTTAGCCTGCTATCGGTGTATGTGTGTGTGAATGGTAACGTGGGAAAGGAAAACAGGTCTCCCTTGTAAAAGAGTCTTCGGTCTCAATGGGATTTACCTGTATAAATAAAGGTTAGAGAAATTCATGAGATTTGCAATTGAAAACCAAAGAAAAAACAAGATGATGGTTTTTATTATAGTCTCGTAACCTTTGCCAAAATGTAGTTATCCCTGGGAATTACAAATGGTTGATGCATACATGTTTAATGTCATAAGACATACATTATTCATATGTACACTGAGTAGTTTGTACATAAAGGGACGTCACATCTTCAAGAAATAAACAAGGGACGTCACATCTTCAAGAAATAAACTTGCCTTCATGTATAGGTTAGCTTTGTGTGATCCATTGACTGGTAACATTTATGGAACGGTCTTCTCCTAGTGTTATATGATATTTTCCTGCCGTCCTATGATAATGTATCCTGTCATTGATTAGATGTACGGAAACTTTCTCGTTTCATTTAAATCAAATGGGAAATAAATGGGACTGCAGCAGTGGAAATGCTCCAAAACATGTGTGTGCAAAAACAATTGTTCAATACAAAATGTGTTTTACTGTTATTACTGATATTGTATCTATTGTTTTGCTGAGTTCTTTGGTATTGAACTCCAGCACCTAACCAGCTTGAATCTCATCAATTACAAGTGAATGCAATCAAACTAATGCAGCTGGATGGCGCCATTTAGCCAAGAGAGAGGAGGAACAGAGAACCTTTGATTTTAGGGATGAGACTTATTTGGTTTCAACTGTCAGTAAAATATGACTTTAGACATGTAGCTTTTATAACTGGATTGATTAACATGAAGCATTTCCATTCGTCTGGTCTCTAAGTGTATGTTTGGGCCAATCATAGAGCTTGTTTTGGTAATTAAATCCTTATGAATTTAAATCTACTTCTGTTGATAAAAGTACTAAAGTATGTTAGAGTCCACTGTGATGGAAATGAATGTTATATGTATGAATATACAGTGACTTGCAAAATTATTCATACCCCTTGAACTTGTCACGTAACAACCACACACGTACATTTATTTAGTTGGGATTTTATGTGATAGACCAATACAAAGTGGTGCATAATTTTGAAGTGGAATGAAAATTATACATGGTTTTCAATTTTTTTAATAAATAAACTGAAAAGTGTGGCATGCAAAAGTTTTCAGCCCCTCTGAGTCAATACTTTGTAGAACCACCTATCGCTGCAATTACAGCTGCCAGTCTATTGGGGTATGTCTATACCAGCTTTGCACATCTAGAGACTAACATGTTTCCCATTCTTCTTTGCAAAATAGCTCAAGCTCCAGATTCAGCATCAGATTGGATGGAAAGCGTCAGTGAACAGCAATTTTCAAGTATTGCCAGATATTCTCAATTTGATTTAGGTCTGGACTTTGACTGGCCATTCTAACACATGAATATGCTTTGATTTAAACCATTCCATAGTAGATCTGGCTGTATGTTTAGGGTAGTTGTCTTGTTGGAAGGTGAACCTACGTCCCAGTTTCAAGTATTTTGCTGACTCTAACAGGTTTTCTGCCCTGTATTTTGCTCCATCCATCTTCCCATCAACTCTTACCAGCTACCCTGTTCCTGCTGAAGAGAAGCATCCCCACAGCATGATGCTGCCACCACCATGTTTCACGTTGGGGATGGTGTGTTCAGGGTGATGTGCAGTGTTAGTTTTCCGCCACAAATTGCATTTTGCATTATGATATTTAATAACCACCCTCATCCTAACTAGACACAACTGGTATTTCATTGTCGCGATACCGCCCTAAAACCCTTGGTGCTCCCCTGTAAATATAACAACTCTAATCTTTGATGTTGAATAGGCCATTGTGAGAATGAGATGGCATCAACATGAAAAAAATTATGGTGGATGATTTTTGGTTTGGCATTGTGTCGCTGAATTCTAATTATCTTCCCTCACCCTCTTTGTAGTGAAAGGTTTGCACTGGGTGTGTATAGGGGTGTTGTTGTTAGTAATAATGCTGAGTGGCATGTGTCAACTGTCAGTGTCATCATCACCCTCATCATCGGGTGGTGACTTGGGTAAGGATAAGGGGGAAGACTCTGGACAGACATGGTAAGCCTTAACGGCAGGGCCGGCGGTAGCCAGGGGCCAGGGTGGGCCGTGCCCACCCAATCAAAAAAAAAAAAACATTTTTTATATATAATACATGTTGCATCTGTCTCTTGCCCAGAATAGGTCAATTGCCACCAGGTGGAGAGATAGACCTCAAAGTGTCCATCATGGCCTCTTCACCTGGCACTAAAGTGCTGGTGGCTTTGACACACGGCGACAGCCCCGCCCCTCTTGCCAGAACCTACCACAAAGTCACTGTGGTGAAACAGAAGAGTTCAACTGCATAAAAGCTTCAACAACAAGTGACAACTTCTTCAATTTGTTTTGGAATAGTAATATTGATGGCACTTGTGAATTTCTCTGTATCTGATACTAGAAGATCTTTTTCAGTTATATAGCCACATATGTTCAATAAACCTACTGTAAGTGGAGGTGAGATGCATCCACTTTACGTCTGTCAGTCAAGAACCATGTAATGGCCAAAGGAGGGAAAGCTCTCTTCCAATGTTTGCAACGTATTGTGTCCTCACTAAAACAAAACGAGTCACCCCAGCTAGGTGTGGCTAGCTAATTAGAGTAGAGATCCAAAGGAAATCTAAGGTTAAGAGGAAATAAATCACTATGCTCACTGCCTTGGCATTTGCGTTTTTGGCTTAAGAAGGTGCGGAACGAGTTCTGTGAGGCATAAATATGTCAGTGCCTGGCCTTGGGTTACTCAGTGTTTTTATTCATATTATTGAAGACTTTTGTGCAAGGCTACACTTGAGATATTGTGTGTGTGTGTGTGTGTGAGAGAGAGGTGGAAATATATAATATATAATACATGTTGCTTCTGTCTCTTGCCCAGAATGGGTAAATTGCCGCCAGGTGGAGAGATAGACCTCAAAGTGTCCATCATGGCCTCTTCCCCTGGCACTAAAGTGCTGGTGGCCACTTTGACACACGGCGACAGCCCCGCCCCTCTTGCCAGAACCTACCACAAAGTCACTGTGGTGAAACAGAAGAGTTCAACTGCATAAAAGCTTCAACAACAAGTGACAACTTCTTCAATTTGTTTTGGAGTAGTAATATTGATGGCACTTGTGAATTTCTCTGCACCTGATACTAGAAGATCTTTTTCAGTTATATAGCCGCATGTGTTAAAGGTTATGGGATTAGCTTACTGGAAACAGAATGGATCTAAGAATTGTTACCATTTAATTTTTTTGTGCAGCTGATTGTTTTTCCAATAATATTTGTCATTTTAGTGACCATTGTGGGGATGTTGAACTGCTCTCTGTTCTTCCATTTTAGTAATATCATTGTCTTGTGGATAGTTGGGGCTACAAATAAAGGTTTTGTGATCTGGGTTGAATATGTGTAATGGGATGGGGATAATGGACTTGTATGTGAGTTTGATAATGTGGTGGTTACCTTTCCCCAAAATGGCTTTGTGATGAAACCATGATTCATCTCATGTTGCAGTCATACAATTTACTAAGGTAGTACTGAGGGGCGGTATCACGTGCCTTTTCATTTATGTGTGTTCTGCAGAATCTGATAGTGTACATACTGGGAGTATGTATTGTTTTATTAATTGAGGGAGAAATTACTTTGAGAAATATATATCATTTTGGCCACATGCATGTGTGTCAGTACTACTTGCTGTAGTTTGGTCTGGCTTTGCAAGACTAGTGTGTCAGTGACCTCCCCCACTAATTCAATTCAAGCCTTTTATTGTCATTGTACTTTGCAATACAACAAATTGTCTTATCCACCTTAAATTAATTAGTTGATATGAGGGTATATATAAACTGGATGAGGGGGATTTTGCTGTTCTTTCTAAGTCTGTTGGATATGGTGCTTTAATAAAATTGCCACACAAGGGCGAAACAAATCTCTGCCTGAGCCTCCTCACTTTTACATATTTGAAGGCCAACCTCACAGGTTAGGTGGACAAAGCCAGAGTGCATGGAGGTCATCAGTTGAATTAAATGCAATTTTCTGAGTTAGACTCATTGGCTGTATCCCATTACAGAGACCGCCTCCTTGGTTGGACGCGGTCTCGCGGTCTATGAAGGCTATAGCCTATGAAGGCCGATTCGAAGACCGAACCAGGGCCAAACGAGCGTTGTTAAACGAGACGGTCTCCGCAGGTCTCCGTTTACGAGCATTTCCGGTTTGCGTAACAAGCCGTTACCTTGCGTGAGGACTCGCTGCTCCTGTGCTGCCTAGCAACCCTGAGCTGCCAACGGAAACAGCCTTGTCAACGGAGGAAAAAAGAAAAAGAAGTTGCCTACCAGACGAAAAGAAAAAAAAGTGCAAGAAAAAAAGAAAGGAAGATAAAAGTTAAGAAGATGGAGCAACACGTTGCTGTTTTGTTATTTTTAATTTTATTGTATGCCATCTCTGAAAAAAACGCAATGAATCATGGGATATGTTGGGCTGCGAAGGATACATCTGATGCAGCCTTCAAAACCGTGAAACGAAGGCTGCATTTCACGGCTGCATATGAGGAGCCTTGCAAATGGAACAACCTTACGTAAAATCCGCACTAAACAACCGGACTCTGCTCCTCTTGAAAGAGGTGGTCTTCGACAGCTTGAAAGTGAACTCTGGAGCGGATTCACTCTGGTGTAAACCACCTCCACACTAATCACATTTGCAGTCTTACTCGCCAAACCATCTGACAGGATTTCCATGCACGTGACTTTTGTTTACAATATAATCTGTATAGAAGAAAAAAAATAATCATAAACATTTATTTAGAGATGTCAAACATGAATGGGGTCAAATTGACCCCAAGAATGATAAGAGGGGTTAATAGTCCTATTCAAGAATAACATTTAGGTCTGTCACTGTCCCATAATAAAGGATACGTGGCTATCATTTTAGTTTTGGGCCACATCTAAGTGAACCTAAATTTAGTTTGAAGATTATCATAAATACCAATGAACAATTTTGCAAAGTTTGTGCTGTTTGTGAATAGTTCTGACAAATGTGGAGTCGAATGTGCAGCGACGTTCATAGGCATGTTTGACGCTCACCCAACAGCACCAACCAGTTTATCTTAAAGAGGACCTATTATACTACTTTTCTGGTCTTAATTTCTTGTTTTACACTGCTATAGAGCAACCTGACACGAATCACATCACAAAAAACTATGTAGATTTTCGGGAAGCTCTTTCTCTTATTTTGGCGATCCAGCACGTCCTGTCAACACTTGAGTGTGTGTGCTTCGGCAATCTCCGCTCCCTCCGCCTGTGCTTCGGCCATCTCCGCTCCCCTCCCCCCCCCTCCTGCAAACCCCACTCCGTTGTGATTGGTTACCTTCCTTCCGGAACACTTTCAGTGGCGGGAAGCACGAGCATGGACCTATGGGCGCGAGGCAGACGCGAACAGGGAAGTGACAGCATTACCATACATGGAAACATCCGCGTGGTGACTTCACAAAGTTACATGCGACGTCACAAAGTTACAAAGGGTAGACCGCTTTGAACACGTGACTTCTCGACTGGCTAGAATAGTGTTTAGTGCTCGGCACAGACACCCCAGACGGTCAGCAGGGAATACGTCGAAATGCATGTAAGTCATTATTTGATAATTTAGTATGGTTAAGCATGACTATGAATCATCATAACAACGTTTATAGGTCATAAAAGTCAAAAAGCATCATAGGTCCTCTTTAACATTGCTCTCATAACCCTCATGTTCCCACGTTAACGCCTATCACATTTCATACAGATACTTAATGTTGATGATTGATTTTATGAGATTTGCCAACAGGTGTGGTTCACTAACCACATGTTGCGTGTGGTTAGTGAACCACACCTGTTGTCAAATCTCATAAAGCATTGTTCGCTAACCTGTTCATCTCAGGGGCACTTTACACAGTGAAAACGTGACAGTTTTCCCTTTTTTTGGGAAAAAACCCCGTTCAGACACAATTTATCTGACATCTTCACTCGTACACATGTTTTCAGAGGAAACAGGACGAAATCGCTGTAGTAGCAGTGTAGTAGGCATGCCAAGCCAATAGTCAGCGATGATACTTATTCTAGTAGATAGCTCTTCCGGAACAATTTCATGCATAAAACCCGATAAAACCTTACTGTAACCAAAAATGAATGCCATTAACGTTCATAAAGCGGTTGGTGTAAGCTTGGGGTTACAAGTATTGTAAATTACAAGCTTTCTTTTTACTAGTATTTGAGTAAAACATTTATTTATTTTTAACACATTCTCCGATGACACATCACACACTTCATAATATCAACGTTTAATAAGGACATTTGTTTTGTTAACCATCTGACTTTTTTAAATGTTCTCGAAATATTTGAAAAACGTATTGTCTAAAGCAGAGGTCCATACGGCCCCCGCTTTTTATTGGCCCGCGGCCGATTTAAAAAATATAATGTAATATGGCCCTATGGCATCACTCTTTCACATGTACTGGTTGTGTCCCACCTTGACTGAGTTCTGGACATCAGTTTTTCAAACAATTTCTGAAATACTGCAGTATCAAATAGAGCCGAACCCTTTTACTGCAATTTTTGGCATTGCTCCAAATCCGGGCTTGCCCAAAGTGAAGCTGAAGGTACTGGCCTTCACCTCGCTACTTGCTCGTAGGGCTATATTACTCAAGTGGAAAGATCCTGCTCCTCCTTCCCACTCACACTGGATTAAAGACATTATGTCATGTATGAATCTAGAGAAAATACTTTATACTACCCAGGGATCCGAGATTAAATTTGACAAAATTTGGCGCCGCTTCATAAATAATTTTAATAAACCAACTACAATAATACAGGAGTAGCTACCCCCTCCCCTCTTTTATTTATTTATTTATTTTATTATTTCATCGATTGTTTATTTTTGTTTTTTGTAGCATGTATTTCGTCTATGTAATTTTCTAACAGGTCGGGACCTCGGCTGGATACTATTTTCACCCTGCTGGACATTGGACGCAAAGGCAGAAAACACTGGGTGTATCATTGGCATATAAACAAGAGGGGAAATGTGTCTGTTTGATGTGCAAGGAAAGTGTTGCCGTGAAGAAGGATTACAATTTACGAAGACACTATGAAACTAAACATCAGAGCAGCTACATGTCCTAATAAATGTGTTATTTTTGCAAAGTGGCCCGGCCCTTCGTAGATTTTTCTGTATGTGGCCCTCAGTGAAAAAAGTTTGGAGACCCCTGGTCTAAAGAATTCATCACTTCATAGAAAAACACAATTTACTTAAATATGGATTTAGATCAAACTGATCCACAACAATTGCAGTTGTGGCGCTGTACAAATATACACAGATGTATATAATAAAGAATATATGAGAGGAGTTTACATTTATCTAGAAAATGCCTTTGACAGGATTGACCATAGAATATTAAAGCGCAAACTGGAAGATATGGGATTAGTACCGAGTAGCACACAAATGGCTCTGTAACACTGTACCTTGACAATAGACATCAATATATGCAAATAAACACAAGATTATTTACAAATAAAAAACTGAAATCTGAACACTAGTGTGAATTATGTTGGGAATTGGGAGTTGTGTGTCGAACAAAAGTCTTTTTTAAATGTATATACTTGGTTCGTTTCAGTCAGCTGTAAAATGTAAAAGGGATCTGACAAAATAATGAATGTTAAAAGGGCAGGCGTAATAAGCTAGTGCTTCAGCCTATGACTTTTTGGTCCTGTGTTCATCTTTTGTTTTCAATGCTAGAAGAATTAATTTAATGTTGATCTATTGTTTATCTTAGTCTTGCCTAAGCTTATTATTAATACGTTGGAAAAGTAACAAAATAAACTGAACTAAACTGAACTAAACTAAACTAAATAGTGGCAACAAATAACATTGGTTGAGTTCCAGGTCCAAAGCTACCTGTATTATTTCATTCGTAAAGAAAGAACCCAAGCCCAAAACCACACATTTTTTTTACATATCAGATCATCATATAAAAACAGATACAAGTTTTCAGTTTAACTAGAATTTTGTTTGGGTTCGTGTTCTCCTTTCAAGCTGAAATAAAGCCCACCCATTTAGTCACCTATAAGGGAACGCATCCATGTAGAGAGTGACTGAGCATTAATGGTTCTCATCACACCAAAACTCCAAAAAATCAATCAGGAATAAGCCTCTAGTGACTAGTCAATGCATTGCAGCAATTAACTAGAATGGACGGAATGGCCTTTAACAGATCCAGATCAGACACTCAATTGTTTTGAGGGAAGCAAATGAACGGGTGGCTCTGTTGATCTCCCTGCACGCAGCTGCCCTTCCTTAACACACACACACACACACACACACACACACACACACACACACACACACACACACACACACACACACACACACACACACACACACACACACACACACACACCGTCTGAAAGCATTAGTATGTGAATGGACTGATCAGCATTCCTGAGCACCTCGGGAAAAAGCTGATGTTCAATGAAGGAGGATATTGATCTGTGTGAACCCTTAATTTATGCTGCAAGCTTAAATCTGACACTATTTCACTTTCCATACGTATGGAGTGATGAGCACACTGCTGTTAATGGCTGCGGTTTGATTCCAGAGGCTGTCCATTTGATCTGTTTCACAGTTACAGTATGCATGCAGCAGTTAATTGCTAAATGTCTGTCCATCGTATTCGATGATGACGTTGCTCCACTTGAGCTGGGTTATTATGGGGGGTTACGTTGGTGCCATTTCATGTGGCTATGGAGGCCGATGCGCGATGCACTGATGAGGGTGGCATGACGGTTTTTGGTGAGGGTATACGCCATGTCATCAGCCTTTCACTGATACCAACTGGGGTTTCAGGGATTGTGTGCAGCAGGCTGGTCCTGATAGCAAAACCCACTCCATGGAGGCGGCGGGATCCTTCTGGTAGTCCCTTCCAGAAGAAGGTATAACCTTCTCCCACCTCCGTTTGTGAGTCCTCTCCATAAAACCGGGTTTCACTCAGGGCTGCGATGTCGGTTTAGTTCATGTGCAACCAGTGCCGTCCTGCGCTGTGGGTGGCAGGAGAGCACACGTGCATCTAGGAGGGTGCGGACATTCCAAGTCGCGATCGTGAAGCGGATAATTAATAATTTGATCCGTTTCACAGTTACAGTATGCATGCAGCAGTATACACACACACACACACCAACCCTGACAGTTCATCCTGGACAACAATACAAGACATTCAAGTTTCTAATTCTGGTTTTGACCTTTGGGAATAAGCAGATCACCGTTTTAACGAGAAGTGCAGGAGTCAGGTCTTTTCTTTCTGAACTGCTGACAGCGGCAACGCTTGGCGGGCTAAGTCAAATGCTCAGAATAAAGACAAAAAGCAAGAGCACACACACACACACACACACACACACACACACACACACACACACACACACACACACACACACACACACACACACACATGAGATAGCTGTAGAGAGTAAAAAAGGCAAGGGTAATAGAGAGAGGGAGGAGAGTGTGGACAGCAGCATCCATCTCGTGCCAGTAGATTGCACTTTTTTTTTCTTCCTATTGCCTGCTGAAGAAAAACCAGATGCCTTGCTAGGGGAGGTTTACCTAGGTTTGATCTCAGCTGTTTTAAGATGTGGAAGATAATAGTTCAAACTTGACAAATAAAGAACTATTTTGCATATTCCCCAGTGTCATGATCAAAGATATAGTCAAGAGCCTGAAGCTTGATCAGATAGATAGATAGATAGATAGATAGATAGATAGATAGTACGAATGAATTGTATGAGGCCTATATAATATATAATTGTAAATAATACAACATAATGAATTTTGATAAAGAAGGCCTTCTTTATGTACCTGAGCTGTAAGAAAAATGATATATACTGTTGAAACAATGTTGCAATTGTTTGTGAGATTTTTTCCAACAGGTTCACCTGAGGACTGAGATAAACAGGTTAGCCAACACTGCTTTATGATATTTGCCAACAGGTGTGATTAACCAACCAGAAGTTGCAACATTAAGTATCTGTATGAAATGTGATAGGCATTAACGTGGGAACATGAGGGTTATGAGAGCAATGTTAAGATAAACTGGTTGGTGCTGTTGGGTGTGTGTCAAACAGGCCTAAGGACGCTGCTGCACATTAATAATAGTAATAATATAATAATAATCTTTATTTGTATAGCAACCTTCATACATTAAATGCAGCTCAGACTCCACATTTGTCAGAAATATTCACAAACAGCACACACTTTTTAAAATTGTTCATCGGTATTTATGATAATCTTCACTCAAAATTAGGTTCACTTTGATGTGGCCCAAAACTGAAATGATAGCAACATATCATTTATTATGGGACAGTAACTGACCTAAATGTTATTCTTGAGTAGGACTATTAACCTCTCTTACTGTCCTTGGGGTCAATTTGACCCCATTCATGTTTGACATCTCTAAATAAATGTTTACGATTTGTTTTTTCGGGCTCGCATCTTCGGTCTCTCTGCCCAGTGTGCCCACCTAAAATTTCTACTGGCCCACCCTAATCTGACTGTCTAGAACCGGGCCTTCTTAACGGGAATCGCTAGCCCGCCACCAATCAAATTACTCCGACTGAAAGACTGCCCAACGCCGATTGAACATGTTCAATCGGCTGAAAAGAAGCCCAACGACATCTACGACGGCCGATGTCACCGAACACACCAAACAGATTTGTGTCCCCGCCCCCTCCAGATTCTCCGATGGCCGATTATCGGGCCGGTGTGTCCTGGCCTTAAATGGGTTGGCTCAAGCAAAATGACGTAAACACTGTCACACTCTCGCATGCACCAAGTACGACGCAGGAGGAGCAGCATTAGTCGCAACCTGTGTCCGCCTGTGCAGGCACTTATTTCGGACACTTTTTCCTGGAAGCCTCGGCGGGAGAACCAGGCTGACAGCCGCGCAACCTTAACACTTTACCGTCAAATACAGCCAGGGTTAGGAGTTAAAGTTGTTGGGGGACGAGATCAGCAAATAAAGATGGTCAAATAACTAAAGGAAGTCCCCCGCTCGGAATATTGAATTTTTATTAAATAATCGCTATCGCGTTTGCGGAAATATTAATCTCAAAAGGAATCTAGTTGTAGTCTTGCAAAATGAGACCCCCTGTCTTTTCAAAATCTCACTCTGACTGAAAACTAATGACTAGTTGTCTTCAGGTGTGAGTTAATTGTCTTTAGAGTCTTTTCAAAGTCTTTTAAAAGTCCTCTAGTGTAAGCCCAGCATAAGGTGCAAAATGATTGTGCCTTTGTTGCCACCTACTTGGTCACGCAACAATATTATTTTGTAAATTAACCACAGTGTAGAAAAGTAAATGCGATACTTTTAAAGGTGTGTACAAAATGCTAGGCTGCATATAATTCAGTCATTACAATTTTCAAATTATTATTTTTTTTAAATGAATGCCGGTCCTTGGAACAAAAACCACCTACAGTGACCTTGAGCAAGGTACTTATACCCCAACTGCCACTCAGGTGCTGCACTATATGAGGACACTCTCAGGAATACAGTATCTTGAGTGGATATGTGAAATAATATGAAAAGACAAATTGCACTCTAACCATTGACTAATAAATTAACTTAACTTAGGTATGTGACAGAGAGACAGCGCAGTTATACGTGTGAAAATAATTATTTGGTCCTGTGTTTTTTTCCTGGAATATATGGTGTATTGTTTTGCATTGTTTTATGTTACCCAGTCTGATAAAGCCTATTATTCATCAAAATAAAGATGTCATAATGCTATGGCTGAACTACATTTCTAAAACTCTAAAACTAGTTTATGTTACATACAGCCATACAAACTTACATGATGACAGACAACACAAAAATGTCTCCGCCCTTTGGCTGTCACCGGCGGAGAGGAGTTAAAAAGAGGGAGAGTGAGATTCTTATCAATGTGAAGCTGGAGTCTGCTTTGCAAAACTTCAGTCGCTTTGGAACTCCTGCTGTCACACCATGAAGCACACGCAACCGACAAAAAACTTCCCTGGTAAGTTCTTCCTGCTTCCAGAGAAGGGTGTATGCGTGAAAAGTTCTTATCAAAATATAAGGTGGTCAATCACGTTACAACGTTGTATCAAATTTGATACAGATATACTTTTTTCTTATTGTAGTGGCATCTATATGCTGCAGTATGTGCATGCGTTTGAGCAACTTTAAAATGTTTTTTTTTGTTTTTGTAATGCCGTCAACTCTAACGGTTTTACACAAACACTTTCATCACTTGTCATTCTTCACTCACATTGAATTCATCTAATTTCTGGCTTTGGTAAGACACATTCCAACAAACCTTTATTCACCCTCTACCAGAACACATAAATCAATTGCAAATAATATGTATTACATCCAACATGTACATTTAAAATGAATTATTTTATAAATGTTTTCTCAGAACATATTTATGGTCTTACTACTGTGTTTCGGCTATTTATTACTAAGGTTGTTAGGAATACACAAAGACAGGCTTTGCATTTCTGGCTGTAAACAGCTAGTCTATCAGGATGTTTTGGAATGTGAGGCTGTTCTTAGGTATGTGACAGAGTAGCAGTACAGTATTTCAACATGTGAACACAATGTAACAAATAATTACTTGGTTCAGGATTTTGTTTCCCGGAATAGATGGTGGGTTGTTTTGTATTTTATTATGTTACCTAGTCAGAAAGCCCACGATTCGTCCAGAACATGGTGTCACAATGAAATGACTGGCTTCTTTGAACTACATTCCTAAAACTGCCCTCTTCCAGTCTTTCCCTCTTCCTGTATTCCAGCTTGTGCTCCGTTTCTGTAGTTTTTGAAAGATCAATGTCATGCATCCCGTGAGTGAAAAATATGTATTTCATACAGTCTTTAGATCAATTGGGGTTTCACAATACCTCATCTGTTTTCCCAGGTCATTACAGAAGCATCTGCCAGCTGAAGCTAGTCGACTTTGAGTCGAGTGAAAACCAAAATGACCATGAAACTGATGGGCTCAGCAAAAACCAGCTGGTGGTGCGACGAGGGAAAGCATTCAAAATCACTCTGAAGTTTGGGAGCCGGTCATGGGATCCTCGCTTGGAGAAGCTGATCCTGGAAGTTAGGCTAGGTATCAAAGATAGGATTAAGTCTGCTCATTTGAAAAGCATGGTGGTGTCGTTTGTAAGAGGGACATGATAACTTGTCTTTGTTCAAAAAGTGTAGTCAAGTTTAGTAAAGTGCAAGTGTGTTCTCTCATCATACAGGCAAGGCATTCGTTAGATTCCCAGTCCAGTCCTCTGATGAGTATTCAGACCCCAGAGACTGGTCAGCCAAGATCTACCCAGGAGACAACCATCCTCAGTCAGCCACCATCCACATCTACCCACCTGTGAATTCCGCGGTGGCTTTGTATGAACTTGTGGTCCATATAGTGACTAACAGTGGTTATAACAACAGGTCCTACAAGATAGGAAAATTTGTGCTGGTCTGCAACCCTTGGCTGAAAGGTAGGTCTGTGGAGTTAAACTCCTTCTAGTGTCCAGAGTTTGTTTCATTATCATAGAAGTAGTTTCACACCATGACCGGTGCTTTACAGATGATCCAGTGTATATGCCAACGGATGACGAAATACAAGAGTACGTCAAGAGTGATTATGGATGTGTGTTTGTGGGCAGCACTAAAAATGTTGTTGGTCGGCCCTGGTCATTTGATCAGGTATGTGATGATTAACAAGATGCAACTCTCATGCATGGATAATATATAGTTCCATCATCATTTTCAGGAAAGGAAACAATCACACAATTATTTGTGTTTCCATGTTTGCAGTATGAATCTGGGGTCCTAGACGCATGTCTGAAGCTCCTAGAGGTCAGCCCACAACATGTAAAAGACCCAAACAAAGACTACGCCCGTCGATCAAGCCCCAGCTACATCAGCAAGGTGATCTGTGCTATGGTGAGAGAAACAAAACTGACAAATACTGTAGTATATGTGTGTGTGATAGATATGCACAAGCATGCATACACATCCCATCAAATACGTGTCCCTGCAGTTTCACATGGAAGAAAGGAAAAATGGTCAGTAATGTGTCTTATTCTATGCAAGGTGAACTGTAATGATGACCGCGGTATTCTACATGGAAAGTGGGACGGCGACTACAAAGGTGGAGTCAGTCCAACAGAATGGACTGGCAGCGCCGACATTCTCCAGCGCTGGTTCTCATCTAACTGTAAACCCGTGCAGTATGGACAGTGCTGGGTGTTTGCATCTGTCCTCTGTACAGGTCATTATAGTCATTTAATATATTAAATTGTTATTGAGCTATTTCCAACGCAAAACAATGGTCCTTCTCGTATAATTTGTCTTGGCCTATACCTTTTAGATACCTGAGTCCAGAAGCATGTTTGGTCAGAAAGTAATAAAAGATTAATTTTACTTGTTGGGGTGGATGATTTCAAAATCCTTGTTTATCTGATGGTTACAGCTGACCTTTTCTTTTCAGTGCTGAGAGTGCTGGGGATTCCCTCCAGGGTGGTGACCGTTTTCAACGCAGCCCATGACACCGATGGCAACGTGAAAATAGAAGAATATTATACACCCAGAGGAGAAAAGTCCAATCATCCAAACTTCCGGTCAACGGACAGCATTTGGTTGGTGTCTCTGCAAAAAATAAATAAAGATAACACTTTTACTTTACCAAGCTATCAGAATTAGTTGTGTACCAATAAGCACTAAATTGATTTATCTTGACTACATCTTAGTTTTTCCTGTCTGCCTACATTTCTGAGAGCACATGCCAACACCACTCTCATATTCTTATGTGGGTGTGTTGTGCATTAGGCTGTGATCATATTAATCATACAGTATATACCTGAAAGCATGAACTTGTTTATTGCTGTATGCATTGTGCATTTGTTGAGAGTGTGTTTGCACATGTGTCCCCTTGCAGGAACTTCCATGTGTGGGTGGAGTGCTGGATGAAGAGACCAGACCTCGGTCCAGAGTACGATGGCTGGCATGTAGTGGACCCAACCCCCCAGGAGAAGAACAAAGGTAAGACTCAACATGGTGCTATAGTTTATTATTTCAAGTATATTAACGTCCAACATTTAATGTTTTTAAATTTGGACAGCAGTCTTGAACACACAAATGAAAGATAATGGATAATGGATAATGGATTTGACTCGTTTGAGAATTTTGAGTAACTAGTAAAAATAAATTCATCACTTTCAGACCATGTATTCTGCTGTGGCCCTAGCCCAGTAGTTGGCATTCAACGACGTGAGTTAATGGTCGGACGTGATACCCCGTTCATCTGTGCTTCTGTTGATGCGGACGTCATACAAATGATTGTGAAGAATGGACAGGTGGTGCGGACGAAGGTGGACAAAGAGCGGGTGGGAAAGCTGATCTACACCAAGAGCATTGGTTCAGATTTACCGGAAAATCTGACTCAGACCTACAAAAAAAGTAAGACAGGTCTTTTAGGATTCTATAAAGAGATATTCTCAGAAAACAAAATAAAAAAAAACAGGTCAGGTTCAGTGTTATTTAAAAAGCAGTCAATTTGTGAAATTGAACAGTAGAAGTCGGGTGTTTTCTGTCCATGTTTTCCACTTGTGTGAAAAAGTTTTTCTCCACTTTGTATTTTCCTTTCCAGAGAGGGAACCAGCAGGCATCTTCTGGGGAGGTCAGTGGTAGTGTAACAAAGCATCGTTACCCTCTACCAATCTGTGTTATCCACATTTGTTATAACAAATAATGTCTTGTTATTTTCTGTAATTTTTAGGTGGAAGAGGAGGAGGATTATCTTCATTTGACAGCTACAGTGGTAGTGTAACAAAGCATCTTAACCCTCTACCAATCTTTGATATCCACATTTGTTATTAAAAAAATGTCTTGTATTTATCGATCATTTTTAGGTGAAAGAGGAGGAGGATACCGTATCTCTAGACTGACTGGTCAGTGGCTATGCAACAAAGCATCTTCACCCTTCTTTCACCATGTGAACAAAGGCTACATGTGTGCACACATACACCTTAAAATCCTAATGAACAGCCTGTGGACGTTTTTACCTCTAGTGGTGCGATAAAGTTATACATGTCATACAAAGGGGTCCGAGTTCCACTTGTCTCACACATTCATGTGGGTGACACCACACATATTCTCTGTGGTCTGGTAAGGTCATGGTTAGGAGGGAAATCATTTCAAGTGCAGATTATTGAGATCTCTCTTCATCACTCAAACAAGCTTCACAACTCCTACATTTGTTTAGACATATGCCCCCACTACATTGTTGTTTTTTGTTTCCTATTTTTAACTTGGATAAAATCTTAGCAAAAACTTTTCACAAAGCACTTTTTCTAAACCATTGTTACTGAATGAGACAATAAAGGCTGTGTATTTCCATGAATAATGCTGCTCACACCATGGTTTCTGGTTAAGAAGACACAAAAGTGCCAACAAGTTTTCAGTTATGTTATTAATGAACTATTGACCCTTTTCCATGTTGATACTGTTACTTCTTTCATAACAAAATCTCCCTGACTTTTACAGAAAGTGATAACATAATGTCGCTTGACGCAGGTAAGCCTAAATTCCACTCATAATGTCACAAACCATATATATTTTGGCTCAATATTTTACAATATATTGTATATTTGCGTTTTATGTTTGCGGTTAGGTTTCATTCTCACTGGCAACATTACTGCAAAAATATATTATTCAAATCAAATTAGACTTTTTTCAAGTTGAATACCAGAAATGTCCCTACATGTGAGAAGAGTCCAGTTAGTTGGGATGCCTGCAGTGTTTTGCTTCAGTCAAAACTGTTTAGTATAAATGTACAGTATTGATGAGCCATGTCAGTCAAACCGCTGTCTATGTTGTGTACAAAAAAACGTACTTTGTAAATATTACTGTGATGTCACAGTAATATTTACAAAGTAAGTTTTTTTTAACCCTATATTTCTCTTTCTGTGATGTCACGAGAAAGAGAAATATAGGGTTAAAAACTCACTGCGATGGCCAAATAGGGCTTTGCAATATTTTGATTGTTTTACATTGAATGTAGTTGTCAGTGGGACAAACCAAGATCATCCTATTTAGTTTTCCTATAAAGATAATTCAATTGTTAGTGTGTATTCTAATGACTAAACCGGTGCACACAGAAACACATATGTTCTGTAATTAATCAGATCAGATACATCTTAGCCATGGATTATTGTTCCAGTTGTTTACTTATTTACAGAACTGCAGGGACCCTCAACTGACTTTGAGTTGTTCACTCACTTAAAAGCACACATTTATCACTTTGTTGAAGTACATTTTTGATTTGATGATTGATTTGGTTGCCTATTCCTTTACAAAACCTCTCTTTTTTGTATAGATGGCTCCCCTGAAATGTGTGAGATGAGTTGTTCGATACACGAACCAGGTATGACTTACTGCTTGATGGCTTTCAATTGAACATTCACAATCCAACTGAATTGGACCTATTATACTCCAAATGTTGGTCATTGGAGGTTGCTTGGCCGTCTGCTTGATTTTATTCGCCTGTGATTGAGGCACCAAACACTTCTAATTGGAAGAGATGACTAAATACTTTTTGGCCATCAAAAAACAATTTGAAAACCGTTTGACACACTGTACCTATCTGTCCCCTTCTACCCCAGAGGTAGAGTTGAAGGAGGTCATAGAGGTGTCCCTAGACATAAACGGGTCACCATCAGTCGGTAAGGACATCGACATGACCGTGACAATCACAAACAATTCAGACAGCCCTAAGGACATGGTGGAACACCTCAATGCTCAGATGAAAGAATACAACAGCGACCCCCAGAAGAGCTTCTGGGAAAAACGTGAAGAATTCAAAATAAAGCCGGGAGAAGGTGAGGAGCCCTCTGAATACCAAGACATTTAGGTTTCACAGACACTATGAATATGAACAGTCTCTGGCACTATTGTTGCATTACCTTAATTAATAGTATTTCATTTTCAATACAATTTGCCCTAACCCTAAAACAAACTAGTGTGATCATTTGCAACAGATATTTGAGTTACTTCGTTTCTCCCACGTCATTCATGTTCGCTGCAGTTTTGAAGCGCCAGCACACTGTCCCTCGCTCTGAGTATGAAGGGAGCTTTACAGCTGATGGCATGGTGAACATGGCAGTGGTGATAAAGGACAAGGGGACTGATGAAAGATTCCTGGCTACCGAGGAGTTCAACTTGAGCCCACCACTGATGAACATAGAGGTACAGCAGCGCAGCATCCAGCCTACTCTCCAACTCAATCGTTATTACATTACATTAGTTGTCATTTAGCAGACACTTTTATCCAAAGCAACTTACAACTTGAGGTAGGCAGTTAGCATTAAGGGACTTGGAATCTATCCCAGAGTAGTTTTGAACTTCTGTTAGCTTTTTGTGGCCTGTAGGTTGTTCAGAGCTCATACGACTATAGTATTTGAGTAAAACGTTTATTTAATTTTAATACAACACATTCTCCGATGAAACATCACACACTTCATAATATCAACGTTTAATAAGGACATTTGTTTTGTAAACCATCTGACTTTTTTAAATGTTCTCGAAATATTTGAAAAACGTATTGTCTAAAGAATTCATCACTTCATAGAAAAACACAATTTACTTAAATATGGATTTAGATCAAACTGATCCACAACAATTGCAGTTGTGGCGCTGATAGAACAAATATCCACAGAGATATATAATAACGAATATATGAGAGGAGTTTACATTTATCTAAAAAATGCCTTTGACAGGATTGACCATAGACTATTAAAGAGCAAACTGGAAGATATGGGATTAGAGGAGACTCCGAGTAGCACACACATGGCTCAGTAACTATTTTACCTTTACAATAGACATCAATATGTGCAAATAAACACAAGATTATTTACAAAAACAAAACTGAAATTTGAACACTAGAGTGTAAATTATGTTGGGAATTGGGAGGTATGTGTCGACAAAAGTCATTTTTAATGTATATACTTTCAGTCAGCTGTAAAATGTAAAAGGGATCTGACAAAATAATTAATGTTAAAAGGGTAGGCGTAATAAGCTAATGCTTCAGCCTATAACTTGTTGGTCCTGTGTTTCTTGTTTATCTTTTGTTTTCAATGCTAGAAGCATTCATTTAATGTTGATCTATTGTTTATCTTAGTCTTGCCTAAGCTTATCATTAATACGTTGGAAAAGTAACAAAATAAACTGAACTAAACTAAATAGTGGCAAGCAACAAATAACATTGGTTGTGTTCCATGTCCAAAGCTACCTGTATTATTTCATTCGTAAAGAAAGAACCCAAGACCAAAACCACACATGCAAACTCATTACAAACCATATCACAAAATGAATGTCCGAACACATTCAGAACAATTTAGCATTTTCACCAGTGTCATGATACAAAAATATTATCAAGGGCCTCAAGTTCGATCAGATAGATAGATATATATATATATATATATATCTATATATATATATATATATATAGATAGATGTTGTCTAGTGTCTCATCATGTCACTATGACTTTTCCACAGATCGAAGGAGGGGACACTATCCAGGTGAAGAAGCAGTACAACGTTGTGGTTTCCTTCACCAATGTTTTAACTACAACTCTAAAAGAAGTTGAGTTGACTCTGCAGGGATCTGGCTTGCTAAAGACCAAAGCTAAGGCCAGGTAAGTTTGATGACAGTTAGACCTCAAAACACACTATAAATCATTAGGATTATTAGCATACTGATTAAGTTTGGTACAGGACTGGACTTCTGTGCAAATGTTTCATGTGTGGGAATGCATGTGTAGCTGTGGAATCAAATTTAATTTTCATTCCATTTAACTTGTATTTATCCTCGAGAGACCAATTGAGGGGTGACCCTCATTTACAATGACGTCGAGTTCAAAACAAATTCAAAGGAAAAACAACAATACATACAAAATATTCAATGCAAATACATCAAATACACAACAACAGGTGAAGAGAAAAAACAATTGAAACATTTACACAGTGGTGAAGAGTGGCAGCAATTAAAAATAAATGGGTGAAAGTACAATATAGCCCAATTAAAACAGTTACGACCCAGGATGGTGTGCTGTGAGTTTTGTGCAAATTCCTGCAGCGTATTATGAGATATAAACTTGAGGGGGAATGTTACGAACTGTAAGACAAATAAGTTTAAAGGTTGGTCATAATCGCATTAATCGTTTCGGATTTTATTTTCATATACGTGACAGGTAGCGAATATGCACACATAGAAACCTGGGGACCGTGTTGCTCTGAATTGCACGGTTCTTCCCAGTCCTTCAGGCTCAGTCATTATTACTTTTGCTCCAGCTGCTCCGCCACTGCTACATGGTATTGTAGTTGTAGAAGAACAGGATTTTTTTTTAAGCATCAATAAACCTACTGTAAGTGGAGGTGAGATGCATCCACTTTACGTCTGTCAGTCAAGAACCATGTGATGGCCAAAGGAGGGAAAGCTCTCTTCCAATGTTTGCAACGTATTGTGTCCTCACTAAAACAAAACGAGTCACCCCAGCTAGGTGTGGCTAGCTAATTAGAGTAGAGATCCAAAGGAAATCTAAGGTTAAGAGGAAATAAATCACTATGCTCACTGCCTTGGCATTTGCGTTTTTGGCTTAAGAAGGTGCGGAACGAGTTCTGTGAGGCATAAATATGTCAGTGCCTGGCCTTGGGTTACTCAGTGTTTTTATTCATATTATTGAAGACTTTTGTGCAAGGCTACACTTGAGATATTGTGTGTGTGTGTGTGTGTGAGAGAGAGGTGGAAATATATAATATATAATACATGTTGCTTCTGTCTCTTGCCCAGAATGGGTAAATTGCCGCCAGGTGGAGAGATAGACCTCAAAGTGTCCATCATGGCCTCTTCCCCTGGCACTAAAGTGCTGGTGGCCACTTTGACACACGGCGACAGCCCCGCCCCTCTTGCCAGAACCTACCACAAAGTCACTGTGGTGAAACAGAAGAGTTCAACTGCATAAAAGCTTCAACAACAAGTGACAACTTCTTCAATTTGTTTTGGAGTAGTAATATTGATGGCACTTGTGAATTTCTCTGCACCTGATACTAGAAGATCTTTTTCAGTTATATAGCCGCATGTGTTAAAGGTTATGGGATTAGCTTACTGGAAACAGAATGGATCTAAGAATTGTTACCATTTAATTTTTTTGTGCAGCTGATTGTTTTTCCAATAATATTTGTCATTTTAGTGACCATTGTGGGGATGTTGAACTGCTCTCTGTTCTTCCATTTAAGTAATATCATTGTCTTGTGGATAGTTGGGGCTACAAATAAAGGTTTTGTGATCTGGGTTGAATATGTGTAATGGGATGGGGATAATGGACTTGTATGTGAGTTTGATAATGTGGTGGTTACCTTTCCCCAAAATGGCTTTGTGATGAAACCATGATTCATCTCATGTTGCAGTTATACAATTTACTAAGGTAGTACTGAGGGGCGGTATCACGTGCCTTTTCATTTATGTGTGTTCTGCAGAATCTGATAGTGTACATACTGGGAGTATGTATTGTTTTATTAATTGAGGGAGAAATTACTTTGAGAAATATATATCATTTTGGCCACATGCATGTGTGTCAGTACTACTTGCTGTAGTTTGGTCTGGCTTTGCGAGACTAGTGTGTCAGTGACCTCCCCCACTAATTCAATTCAAGCCTTTTATTGTCATTGTACTTTGCGATACAACAAATTGTCTTATCCACCTTAAATTAATTAGTTGATATGAGGGTACATATAAACTGGATGAGGGGGATTTTGCTGTTCTTTCTAAGTCTGTTGGATATGGTGCTTTAATAAAATTGCCACACAAGGGCGAAACAAATCTCTGCCTGAGCCTCCTCACTTTTACATATTTGAAGGCCAACCTCACAGGTTAGGTGGACAAAGCCAGAGTGCATGGAGGTCATCAGTTGAATTAAATGCAATTTTCTGAGTTACACTCATTATGTGCATGTTGAACCTTGACCTTGTGCTACAATTTTTTATTGAAATAGTTGTATGTTTAATAAAAATAACTTCCAGCATATATAAACGCTAATATATATTTTTTTTTTGGGACGGATTGATTTCAAGACTAGACTAAAGCTGAGAACACACCGGGCGCGTTGGCGCTTTGGGCCAAAGCGACCAACGCGCCCGATCTGGCGCTTGGTCATTTTGTGTCAAAAAGTGGTTCAACGCGTCGCTTCGCAGCTAGTCTCCCCCCCATATATTTATTCCCCTAATCAACCATGGCTGCGATCAGAACCGACCCGACACAACAGCGATCATGTCCGCACAAAAACAACAACAACACGGCCAACAATTGTGCCAAAAGACAAATAAACAGCAACTGAACGGAACAAATAGCCTTAAAACAGATTCACGCCACTCGGAAATGAACACAAACAGCAAGGCAGCACCATACCAAACACATTTACAGCAGCATTGTGTGCAGGGCAGTAGAAAATAAAGGCAACTAGCCTACATTACCCTACCTGGCTGTGACAGGGGACCGTGGCTGGCGTAGATATAAACACCGGTGCTTCGCTGTACTCGTTGTGAAAGTTCCCCGGATTAAGCCGTTATGTTTGGCTTCATTATATGGAGGTGGTGGCCGCACACAACCGGGTGAGTTAACTAATGCTATCCGACCGGCGCTAACTTGGTTTATCGGCTAATGCACAGCCGCACATATTCACTGAATTAACCAGGAAGCCCATTCTCCTGGTTCACTTTCCCCACGTCTTGTAACCCCGAGCGGCTTCATACAGCACCAGGCAGCCAGCCGTAAATACATTCCCTCCTCGGTGTTTGCCTCGGTGTTGTCCTCCGCCTCCGGTCCTCGTGTCTGTGACGTCGGGTCAAGCTCACCGCTGATTGGCCAACGCGGCTAAACGTCACGCAACGGAGCGTTGAAAGTTAAATTTTTTCATCTTTTTTCATGGCACGTTGACGCTTTGCTGGCGCGTTGACGCTTTGGTAACTCTTCCAAAGCACCCAAAGCGCCGCTTTGCCGTGGCCAACGGATCCTCGCGCCTAAACCAATGGTTCCTTATGCAAAAATAGGATTTTTCAACGCCGCCACCACACCCAACACCACCTTAAGGGCGTGCACTGCATGATCTGCTGCAAAATGACACAAAGGGAGACCATGAAGTCACAAGTTCTTCTTATATACTGCCTCCAGGAGCAGAGCTAATTGAACACACCTGTGTTTGATTGAGTCACTCAGCACACCTGAGCTCACTCAACGGCAAACTAAAAGGGTACGCATACAAAAAAAAACACATGACCATACGTAAAATCCGCACTAAACAACCGGACTCTGCTCCTCTTGAAAGAGGTGGTCTTGGACAGCTTGAAAGTGAACTCTGGAGCGGATTCACTCTGGTGTAAACTCATTCACTCATTTGCAGTCTTACTCGCCAAACCATCTGACAGGATTTCCATGCACGTGACTTTTGTTTACAATATAATCTGTATAGAAGAAAAAAATAATAATCATAAACATTTATTTAGAGATATCAAACAAGAATGGGGTCAAATTGACCCCAAGAATAATAAGAGGGGTTAATAGTCCTATTCAAGAATAACATTTAGGTCTGTCACTGTCCCATAATAAAGGATACGTGGCTATCATTTTAGTTTTGGGCCACATCTAAGTGAACCTAAATTTAGTTTGAAGATTATCATAAATACCAATGAACAATTTTACAAAGTTTGTGCTGTTTGTGAATAGTTCTGACAAATGTGGAGTCTGTTTGACGCTCACCCAACAGCACCAACCAGTTTATCTTAACATTGCTCTCATAACCCTCATGTTCCCACGTTAACGCCTATCACATTTCATACAGATACTTAATGTTGATGATTGATAACAGGTGTGGTTCACTAACCACATGTTGCGTGTGGTTAGTGAACCACACCTGTTGGCAAATCTCATAAAGCATTGTTCGCTAACCTGTTCATCTCAGGGGAACTTTACACGGTGAAAACGTGACAGTTTTCCCGTTTTTGGGAAAAAACCCCGTTCAGACACAATTTATCTGACATCTTCACTCGTACACATGTTTTCAGAGGAAACAGGACAAAATCGCTGTAGTAGCAGTGTAGTAGGCATGCCAAGCCAATAGTCAGCGATGATACTTATAGTAGATAGCTCTTCCGGTACAATTTCATGCATAAAACCCGATAAAACCTTACTGTAACCAAAAATGAATGCCATTAACGTTCATAAAGCGGTTGGTGTAAGCTTGGGGTTACAAGTATTGTAAATTACAAGCTTTCTTTTTACTAGTATTTGAGTAAAACATTTATTTATTTTTAATACAACACATTCTCCGATGACACATCACACACTTCATAATATCAACGTTTAATAAGGACATTTGTTTTGTTAACCATCTGACTTTTTTAAATGTTCTCGAAATATTTGAAAAACGTATTGTCTAAAGAATTCATCACTTCATAGAAAAACACAATTTACTTAAATATGGATTTAGATCAAACTGATCCACAACAATTGCAGTTGTGGCGCTGTACAAATATACACAGATGTATATAATAAAGAATATATGAGAGGAGTTTACATTTATCTAGAAAATGCCTTTGACAGGATTGACCATAGAATATTAAAGCGCAAACTGGAAGATATGGGATTAGTACCGAGTAGCACACAAATGGCTCTGTAACACTGTACCTTGACAATAGACATCAATATGTGCAAATAAACACAAGATTATTTACAAATAGAAAACTGAAATCTGAACACTAGTGTGAATTATGTTGGGAATTGGGAGTTGTGTGTCGAACAAAAGTCTTTTTTAAATGTATATACTTGGTTCGTTTCAGTCAGCTGTAAAATGTAAAAGGGATCTGACAAAATAATGAATGTTAAAAGGGCAGGCGTAATAAGCTAGTGCTTCAGCCTATGACTTTTTGGTCCTGTGTTCATCTTTTGTTTTCAATGCTAGAAGAATTAATTTAATGTTGATCTATTGTTCATCTTAGTCTTGCCTAAGCTTATTTATTTATTTATTATTCTTTCGGACAATTCCACACACTACACACTTTTCTCTTGCAAATATTCATACATCATACTTTGTGTTGTCCGAAGGGAGACGGAATATTAATACGTTGGAAAAGTAACAAAATAAACTGAACTAAACTGAACTAAACTAAACTAAATAGTGGCAACAGTGGTATCATTGGTTGAGTTCCAGGTCCAAACCTACCTGTATTATTTCATTCGTAAAGAAAGAACCCAAGCCCAAAACCACAAATTTTTTTTACATATGAGATCATATAAAAACAGATACAAGTTTTCAGTTTAACTAGAATTTTGGTTGGGTTCGTGTTCTCCTTTCAAGCTGAAATAAAGCCCACCCATTTAGTCACCTATAAGGGAAAGCATCCATGTATGAGAGAGAGTGACTGAGCATTAATGGTTCTCATCACACCAAAACTCCAAAAAATCAATCAGGAAGCCTCTAGTCAATGCATTGCAGCAATTAACTAGAATGGACGGAATGGCCTTTAACAGATCCAGATCAGAAACTCATTTGTTTTGAGGGAAGCAAATTAACGGGTGGCTCTGTTGATCTCCCTGCACGCAGCTGCCCTTCCTTAACACACACACACACACACACACACACACACACACACACACCGTCTAAGCATTAGTATGTGAATGGACTGAAAACCTCGGGAAAAAGCTGATGTTCAATGAAGGAGGATTGATCTGTGTGAACCCTTAATTTATGCTGCAAGCTTAAATCTGACACTATTTCACTTTCCATACGTATGGAGTGATGAGCACACTGCTGTTAATGGCTGCGGTTTGATTCCAGAGGCTGTCCATTTGATCTGTTTCACAGTTACAGTATGCATGCAGCAGTTAATTGCTAAATGTCTGTCCATCGTATTCGATGATGACGTTGCTCCACTTGAGCTGGGTTATTATGGGGGGTTACGTTGGTGCCATTTCATGTGGCTATGGAGGCCGATGCGCGCGATGCACTGAGGGTGGCATGACGGTTTTTGGTGAGGGTATACACCATGTCATCAGCCTTTCACTGATACCAACAGGGGTTTCAGGGATTGTGTGCAGCAGGCTGGTCCTGATAGCAAAACCCACTCCATGGAGGCAGCGGGATCCTTCTGGTAGTCCCTTCCAGAAGAAGGTATAACCTTCTCCCACCTCCGTTTGTGAGTCCTCTCCATGAAACCGGGTTTCACTCAGGGCTGCGATGTCGGTTTAGTTCATGTGCAACCAGTGCCGTCCTGCGCTGTGGGCGGCAGGAGAGCACACGTGCATCTAGGAGGGTGCGGACATTCCAAGTCGCGATCGTGAAGGGGATAATTAATAATTTGATCCGTTTCACAGTTACAGTATGCATGCAGCAGTAGGCTATACACACACACACCAACCCTGACAGTTCATCCTGGACAACAATACAAGACATTCAAGTTTCTAATTCTGGTTTTGACCTTTGGGAATAAGCAGATCACCGTTTTAACTAGAAGTGCAGGAGTCAGGTCTTTTCTTTCTGAACTGCTGACAGCGGCAACGCTTGGCGGGCTAAGTCAAATGCTCAGAATAAAGACAAAAAGCAAGAGCACACACACACACACACACACACACACACACACACACACACACACACACACACACACACACACACACACACACACACACACACACACACACACACACACACACACACACACACACACACACACACACACACACACACACACACACACACACACACACACACACACACACACACACACACACAGGAGATAGCTGTAGAGAGTAAAAAAGGCAAGGGTAATAGAGAGAGGGAGGAGAGTGTGGACAGCAGCATCCATCTCGTGCCAGTAGATTGCACTTTTTTTTCTTCCTATTGCCTGCTGAAGAAAAACCAGATGCCTTGCTAGGGGAGGTTTACCTAGGTTTGATCTCAGCTGTTTTAAGATGTGGAAGATAATAGTTCAAACTTGACAAATAAAGAACTATTTTGCATATTCCCCAGTGTCATGATCAAAGATATAGTCAAGAGCCTGAAGCTTGATCAGATAGATAGATAGATAGATAGATAGATAGATAGATAGATAGATAGATAGATAGATAGATAGATAGATAGATAGATAGGATAGATAGTACGAATGAATTGTATGAGGCCTATATAATATATAATTGTAAATAATACAACATAATGAATTTTGATAAAGAAGGCCTTCTTTATGTACCTGAGCTGTAAGAAAAATTATATATACTGTTGAAACAATGTTGCAATTGTTTGTGAGATTTTTTCCAACAGGTTCACCTGAGGACTGAGATAAACAGGTTAGCCAACACTGCTTTATGATATTTGCCAACAGGTGTGATTAACCAACCAGAAGTTGCAACATTAAGTATCTGTATGAAATGTAATAGGCATTAACGTGGGAACATGAGGGTTATGAGAGCAATGTTAAGATAAACTGGTTGGTGCTGTTGGGTGTGTGTCAAACAGGCCTAAGGACGCTGCTGCACATTAATAATAGTAATAATATAATAATAATCTTTATTTGTATAGCAACCTTCATACATTAAATGCAGCTCAGACTCCACATTTGTCAGAAATATTCACAAACAGCACACACTTTTTAAAATTGTTCATCGGTATTTATAATAATCTTCACTCAAAATTAGGTTCACTTTGATGTGGCCCAAAACTGAAATGATAGCAACATATCATTTATTATGGGACAGTAACTGACCTAAATGTTATTCTTGAGTAGGACTATTAACCTCTCTTACTGTCCTTGGGGTCAATTTGACCCCATTCATGTTTGACATCTCTAAATAAATGTTTACGATTTGTTTTTTTGGGCTCGCATCTTCGGTCTCTCTGCCCAGTGTGCCCACCTAAAATTTCTACTGGCCCACCCTAATCTGACTGTCTAGAACCGGGCCTTCTTAACGGGAATCGCTAGCCCGCCACCAATCAAATTACTCCGACTGAAAGACTGCCCAACGCCGATTGAACATGTTCAATCGGCTGAAAAGAAGCCCAACGACATCTACGACGGCCGATGTCACCGAACACACCAAACAGATTTGTGTCCCCGCCCCCTCCAGATTCTCCGATGGCCGATTATCGGGCCGGTGTGTCCTGGCCTTAAATGGGTTGGCTCAAGCAAAATGACGTAAACACTGTCACACTCTCGCATGCACCAAGTACGACGCAGGAGGAGCAGCATTAGTCGCAACCTGTGTCCGCCTGTGCAGGCACTTATTTCGGACACTTTTTCCTGGAAGCCTCGGAGGGAGAACCAGGCTGACAGCCGCGCAACCTTAACACTTTACCGTCAAATACAGCCAGGGTTAGGAGTTAAAGTTATTGGGGGACGAGATCAGCAAATAAAGATGGTCAAATAACTAAAGGAAGTCCCCCGCTCAGAATATTGAATTTTTATTAAATAATCGCTATCGCGTTTGCGGAAATATTAATCTCAAAAGGAATCTAGTTGTAGTCTTGCAAAATGAGACCCCCTGTCTTTTCAAAATCTCACTCTGACTGAAAACTAATGACTAGTTGTCTTCAGGTGTGAGTTAATTGTCTTTAGAGTCTTTTCAAAGTCTTTTAAAAGTCCTCTAGTGTAAGCCCAGCATAAGGTGCAAAATGATTGTGCCTTTGTTGCCACCTACTTGGTCACGCAACAATATTATTTTGTAAATTAACCACAGTGTAGAAAAGTAAATGCGATACTTTTAAAAGGTGTGTACAAAATGCTAAGCTGCATATAATTCAGTCATTACAATTTTCAAATTATTATTTTTTTAAATGAATGCCGGTCCTTGGAACAAAAACCACCTACAGTGACCTTGAGCAAGGTACTTATACCCCAACTGCCACTCAGGTGCTGCACTATATGAGGACACTCTCAGGAATACAGTATCTTGAGTGGATATGTGAAATAATATGAAAAGACAAATTGCACTCTAACCATTGACTAATAAATTAACTTAACTTAGGTATGTGACAGAGAGACAGGGCAGTTATACGTGTGAAAATAATTATTTGGTCCTGTGTTTTTTTCCTGGAATATATGGTGTATTGTTTTGCATTGTTTTATGTTACCCAGTCTGATAAAGCCTATTATTCATCAAAATAAAGATGTCATAATGCTATGGCTGAACTACATTTCTAAAACTCTAAAACTAGTTTATGTTACATACAGCCATACAAACTTACATGATGACAGACAACACAAAAATGTCTCCGCCCTTTGGCTGTCACCGGCGGAGAGGAGTTAAAAAGAGGGAGAGTGAGATTCTTATCAATGTGAAGCTGGAGTCTGCTTTGCAAAACTTCAGTCGCTTTGGAACTCCTGCTGTCACACCATGGAGCACATGCAACCGACAACTAACTTCCCTGGTAAGTTCTTCCTGCTTCCAGAGAAGGGTGTATGCGTGAAAAGTTCTTATCAAAATATAAGGTGGTCAATCACGTTACAACGTTGTATCAAATTTGATACAGATATACTTTTTTTTTATTGTAGTGGCATCTATATGCTGCAGTATGTGCATGCGTTTGAGCAACTTTAAAATGTTTTTTTGTTTTTGTAATGCCGTCAACTCTAACGGTTTTACACAAACACTTTCATCACTTGTCATTCTTCACTCACATTGAAGTCATCTAATTTCTGGCTTTGGTAAGACACATTCCAACAAACCTTTATTCACCCTCTACCAGAACACATAAATCAATTGCAAATAATATGTATTACATCCAACATGTACATTTAAAATGAATTATTTTATAAATGTTTTCTCAGAACATATTTATGGTCTTACTACTGTGTTTCGGCTATTTATTACTAAGGTTGTTAGGAATACACAAAGACAGGCTTTGCATTTCTGGCTGTAAACAGCTAGTCTATCAGGATGTTTTGGAATGTGAGGCTGTTCTTAGGTATGTGACAGAGTAGCAGTACAGTATTTCAACATGTGAACACAATGTAACAAATAATTACTTGGTTCAGGATTTTGTTTCCCGGAATAGATGGTGGGTTGTTTTGTATTTTATTATGTTACCTAGTCAGAAAGCCCACGATTCGTCCAGAACATGGTGTCACAATGAAATGACTGGCTTCTTTGAACTACATTCCTAAAACTGCCCTCTTCCCGTCTTTCCCTCTTCCTGTATTCCAGCTTGTGCTCCGTTTCTGTAGTTTTTGAAAGATCAATGTCATGCATCCGTGAGTGAAAAATATGTATTTCATACAGTCTTTAGATCAATTGGGGTTTCACAATACCTCATCTGTTTTCCCAGGTCATTACAGAAGCATCTGCCAGCTGAAGCTAGTCGACTTTGAGTCGAGTGAAAACCAAAATGACCATGAAACTGATGGGCTCAGCAAAAACCAGCTGGTGGTGCGACGAGGGAAAGCATTCAAAATCACTCTGAAGTTTGGGAGCCGGTCATGGGATCCTCGCTTGGAGAAGCTGATCCTGGAAGTTAGGCTAGGTATCAAAGATAGGATTAAGTCTGCTCATTTGAAAAGCATGGTGGTGTCGTTTGTAAGAGGGACATGATAACATGTCTTTGTTCAAAAAGTGTAGTCAAGTTTAGTAAAGTGCAAGTGTGTTCTCTCATCATACAGGCAAGGCATTCGTTAGATTCCCAGTCCAGTCCTCTGATGAGTATTCAGACCCCAGAGACTGGTCAGCCAAGATCTACCCAGGAGACAACCATCCTCAGTCAGCCACCATCCACATCTACCCACCTGTGAATTCCGCGGTGGCTTTGTATGAACTTGTGGTCCATATAGTGACTAACAGTGGTTATAACAACAGGTCCTACAAGACAGGAAAATTTGTGCTGGTCTGCAACCCTTGGCTGAAAGGTAGGTCTGTGGAGTTAAACTCCTTCTAGTGTCCAGAGTTTGTTTCATTATCATAGAAGTAGTTTCACACCATGACCGGTGCTTTACAGATGATCCAGTGTATATGCCAACGGATGACGAAATACAAGAGTACGTCAAGAGTGATTATGGATGTGTGTTTGTGGGCAGCACTAAAAATGTTGTTGGTCGGCCCTGGTCATTTGATCAGGTATGTGATGATTAACAAGATGCAACTCTCATGCATGGATAATATATAGTTCCATCATCATTTTCAGGAAAGGAAACAATCACACAATTATTTGTGTTTCCATGTTTGCAGTATGAATCTGGGGTCCTAGACGCATGTCTGAAGCTCCTAGAGGTCAGCCCACAACATGTAAAAGACCCAAACAAAGACTACGCCCGTCGATCAAGCCCCAGCTACATCAGCAAGGTGATCTGTGCTATGGTGAGAGAAACAAAACTGACAAATACTGTAGTATATGTGTGTGTGATAGATATGCACAAGCATGCATACACATCCCATCAAATACGTGTCCCTGCAGTTTCACATGGAAGAAAGGAAAAATGGTCAGTAATGTGTCTTATTCTATGCAAGGTGAACTGTAATGATGACCGCGGTATTCTACATGGAAATTGGGACGGCGACTACAAAGGTGGAGTCAGTCCAACAGAATGGACTGGCAGCGCCGACATTCTCCAGCGCTGGTTCTCCTCTAACTGTAAACCCGTGCAGTATGGACAGTGCTGGGTGTTTGCATCTGTCCTCTGTACAGGTCATTATAGTCATTTAATATATTAAAGTGTTATTGAGCTATTTCCAACGCAAAACAATGGTCCTTCTCGTATAATTTGTCTTGGCCTATACCTTTTAGATACCTGAGTCCAGAAGCATGTTTGGTCAGAAAGTAATAAAAGATTAATTTTACTTGTTGGGGTGGATGATTTCAAAATCCTTGTTTATCTGATGGTTACAGCTGACCTTTTCTTTTCAGTGCTGAGAGTGCTGGGGATTCCCTCCAGGGTGGTGACCGTTTTCAACGCAGCCCATGACACTGATGGCAACGTGAAAATAGAAGAATATTATACACCCAGAGGAGAAAAGTCCAATCATCCAAACTTCCGGTCAACGGACAGCATTTGGTTGGTGTCTCTGCAAAAAATAAATAAAGATAACACTTTTACTTTACCAAGCTATCAGAATTAGTTGTGTACCAATAAGCACTAAATTGATTTATCTTGACTACATCTTAGTTTTTCAAGTCTGCCTACATTTCTGAGAGCACATGCCAACACCACTCTCATATTCTTATGTGGGTGTGTTGTGCATTAGGCTGTGATCATATTAATTATACAGTATATACCTGAAAGCATGAACTTGTTTATTGCTGTATGCATTGTGCATTTGTTGAGAGTGTGTTTGCACATGTGTCCCCTTGCAGGAACTTCCATGTGTGGGTGGAGTGCTGGATGAAGAGACCAGACCTCGGTCCAGAGTACGATGGCTGGCATGTAGTGGACCCAACCCCCCAGGAGAAGAACAAAGGTAAGACTCAACATGGTGCTATAGTTTATTATTTCAAGTATATTAACGTCCAAAATTTAATGTTTTTAAATTTGGACAGCAGTCTTGAACACACAAATGAAAGATAATGGATAATGGATAATGGATTTGACTTGTTTGAGAATTTTGAGTAACTAGTAAAAATAAATTCATCACTTTCAGACCATGTATTCTGCTGTGGCCCTAGCCCAGTAGTTGGCATTCAACGACGTGAGTTAATGGTCGGACGTGATACCCCGTTCATCTGTGCTTCTGTTGATGCGGACGTCATACAAATGATTGTGAAGAATGGACAGGTGGTGCGGACGAAGGTGGACAAAGAGCGGGTGGGAAAGCTGATCTACACCAAGAGCATTGGTTCAGATTTACCGGAAAATCTGACTCAGACCTATAAAAAAAGTAAGACAGGTCTTTTAGGATTCTATAAAGAGATATTAACTTTGTTTCTCAGAAAACAAAATAAAAAAAAACAGGTCAGGTTCAGCGTTATTTAAAAAGCAGTCAATTTGTGAAATTGAACAGTAGAAGTCGGGTGTTTTCTGTCCATGTTTTCCACTTGTGTGAAAAAGTTTTTCTCCACTTTGTATTTTCCTTTCCAGAGAGGGAACCAGCAGGCATCTTCTGGGGAGGTCAGTGGTAGTGTAACAAAGCATCGTTACCCTCTACCAATCTGTGTTATCCACATTTGTTATAACAAATAATGTCTTGTTATTTTCTGTAATTTTTAGGTGGAAGAGGAGGAGGATTATCTTCATTTGACAGCTACAGTGGTAGTGTAACAAAGCATCTTAACCCTCTACCAATCTTTGATATCCACATTTGTTATTAAAAAAATGTTTTGTATTTATCGATCATTTTTAGGTGAAAGAGGAGGAGGATACCGTATCTCTAGATTGACTGGTCAGTGGCTATGCAACAAAGCATCTTCACCCTTCTTTCACCATGTGAACAAAGCCTACATGTGTGCACACATACACCTTAAAATCCTAATGAACAGCCTGTGGACGTTTTTACCTCTAGTGGTGCGATAAAGTTATACATGTCATACAAAGGGGTCCGAGTTCCACTTGTCTCACACATTCATGTGGGTGACACCACACATATTCTCTGTGGTCTGGTAAGGTCATGGTTAGGAGGGAAATCATTTCAAGTGCAGATTATTGAGATCTCTCTTCATCACTCAAACAAGCTTCACAACTCCTACATTTGTTTAGACATATGCCCCCACTACATTGTTGTTTTTTGTTTCCTATTTTTAACTTGGATAAAATCTTAGCAAAAACTTTTCACAAAGCACTTTTTCTAAACCATTGTTACTGAATGAGACAATAAAGGCTGTGTATTTCCATGAATAATGCTGCTCACACCATGGTTTCTGGTTAAGAAGACACAAAAGTGCCAACAAGTTTTCAGTTATGTTATTAATGAACTATTGACCCTTTTCCATGTTGATACTGTTACTTCTTTCATAACAAAATCTCCCTGACTTTTACAGAAAGTGATAACATAATGTCGCTTGACGCAGGTAAGCCTAAATTCCACTCATAATGTCACAAACCATATATATTTTGGCTCAATATTTTACAATATATTGTATATTTGCGTTTTATGTTTGCGGTTAGGTTTCATTCTCACTGGCAACATTACTGCAAAAATATATTATTCAAATCAAATTAGACTTTTTTCAAGTTGAATACCAGAAATTTCCCTACATGTGAGAAGAGTCCAGTTAGTTGGGATGCCTGCAGTGTTTTGCTTCAGTCAAAACTGTTTAGTATAAATGTACAGTATTGATGAGCCATGTCAGTCAAACCGCTGTCTATGTTGTGTACAAAAAAACTTACTTTGTAAATATTACTGTGATGTCACAGTAAAAGACATCACAGTAATATTTACAAAGTAAGTTTTTTTTAACCCTATATTTCTCTTTCTGTGATGTCACGAGAAAGAGAAATATAGGGTTAAAAACTCACTGCGATGGCCAAATAGGGCTTTGCAATATTTTGATTGTTTTACATTGAATGTAGTTGTCAGTGGGACGAACCAAGATCATCCTATTTAGTTTTCCTATAAAGATAATTCAATTTTTAGTGTGTTTTCTAATGACTAAACCGGTGCACACAGAAACACATGTGTTCTGTAATTAATCAGACCAGATACATCTTAGCCATGGATTATTGTTCCAGTTGTTTACTTATTTACAGAACTGCAGGGACCCTCAACTGACTTTGAGTTGTTCACTCACTTAAAAGCACACATTTATCACTTTGTTGAAGTACATTTTTGATTTGATGATTGATTTGGTTGCCTATTCCTTTACAAAACCTCTCTTTTTTGTATAGATGGCTCCCCTGAAATGTGTGAGATGAGTTGTTCGATACACGAACCAGGTATGACTTACTGCTTGATGGCTTTCAATTGAACATTCACAATCCAACTGAATTGGACCTATTATACTCCAAATGTTGGTCATTGGAGGTTGCTTGGCCGTCTGCTTGATTTTATTCGCCTGTGATTGAGGCACCAAACACTTCTAATTGGAAGAGATGACTAAATACTTTTTGGCCATCAAAAAACAATTTGAAAACCGTTTGACACACTGTACCTATCTGTCCCCTTCTACCCCAGAGGTAGAGTTGAAGGAGGTCATAGAGGTGTCCCTAGACATAAACGGGTCACCATCAGTCGGTAAGGACATCGACATGACCGTGACAATCACAAACAATTCAGACAGCCCTAAGGACATGGTGGAACACCTCAATGCTCAGATGAAAGAATACAACAGCGATCCCCAGAAGAGCTTCTGGGAAAAACGCGAAGAATTCAAAATAAAGCCGGGAGAAGGTGAGGAGCCCTCTGAATACCAAGACATTTAGGTTTCACAGACACTATGAATATGAACAGTCTCTGGCACTATTGTTGCATTACCTTAATTAATAGTATTTCATTTTCAATACAATTTGCCCTAACCCTAAAACAAACTAGTGTGATCATTTGCAACATATATTTGAGTTACTTTGTTTCTCCCACGTCATTCATGTTCTCTGCAGTTTTGAAGCGCCAGCACACTGTCCCTCGCTCTGAGTATGAAGGGAGCTTTACAGCTGATGGCATGGTGAACATGGCAGTGGTGATAAAGGACAAGGGGACTGATGAAAGATTCCTGGCTACCGAGGAGTTCAACTTGAGCCCACCACTGATGAACATAGAGGTACAGCAGCGCAGCATCCAGCCTACTCTCCAACTCAATCGTTATTACATTACATTAGTTGTCATTTAGCAGACACTTTTATCCAAAGCAACTTACAACTTGAGGTAGGCAGTTAGCATTAAGGGACTTGGAATCTATCCCAGAGTAGTTTTGAACTTCTGTTAGCTTTTTGTGGCCTGTAGGTTGTTCAGAGCTCATACGACTATAGTATTTGAGTAAAACGTTTATTTAATTTTAATACAACACATTCTCCGATGAAACATCACACACTTCATAATATCAACGTTTAATAAGGACATTTGTTTTGTAAACCATCTGACTTTTTTAAATGTTCTCGAAATATTTGAAAAACGTATTGTCTAAAGAATTCATCACTTCATAGAAAAACACAATTTACTTAAATATGGATTTAGATCAAACTGATCCACAACAATTGCAGTTGTGGCGCTGATAGAACAAATATCCACAGAGATATATAATAACGAATATATGAGAGGAGTTTACATTTATCTAAAAAATGCCTTTGACAGGATTGACCAGACTATTAAAGAGCAAACTGGAAGATATGGGATTAGAGGAGACTCCGAGTAGCACACAAATGGCTCAGTAACTATTGTACCTTTACAATAGACATCAATATGTGCAAATAAACACAAGATTATTTACAAAAACAAAACTGAAATTTGAACACTAGAGTGTAAATTATGTTGGGAATTGGGAGGTATGTGTCGACAAAAGTAATTTTTAATGTATATACTTTCAGTCAGCTGTAAAATGTAAAAGGGATCTGACAAAATAATTAATGTTAAAAGGGTAGGCGTAATAAGCTAATGCTTCAGCCTATAACTTTTTGGTCCTGTGTTTCTTGTTTATCTTTTGTTTTCAATGCTAGAAGCATTCATTTAATGTTGATCTATTGTTTATCTTAGTCTTGCCTAAGCTTATTATTAATACGTTGGAAAAGTAACAAAATAAACTGAACTAAACTAAATAGTGGCAAGCAACAAATAACATTGGTTGTGTTCCAGGTCCAAAGCTACCTGTATTATTTCATTCGTAAAGAAAGAACCCAAGACCAAAACCACACATGCAAACTCATTACAAACCATATCACAAAATGAATGTCCGAACACATTCAGAACAATTTAGCATTTTCACCAGTGTCATGATACAAAAATATTATCAAGGGCCTCAAGTTCGATCAGATAGATAGATATATATATATAGATAGATGTTGTCTAGTGTCTCATCATGTCACTATGACTTTTCCACAGATCGAAGGAGGGGACACTATCCAGGTGAAGAAGCAGTACAACGTTGTGGTTTCCTTCACCAATGTTTTAACTACAACTCTAAAAGAAGTTGAGTTGACTCTGCAGGGATCTGGCTTGCTAAAGACCAAAGCTAAGGCCAGGTAAGTTTGATGACAGTTAGACCTCAAAACACACTATAAATCATTAGGATTATTAGCATACTGATTAAGTTTGGTACAGGACTGGACTTCTGTGCAAATGTTTCATGTGTGGGAATGCATGTGTAGCTGTGGAATCAAATTTAATTTTCATTCCATTTAACTTGTATTTATCCTCGAGAGACCAATTGAGGGGTGACCCTCATTTACAATGACGTCGAGTTCAAAACAAATTCAAAGGAAAAACAACAATACATACAAAATATTCAATGCAAATACATCAAATACACAACAGGTGAAGAGAAAAAACAATTGAAACATTTACACAGTGGTGAAGAGTGGCAGCAATTAAAAATAAATGGGTGAAAGTACAATATAGCCTAATTAAAACAGTTACGACCCAGGATGGTGTGCTGTGAGTTTTGTGCAAATTCCTGCAGCGTATTATGAGATATAAACTTGAGGGGGAATGTTACGAACTGTAAGACAAATAAGTTTAAAGGTTGGTCATAATCGCATTAATCGTTTCGGATTTTATTTTCATATACGTGACAGGTAGCGAATATGCACACATAGAAACCTGGGGACCGTGTTGCTCTGAATTGCACGGTTCTTCCCAGTCCTTCAGGCTCAGTCATTTATTACTTTTGCTCCAGCTGCTCCGCCACTGCTACATGGTATTGTAGTTGTAGAAGAACAGGATTTTTTTTTAAGCATCAATAAACCTACTGTAAGTGGAGGTGAGATGCATCCACTTTACGTCTGTCAGTCAAGAACCATGTAATGGCCAAAGGAGGGAAAGCTCTCTTCCAATGTTTGCAACGTATTGTGTCCTCACTAAAACAAAACGAGTCACCCCAGCTAGGTGTGGCTAGCTAATTAGAGTAGAGATCCAAAGGAAATCTAAGGTTAAGAGGAAATAAATCACTATGCTCACTGCCTTGGCATTTGCGTTTTTGGCTTAAGAAGGTGCGGAACGAGTTCTGTGAGGCATAAATATGTCAGTGCCTGGCCTTGGGTTACTCAGTGTTTTTATTCATATTATTGAAGACTTTTGTGCAAGGCTACACTTGAGATATTGTGTGTGTGTGTGTGTGTGAGAGAGAGGTGGAAATATATAATATATAATACATGTTGCTTCTGTCTCTTGCCCAGAATGGGTAAATTGCCGCCAGGTGGAGAGATAGACCTCAAAGTGTCCATCATGGCCTCTTCCCCTGGCACTAAAGTGCTGGTGGCCACTTTGACACACGGCGACAGCCCCGCCCCTCTTGCCAGAACCTACCACAAAGTCACTGTGGTGAAACAGAAGAGTTCAACTGCATAAAAGCTTCAACAACAAGTGACAACTTCTTCAATTTGTTTTGGAGTAGTAATATTGATGGCACTTGTGAATTTCTCTGCACCTGATACTAGAAGATCTTTTTCAGTTATATAGCCGCATGTGTTAAAGGTTATGGGATTAGCTTACTGGAAACAGAATGGATCTAAGAATTGTTACCATTTAATTTTTTTGTGCAGCTGATTGTTTTTCCAATAATATTTGTCATTTTAGTGACCATTGTGGGGATGTTGAACTGCTCTCTGTTCTTCCATTTAAGTAATATCATTGTCTTGTGGATAGTTGGGGCTACAAATAAAGGTTTTGTGATCTGGGTTGAATATGTGTAATGGGATGGGGATAATGGACTTGTATGTGAGTTTGATAATGTGGTGGTTACCGTTCCCCAAAATGGCTTTGTGATGAAACCATGATTCATCTCATGTTGCAGTCATACAATTTACTAAGGTAGTACTGAGGGGCGGTATCACGTGCCTTTTCATTTATGTGTGTTCTGCAGAATCTGATAGTGTACATACTGGGAGTATGTATTGTTTTATTAATTGAGGGAGAAATTACTTTGAGAAATATATATCATTTTGGCCACATGCATGTGTGTCAGTACTATTTGCTGTAGTTTGGTCTGGCTTTGCGAGACTAGTGTGTCAGTGACCTCCCCCACTAATTCAATTCAAGCCTTTTATAGTCATTGTACTTTGCGATACAACAAATTGTCTTATCCACCTTAAATTAATTAGTTGATATGAGGGTACATATAAACTGGATGAGGGGGATTTTGCTGTTCTTTCTAAGTCTGTTGGATATGGTGCTTTAATAAAATTGCCACACAAGGGCGAAACAAATCTCTGCCTGAGCCTCCTCACTTTTACATATTAGAAGGCCAACCTCACAGGTTAGGTGGACAAAGCCAGAGTGCATGGAGGTCATCAGTTGAATTAAATGCAATTTTCTGAGTTACACTCATTATGTGCATGTTGAACCTTGACCTTGACGTTGTGCTACAATTTTTTATTGAAATAGTTGTATGTTTAATAAAAATAACTTCCAGCATATATAAACGCTAATATATCTTTTTTTTTTGGGACGGATTGATTTCAAGACTAGACTACAGCTGAGAACACACCGGGCGCGTTGGCGCTTTGGGCCAAAGCGACCAACGCGCCCGATCTGGCGCTTGGTCATTTTGTGTCAAAAAGTGGTTCAACGCGTCGCTTCGCAGCTAGTCTCCCCCCCATATATTTATTCCCCTAATCAACCATGGCTGCGATCAGAACCGACCCGACACAACAGCGATCATGTCCGCACAAAAACAACAACAACACGGCCAACAATTGTGCCAAAAGACAAATAAACAGCAACGGAACGGAACAAATAGCCAGGCAGCCAGCCGTAAATACATTCCCTCCTCGGTGTTTGCCTCGGTGTTGTCCTCCGCCTCCGGTCCTCGTGTCTGTGACGTCGGGTCAAGCTCACCGCTGATTGGCCAACGCGGCTAAACGTCACGCAACGGAGCGTTGAAAGTTACATTTTTTCATCTTTTTTCATGGCACGTTGACGCTTTGCTGGCGCGTTGACGCTTTGGTAACTCTTCCAAAGCGCCCAAAGCGCCGCTTTGCCGTGGCCAACGGATCCTCGCGCCTAAACCAATGGTTCCTTATGCAAAAATAGGATTTTTCAACGCCGCCACCACACCCAACGCGTCCGGTGTGTTCTCACCTTAAGGGCGTGCACTGCATGATCTGCTGCAAAATGACACAAAGGGAGACCATGAAGTCACAAGTTCTTCTTATATACTGCCACCAGGAGCAGAGCTAATTGAACACACCTGTGTTTGATTGAGTCACTCAGCACACCTGAGCTCACTCAACGGCAAACTAAAAGGATACGCATACAAAAAAAAACACATGACCATACGTAAAATCCGCACTAAACAACCGGACTCTGCTCCTCTTGAAAGAGGTGGTCTTGGACAGCTTGAAAGTGAACTCTGGAGCGGATTCACTCTGGTGTAAACTCATTCACTCATTTGCAGTCTTACTCGCCAAACCATCTGACAGGATTTCCATGCACGTGACTTTTGTTTACAATATAATCTGTATAGAAGAAAAAAATAATAATCATAAACATTTATTTAGAGATATCAAACATGAATGGGGTCAAATTGACCCCAAGAATAACAAGAGGGGTTAATAGTCCTATTCAAGAATAACATTTAGGTCTGTCACTGTCCCATAATAAAGGATACGTGGCTATCATTTTAGTTTTGGGCCACATCTAATGAACCTAAATTTAGTTTGAAGATTATCATAAATACCAATGAACAATTTTACAAAGTTTGTGCTGTTTGTGAACAAATGTCTGGAGACAAATCTGACAAATGTGGAGTCTGTTTGACGCTCACCCAACAGCACCAACCAGTTTATCTTAACATTGCTCTCATAACCCTCATGTTCCCACGTTAACGCCTATCACATTTCATACAGATACTTAATGTTGATGATTGATTTTATGAGATTTGCCAACAGGTGTGGTTCACTAACCACATGTTGCGTGTGGTTAGTGAACCACACCTGTTGGCAAATCTCATAAAGCATTGTTCGCTAACCTGTTCATCTCAGGGGCACTTTACACGGTGAAAACGTGACAGTTTTCCCGTTTTTGGGAAAAAACCCCGTTCAGACACAATTTATCTGACATCTTCACTCGTACACATGTTTTCAGAGGAAACAGGACGAAATCGCTGTAGTAGCAGTGTAGTAGGCATGCCAAGCCAATAGTCAGCGATGATACTTATCCTAGTAGATAGCTCTTCCGGTACAATTTCATGCATAAAACCCGATAAAACCTTACTGTAACCAAAAATGAATGCCATTAACGTTCATAAAGCGGTTGGTGTAAGCTTGGGGTTACAAGTATTGTAAATTACAAGCTTTCTTTTTACTAGTATTTGAGTAAAACATTTATTTCTTTTTAATACAACACATTCTCCGATGACACATCACACACTTCATAATATCAACGTTTAATAAGGACATTTGTTTTGTTAACCATCTGACTTTTTTGAATGTTCTCGAAATATTTGAAAAACGTATTGTCTAAAGAATTCATCACTTCATAGAAAAACACAATTTACTTAAATATGGATTTAGATCAAACTGATCCACAACAATTGCAGTTGTGGCGCTGTACAAATATACACAGATGTATATAATAAAGAATATATGAGAGGAGTTTACATTTATCTAGAAAATGCCTTTGACAGGATTGACCATAGAATATTAAAGCGCAAACTGGAAGATATGGGATTAGTACCGAGTAGCACACAAATGGCTCTGTAACACTGTACCTTGACAATAGACATCAATATGTGCAAATAAACACAAGATTATTTACAAATAGAAAACTGAAATCTGAACACTAGTGTGAATTATGTTGGGAATTGGGAGTTGTGTGTCGAACAAAAGTCCTTTTTAAATGTATATACTTGGTTCGTTTCAGTCAGCTGTAAAATGTAAAAGGGATCTGACAAAATAATGAATGTTAAAAGGGCAGGCGTAATAAGCTAGTGCTTCAGCCTATGACTTTTTGGTCCTGTGTTCATCTTTTGTTTTCAATGCTAGAAGAATTCATTTAATGTTGATCTATTGTTCATCTTAGTCTTGCCTAAGCTTATTTATTTATTTATTTATTTTTCTTTCGGACAATTCCACACAATACACACTTTTCTCTTGCAAATATTCATACATCATACTTTGTGTTGTCCGAAGGGAGACGGAATATTAATACGTTGGAAAAGTAACAAAATAAACTGAACTAAACTGAACTAAACTAAACTAAATAGTGGCAACAGTGGTATCATTGGTTGAGTTCCAGGTCCAAAGCTACCTGTATTATTTCATTCGTAAAGAAAGAACCCAAGCCCAAAACCACAAATTTTTTTTACATATGAGATCATATAAAAACAGATACAAGTTTTCAGTTTAACTAGAATTTTGGTTGGGTTCGTGTTCTCCTTTCAAGCTGAAATAAAGCCCACCCATTTAGTCACCTATAAGGGAAAGCATCCATGTATGAGAGAGAGTGACTGAGCATTAATGGTTCTCATCACACCAAAACTCCAAAAAATCAATCAGGAAGCCTCTAGTCAATGCATTGCAGCAATTAACTAGAATGGACGGAATGGCCTTTAACAGATCCAGATCAGAAACTCATTTGTTTTGAGGGAAGCAAATGAACGGGTGGCTCTGTTGATCTCCCTGCACGCAGCTGCCCTTCCTTAACACACACACACACACACACACACACACACACACACACACACACACCGTCTAAGCATTAGTATGTGAATGGACTGAAAACCTCGGGAAAAAGCTGATGTTCAATGAAGGAGGATTGATCTGTGTTAACCCTTAATTTATGCTGCAAGCTTAAATCTGACACTATTTCACTTTCCATACGTATGGAGTGATGAGCACACTGCTGTTAATGGCTGCGGTTTGATTCCAGAGGCTGTCCATTTGATCTGTTTCACAGTTACAGTATGCATGCAGCAGTTAATTGCTAAATGTCTGTCCATCGTATTCGATGATGACGTTGCTCCACTTGAGCTGGGTTATATTATGGGGGGTTACGTTGGTGCCATTTCATGTGGCTATGGAGGCCGATGCGCGCGATGCACTGAGGGTGGCATGACGGTTTTTGGTGAGGGTATACGCCATGTCATCAGCCTTTCACTGATACCAACTGGGGTTTCAGGGATTGTGTGCAGCAGGCTGGTCCTGATAGCAAAACCCACTCCATGGAGGCGGCGGGATCCTTCTGGTAGTCCCTTCCAGAAGAAGGTATAACCTTCTCCCACCTCCGTTTGTGAGTCCTCTCCATAAAACCGGGTTTCACTCAGGGCTGCGATGTCGGTTTAGTTCATGTGCAACCAGTGCCGTCCTGCGCTGTGGGCGGCAGGAGAGCACACGTGCATCTAGGAGGGTGCGGACATTCCAAGTCGCGATCGTGAAGCGGATAATTAATAATTTGATCCGTTTCACAGTTAGAGTATGCATACAGCAGTAGGCTATACACACACACACACACACACACACACACACACACACACACACCAACCCTGACAGTTCATCCTGGACAACAATACAAGACATTCAAGTTTCTAATTCTGGTTTTGACCTTTGGGAATAAGCAGATCACCGTTTTAACTAGAAGTGCAGGAGTCAGGTCTTTTCTTTCTGAACTGCTGACAGCGGCAACGCTTGGCGGGCTAAGTCAAATGCTCAGAATAAAGACAAAAAGCAAGAGCACACACACACACACACACACACACACACACACACACACACACACACACACACACACACAGGAGAGAGCTGTAGAGAGTAAAAAAGGCAAGGGTAATAGAGAGAGGGAGGAGAGTGTGGACAGCAGCATCCATCTCGTGCCAGTAGATTGCACTTTCTTTTTTTCTTCCTATTGCCTGCTGAAGAAAAACCAGATGCCTTGCTAGGGGAGGTTTACCTAGGTTTGATCTCAGCTGTTTTAAGATGTGGAAGATAATAGTTAAAACTTGACAAAAAAGAACTATTTTGTATATTACCGTGTCATGATCAAATATATAGTCAAGAGCCTGAAGCTTGATCAGATAGATAGATAGATAGATAGATAGATAGATAGATAGATAGATAGATAGATAGATAGATAGATAGATAGATAGATAGATAGATAGATAGATAGATAGATAGATAGATAGTACGAATGAATTGTATGAGGCCTATATAATATATAATTGTAAATAATACAACATAATGAATTTTGATAAAGTAGGCCTTCTTTATGTACCTGAGCTGTAAGAAAAATTATATATACTGTTGAAACAATGTTGCAATTGTTTGTGAGATTTTTTCCAACAGGTTCACCTGAGGACTGAGATAAACAGGTTAGCCAACACTGCTTTATGATATTTGCCAACACGTGTGATTAACCAACCACAAGTTGCAACAATAAGTATCTGTATGAAATGTGGTAGGCGTTAAGGTGGGTCCATGACGGTAATGAGATCAATATTAAAATAAACTGGTTGGTGCTTGTTTTTGTTGGGTGAGTGTATGATTTGTTTTTTTTGCTTCTATACGGACTATATTGTAAACAACAGTCACGTGCACGGACATGCTGTCAGACAGTTTGGAGTGTAAAAATGTGAACGTGATTAGTGCGGATACGTATGGAGTGATGAGCACACTGATGTTAATGGCTGTGGTTAGATTCCAGAGACTGTCCATTTGGTCTATTTCAGTTACAGTATGCATGCAGTACACACACACACACACACACACACACACACACTCACACACACAGCATTTTAGACATTTTAGACTTAGACTGCCCATATTAGAGAAGACAAAAATGTTGTCAGGACATCTCAGACAGCAAGCAATGTCAACAATAATTGTCCTTTATTTTATTTAAAAATCAGTCACTTGATTAAATATAATTTACTATGCCAAAAGTTTTTTTCAGTGCAACTTGTTGAATTCAACGGTTTATGCCAGCCTGATCTCACAGGAGATTCATAAATATTTATGCGACAAAAAAAAATCCATGTTTTTTGATTTATCCCTTTGGTGATGGTTGAAACTCGGGTATTAGCGTAAAAAAAATTGGGACACAACCAGAACTAAATCCCAAGTTTACCTTTTAAAAGCATCACCTAATTAGCAATGATAAGACAAATAATGGGGGTTGAATATTGTGTGAAGTGAAGAAAGTAAATTTCCCCATTCTCTTTTCCAACTTTCTATATGATCAGTAATGTAGTATTCAGACAGAAAAATAAATAAAAAATAATTTATCTTCAGCGAAATATATACGTTTTTTCCAGATTTGTCCTGCCAGCACGTTGCCACAGGCTTTACAGCCACATCAAAATGGCCAAAAAGCGGTGATTTATAGGGCAGCGGTGAGTGGAGCGGGGAGTCTGGTCCTCATGTAGATCGGACCATTAAAAGTCAAATCAGATGGATCTTGCTGCTTACACAATGAGACTGAGGCAGATTAAGGAGACTCTGCTGGAAAGATACAGTACATTTGATATATCCTACAATGCTCGCTGGCAATCACATCATGGATATTGACTGAGCTCCTAACAATGTCATTAACATGGCAGCTTGAATCAGCAGGGAGATGGGATGACACACTCAAGTGCCATCCTGCTACATCAGGCCATGATGCTAAATCCAATACCAGATGCTTGGCTCAACTGATTTGCGTTTTGGCCTCAAAAATAATCACAAAGCAAAACGCACAAAGTATTTTTTTATTCATCCAAAGTCCGAAAATGTGAAAATTCCAGAAGGGTAACTACTTGTATTAAAGTTGTAGAATCATGTGTTGGAACTATTTTTAAAATAAGACTAAACTGGATATAAACTAATTTTCCACAGCTATTTTAGGGTTATATCAGTGCAAAGTCTTCAAGGTGGAGTCAGTGATACTGGAGAACGCGATTGTCAATATCACTTTTAGTCAAAATCAGTGTAGATCTAGTACCTGTACGTACTACAAAAATCCAGTTAATACACAGCCTAGGCTCTGTAGACTTTATGTAAATAAAGTAGGCCTATATGTTAACAAAGGGGGCTCACCGTAGCAAGCAACACGCCCATTTACAGAGCCTAAGCTGTAACTGGATTTTTAGTCATATTTACTCAGCAGGAGAGAGACATAACGTTATTTACATAAAACCATTCACAAAAGAGTTATTACATAAACAACATATGATCAAGAGCAACTCAAAATCGGCTGTCAGGTTACACTGATTTTCTGCAGCTGCACTAATGGAGGAATTCTATCAGAACTGCATTTAATATTTAATGTTGCCATTACTGGCCTCATACATAAACATATTGTTTGGCTTGTGTGCAAGGCAGAAGAGGGAGTGTGTGAATGATAAGTGAATACGTGTATGTCGGGTTAGTGTGGATTCCATACCCCCCTCACCAGAGCCGGCCCAAGCCTTCATGGGGCCCTAAGCGGAATATGATCAGGGGGCCCCTCTCCAATCGTAGCACTGCCCAAATTATTGCCCATTGTTAAATGTTTTCCCCACACCCAGTGTTTTCTGCTAGTGCATCCAATGTCCAGATGGGTAAAAATATATGACAGTTGAGATCCTGTCCCTCCTAGAGGGGTCCGGGGGTATGCCCTGCCCCCCCCCCGGGAGATTTTTTTTAAAGTTTTTAAAGTGAAATGCATGAATCTGGTAGCCTGGCATTCCCAGACCTGCCACTAGGCGCTGGCAAATTAAATTTGCTGCGCGTGTTGGTCTGGCCACGCTCTGTTGAAGTTTTATCAAGAAAGCCAGAAATCTGGCTGGTGGTTTCAATTGGTTCTATATAATATGGGCGCGCCAGAGCCCTTTATATGGTGCTCTGGGGAGGACGTAACCGGATGACGACAGTGACGTGCATGCGACGTCAAAGCCGTGATAGTAAACATCAAATATGGCTGCGGATATGTTGTGTGAGTCTGAGACTGCTTTGCCCTCGACCCTTAACGATTTGGAAGACGGCACTCAAATCTTTCATTAGCAAGTAAGTGGAATGTTCTATTTTGCCGACCGACAACGGCAAACGTTTAATTTAACAGTTTAACAGCTGTTCGCTAAACTAAAGGGGCTTACGTCGCCTTGTGCATCGCTCTGATTGGTTGTAGTGCTATCCAACTGCGTGCAGTGGCATTTGAAATGCACGAGTAGGAGCCGCCCCTCGAGTTGGAAATTACTATTGATCGTGGCCAGACCCTCTATCGTTCAAGATATCAGGGTCTGGATTTCCAGGCTATGAATCTGGTGCACTTTGAGAGAAAAATTAAGAGGCTAAATCTGAGAAATTTTGTGTGAAAAAATAATTTGGAGACACTGGGTCAGATGAATTAGAAGCTATTGAAGAAAGGCACATGGATTTTCCATAAAAATATTAATTTAAAATAAAATATTATGGAGGGTCCTCTGGGATGGGCTTGGAGCTCTTTTTCTTTTACTGGACATATTTCTCTGTAATATAATGAATGGATTTAAATGCAGTGAGAGGAACGAAGCAGAACAACTCTGTTGTCCAGCTTTATTTTTTTTATAGACGAGGCTGAAATAGGCTATAGACTCTACACTCTAGTGCATTGGCAACTGAGGGCGTTTCCAAATGTTTTTAAATTAACTCAATACACACTGTGCATGGATGTGAACGTGACATGATCAGTTAATTTTGGATTACCTCCCAGATAAACTGATTCAATTATTAGGCTATTAATTATCTAGACCAAAACATTGTATTGGTATTTTGTATTATGACCCACATTTGCATAATATGATGTCAATATCAAACACACAAACTCAAAAATAAAAAATTATTATTATTTTTTTTTGGAGGGGGCCCCCCTGGCTTATGCCCCCCTAGTTCGCTTATGCCTCGGGCCGGCTCTGCCCCTCACCACCTGCAATTGTTATTGAATCTACACACCCACACACACACCCATGCTGCAGACAGGCGGTGGTTGGCGATGGTTCAAGTAATTAAATTAGTGTTTTCCTGTTCAGTCTCTGTGCTGGGGCCTTTAAAACAAAAAAACAAAAAAAATTTTGTAAGCTTCATCCTACACCTCGGCTTTAAAGGCAGCACACTTTTAAAGCTGTAGTGCGGGACTTTTTCATAATTGCATGTCGGTCACATTCAAGCCATCGCCAGACGAGTTGACACAAAGTTGATTAAGCCTATCAGCTCCACACAACTCTCTCTGTATTTCTCAGTATGGCAGGCAGCGTTTACCAGCTGGCGTCGCACCCCTACAATGGCGCAGGAGATCAGAAAAATCACAAAAACCGTCGAGGAAACATTTCAGTTGTTGAATCTACTGCTAAGAGAGTACAGCAGTTGAACTAAATATGTGCCGACAGTGTTGTTGTAATTACTCAGAATTACTCATGGGGGCAACCAAAGTTATGCACTATAGCTTTAAACGCACACCATAAAAGTGTATATATTTTATAAATAAAAGGAACAAACACCAATTAATTAGTGATTTAAAAACCAGGGTTGGAGAAACACTATGTATAAAGAGACCCATTTTTAATATCAAAAACAATGCATATCTTACATGAAAACAATATGTTACAGCACTGGGTATCGTGTTTTTAATCAGTGTACAAAAACCACAGGGAATGAAGTCACAGCTGTTATAATGAAGAGCTAGGACAGCTGCACTATCTGCTGGTGGCTTCAGGAATTGCAGAAGAAAACATACATAGCAGCATCCTTGGGGCTGTGATGCATGCTTTTGTTCCCTTATCTCTCTCCGAAGGCTTGACTGATCATAATTGGAACAAAGTAGTTTTACCATTTAAGAAACTGATCTGTCTCAAGAGTCATTGGGAAGGCCAAAGAGTTTGACGGTGCCTGCCTCCCGGTTGCTGTCGTATTTGCCCTCCTTGTCGTCACAGGCGTAGGCCAGCAGTGGCCTCTTGGGGTGCCAGGCAACAGTGAAGGTCGGGGAATCACACTGGACCTCCCACAGTTTCTCTCCTACACACAAACAACCATGGGGAAAAAACATGTAGTTTTGGTCACTTGAATGTATGCGCTTTTTTTTCTCATCTTCTTATGGACATTTAGGACTGAAAAAAGCCTTTTTAAGTCTTTAAACATTTTCTGGAGCTGCTATTTTGCATTAACATTTGGTAAACCTGGAGAAATCCATTAAAGAGGAGACATAAAATGATATTGAGTGGGGTTTCCATTTACCATTTTTTTTTAAATGCACCCACTATGGTACAAATAGGTTGTGTATCTCTATGTATGGAACAGCAACAAACTGAATAGCTGACTCAAAACTTAATACCTTGCCTGAGTAAAGTTTGTTAACATGTACTGAAACTGTGCAAAGGATTTATGATCCAAAAACAGTTTACTAACCACTTTGTTTGCCTACAAACTGCATTTTCAGAACAAACACCAAGCTCTTGCCAAAGTCCCAAATAGATAAGCTTTCTGTTCTTCTCTCCTACAATGCGTACTGACCGGTTTCCACCTCTGCGATGTCGATGAAGTGATCCTCCGAGGCCGAGGCTAACATCTTGCCGTCATGGCTGAAGCTCAGTGTCCTCACAGGCCAGTCCAGCCTACAACGTCACAATTAAAAGAAATTAACAATCAGATAAAAGAAAATATTAACCTAGATTAGTTTACAGAGTAAACTTCTAGTGATATGAGTCATATTATCATGTCATGATATCAAATATCTATCAATATATTCTTAAAAGGGGTTATTAGATTGTGCAGCGCACGCATGCACACACACACACACTGACCTGGAGAAGCAGCGAACACACACCAATTCCTCCACACTCCACAGGCTGACCAGGGCGTCAGCACTTCCTGTGGCAAAGTATTTCCCCGTGGGGTCAAACTTGATACAGATGCAGTTGGACGGGTGAGCGTTGATGGACTGGATGGGCTTCAGCTCTGGATAACTGCAAACAAACACACACTGTTCATTTCAGCTTCGAAATACACGTCAGAGACGTTTTTACAGAACAGACACAGCACCAGAGACCTTTCACAAGTTACATTATTCTGACAGGATCTTGACACCAGGTGCATTTACAATTTGTATAGGGGAACAACCAGTGTTGACACTAAATTCTGAAACGCAAGTGATATATTGTAATAGTGGATGCATGATTTTCTTGTGTGCTTTTAAATGTTATGGATCACAATGATCTTCTGTTGAAAGTTCCCTTTGCTGTTTACTAAATTGGTAAATACCACCTCTGCTACAGTAACCCGAGGTGGAAAAAAAAAACAGGGCAAGTGCAGCCTGTCTTTCGCGCATAACGTTTTACCAAATACTCTGTCCAATTAATCAGCTGCCTGAGTGTCATGTGATTTATGTTATAGGTGATCTGGCAAAGCTGAGACCTGGCTAGTAACTTCATATCATAAAGAAAAAAACAGCTTTCATAAATATTGTATACGTTGGGGGAAAAATAAATACAAATTTAGTTCGCAGAGTTTTTTCTGTAGGAGGCCTGGTGTCACTGTCAAATCCTGTCTTCCTTATTTCACACAGTTGGGTTCCTTCCTACCTCAGAATATTGATGCAGCCGTTGCCGTTGGTGAGGAAGAAACTGTCGTTGTCGTTATTCCAGGAGATCTCGTTCACCTCAAACTTGAACTGCTCTTCTGCCCTGGAGCGGTGCGTCTTGGCGTCAATGAACGTCACCACGTCATCTTTGTTCCCCACTGCGATGGTCTGACCGTCGGGGCTCCAGCAGATGTTGATGTTCTCCCCTACAAAAACATTAGTTGACACTTTAATAAAAATCTCAAAAATAGTAGTTTATCTGGGATTCATGGTTAATACAATGTTGACAAATGGATTCTGTTACATTGTTGTTTTTAAGTCTTTCTTCAGAAACAAATTGATACCTCAAAACGTACCCACCAGCCTGGAAAATCTCCCTGATCAAACATAGGTCTAGCCAGCAAACAGAATAAAATACCCCCAATGTTTGGGAAGGGTTTCAACTCGCCATGCTTTAAAATCCTTGTTTTAGGACGCCATAAATGAACAACTTACAGTATATTTACTTTTTTTCCCCCATGTTCATTTCTTACATGAGGACAGAGCCAAACAGAGGAGAAGGGATTGCGCAGAGTGTGCAACATAGCAGGTGAGATTCAGGAAGTGTTTCTGTGTTAAGTATATTAAAATGAATAGTTGTGTATAGCTAAAACGGTCAAATTTCAATTTCATCTTTAAAAAATAAATAAAAAATGCCACAAGCTCCCACCTTTGGTATTGACAGTGGCGATGCATTTGGTGGTGCGGACATCCCAAATACGGATGGTCTTGTCTCCAGATGCCGTGACAAACAGATCTGGGTTGGTTGGGTGCCAGCACAGCTGATCCACACTGTCACCATGACCTCTGTAGTTGTTCTCTTTCACCTGGGAACAGACACAGAGTCACATATTAAACCGGTATTATAGCCTACAATTGCCCACTTACAATATCTACCTTCAGCCCTGAGCTGATATAGACGTGTTGCAGCCTCTGTGTGACCAACATTATGCCATAACGTTATTTATCATACAGTAAACCTGTAACTTGGGAGCTTACTTGTACACATCCACATCAGGAAACTGTGATGAAAACTTAGTACACAACACTATTAAAAGAAAATTATAATTGGACAAATATATCATATGAAACATGTTACCGCTTTGAGTATTGTAAACAGCCTTACACATTCTGGCTAACTCCAAATAACTGTAAAATAATAACCTGTAGACGGTGTATTGGAATGATGTGACCGACATTGCTAGACCGACAGTTATAGTTACACACACGTGGAAAATAGAATTTAATGTAAGATTTCACGAACATTGCGAAGGTAAACTGTGTGACTACGGCTAATCTATCAGTCGTATCAGCGTCTATAATGTGTGAAGATCAATGTGTACAAGCCTGTTTTATGGCTGTTTTATAGCCGTTTGTTTGTTCCGAGTGCACAACATTGGTACTATAAATTATATTATACATTTTTAGGGCCAAACTCCTCAACATCCATACATTCACAGAAACGAGGCTAACGCTAGCATGCTCACAGAACACTGCCACTCACCAAACGGTCCTTCTCCAGGATAAAAACGCTGGCTGTTTTGTCAAAAGACCCGGAGGCAAGTCTCCTGCCATCACAGCTCCACGCCACCGAGTGCACCTTTGCTTGGTGCGCAGGGAATTCTCGACTTTTGTTGTTATTTTTGAAGCTCTCTTGCATATCTTGGTAGTATTGCGAATGCGACGCCATCTTGAAACTTTGTGCGTTTTGTATTCCGCGACATGTGAGCATTACCGCCACTTGCTGCTCCGGAGGATGGACCGCACTCTAAACGTGTTCTCAATCAGTCCACTATTGTCTGGGCCCATGACACAGATCTCATTTTGTAGTATTCCATAAGCTATTGCACTTAGAGTAGCCTACATTTATTTCTATGTTTTTGATAAGCTGTTGCACTCTTAGTAAACCTAGGCCTACCTGTATTTTGATAAGCTGTTGCACTTAGAGTACATTTATTTCTATGTATTTTGATAAACGGTTGCACTCTTGAGTAAACCAATAACTATGTATTTTGATAAGCTGTTGAAGAGTTAACCTATTGTGTTTTCCTGAACTGATAAGATTGTTAAACACTTAAACAACAGACAGCCATATGTTAATCAAATAGGGATTTTTTTTTATTAGCTGTTGAACTCTATTTGATAAAATAAAGAAAATATATGCACTCCTATGTCGTTGTAGTGTTTTACAATATATATCTATTGATGTGATGCTCATCAATTTTAGGCATTTTTTTCTGGCCCCTCATTTTGGATCATTTCCACCAACCGGCCCCCATTCAAAACTAATTGAATAGCCCTGACATATAGTATGATGTATTCGTATTCCCAGTGACGTGCGGTGAGGTCAGTAAGTGGGTAGGCAATGAGTTCTGAAAGCCAAATTGTTCTAAAGCTATATATTGTTTAATCAAACAACAACAAACAAATAGGCACACAGGGCCGATTTCAAATAAATTCCTCTCTTTCTCTCTGTCACACGCACACACACACACACACACACACACACACACACACACACACACACACACACACACACACACACACACACACACTTGTTGTATTAGGTTTGTACTAAGGAGTTGGCTAATAATCAGGTTTAGTCGAGCAAGAACTATTGCCACTAACTTCCACATAAGCAAGCAGCATACATTACTCTATTTTAGTAACATTACTTTAAATAACATCGAAGCAAAACTTCAGTCCGCCTTGAACCACCCATGATCGAGTCAAAAAAGTGAACGAGATAAATCGGCATCCAAAGCACGGACGTTGTCGCCCCCCTGTGGCCGCATATTGGAACTACAACCATTTGTAAAGCAAGACACAATCACATACAAGCAGTACTTCTGGTTAAACATTTCAAAATAAAACGTTACAATACTAGACACATTTACATACAATCAATAGTTTTTGAGTTTTTTATTACATTTTTTTTTTCAATTATCCTCCCTAAAGTCAGAATACTCAAGGCATTTTGTGCACAATGTCCAAAGAGCACAACATGTACGTTTACAAACTCTCTCATACATACACACACACACACACACACACACACACACACACACACACACACACACACACACACACACACACACACACACACACACACACACACACACACACACACACACACACACACACAGGAGCGGCAGCAGTTGCTTTGGACAATAAAAATAAAACTACAGGTGTATCTTGGCGTTTGCAGGTGAATGCGTTTAAAGACCTACTTCACAAGTGGAAATATGAAGGTGATTTGAAATCTGAGATTCTTTAGTATAAATGTGCAACATTTTTAGAAATTGGTTCATCCTAGCCTGAGAAAAGGCAGAAAGTGTTTTACAGTCTCACTGTCTAACCCTACATGTTGTGTGACATCACACATGGTAAAATGTAGGGTTAGGATAAGCAGTACAGCTGGGCCAAGAGAAGAGTAGACAGAGCAAAGAAAAACCTTGTTCATTATATTATAATAGCGATTTTATAATGATAGAATGCCGGTTCCATATGGGTGAAGTATTCCTTTGACAGAATTGTTTATCTACCGGAATTATTGATTGTATGTAAATGTGTCTAGTTTTCCAACGTTTTAATTTGAAAGGTTTAACCGGAAGTACTACTTGTATGTGATTACGTCTTGCTTTACACACGGTTGTAGTTACGATATGTGGCCACAGGGGGGCGACAACGTCCGTGCTTTGAATATGATACCAATTCAACTTTTTTGAGTTGATCATTATGGTTGGTTCTATGCGGACTGAAGTTTCGCTTAGGTGTTATTTGAAGTAACGTTACTACAAAAGAGTAATCTTTGCTTATGTAAAAGTTAGTGACAATAGTTCTTGCTCGACTAAACCTGATTATTAGCCAACCAGCGTAATGCAAACTGTTACAAACCGCTAGCTTAAGCTAGTGAAGCTAACACAATGTAGCCTACCTTCCTAGTAATACAAGGTTTTTAACGTGTGCTTTGTCCAAATAAAGGTGTTGTTTTGGACGCTTTCATTCACAGATAATAACTGGTTTAGTGAATTGATCATTTGAAACGGTAAATACATTTTTACAACGCCTTTTTAACCAACAACATTGCTTGTATGCAATTACGCCTAGCGACCAGTGTGGTTGTAGTAATGATTGATGGCCACAGGAGGGCGCCTGCACTCACGCTCTTAATAGGATTTAACTGATTGAGAACTTTTGGACTGACTCCATAAATGTCCGTAGGTGTAGTAATTCATTGTGGCCACAGGAGGGCAATATAGAGGCGTAATTATAAAGAGATATATAACTGCTCAAATAAACAAATATTACAAAAATAACAAGAATAAATAGTTATAATACAAATACAAGTTTATCAAATCAAATATTTTTTTAAATGTTTTATTTATTATATTTAGCTGGATCTGGCAGGGTCCTGATTTCAATTAGTTTCATTTTAGTTAGGCTAGTTAATTTAATGTAGGCCTATCCCTCTGCGGGAACACAACACAGTAAATAATCATAATAAACAATTAATGAAGAAAAAGTAATAGTGTATCAAGATAATTCTATATTGACATTATCAATCAATGTAGTCTAGTAGAGTAAAAGTACAACCCTAACCCTTATTCACACACCAGTATTCCCTCTAAAATGTATCAATTATGTACACATTGAAGTCTCACAAAATAAAAACATATAATAATAAACAAAATACATTTTCTAGTTTGCCCAAATTACAGAAAAGGAAGAAGAACATTGCTTAATGTCATTGACTGTTTCATGATTAGATGCATTAATCTCAAACTACAGCAGATAGAATTCCAATCCCTTTCTATCAGGGGCTTGTGCTGCTCTCTGTTCTTCTAGTAAAGAAAAATCAGCACACATTTGAGTTTTATTTGAAACTTATTTCAAGTAATGCTAAAATGAAAACGCTGTCTGTTTTGCCAATAGACCCGGAGGCAAGTCTCCTGCCATCACAGCTCCACGCCACCGTGTGCACCTTGGCTTGGTGCAAAGGGAATTCTCGACTTTTGTTGTTATTTTTGAAGCTCTCTTGCATATCTTGGTAGTATTGCGAATGCAACGCCATCTTGAAACTTTGTGCGCTTTGTATTCCACGACATGTGAGCATTACCGCCACTTGCTGCTCCGGAGGATGGACCGCACTCTAAACGTGTTCTCAACAAGCCCCAACCTCAGCGATTTTTACCGGCATCCAATAAGGAAGTGACCTACAACTGTAGTAACCAGAAAGTGCCACTGGGGGTGGCGCCAAGACGAGCAGTTTTTCTTTGACTCACTTGTTAGATAGGCCGTTTTCAAAGTCTTATTAAACCTATTTACAGCCTGGGCCACAAAACCATTTTAGTCTGTATGTTTAGGTCATATCTCTATGACAACACTGAGGGGGGTGAATTTTTTTGGCCCACGCTAGTTTTTATTCTTTTGGAGGTTAAAATGTATTGGCGCGATCTCTTGAGTGACAGCTCTCCGCCCGTTGTCCCTCACTTTGCCTCGGAGGTATACGTCAGCTATCTCCCTCCCCCCGACGTGATGTCGATTCCCCTTTTCGGCAAGAGGAGTGAGGCGGAGTAAAAATCTCATAAGATGGCGACGCGCACAAACCAGGATTATTTGATGCCGTGTGAATAACTGAGGTCAGCCCGGATGCTAAATCCATATTATTTACTATCTATGGTTCTCAATCAGTCCACTATTGTCTTGGCCCATGACACACATCTCATTTTGTAGTATGTATTCCATAGATAGTATGACGTATTCGTATTCCCAGTGACGTGCGGTGAGGTCAGTAAGTGGGTAGACAATGAGTTCTGAAAGCCAAATTGTTTTAAACCTATATATTGTTAAATCAAACAACAATAAACAACAAACAAATAGGCACGCAGGGCCGATTTCAAATAAATTCCTCTCAAAGCACGGACGTTGTCGCCCCCCTGTGGCCACATACCGCAACTATAACCATTTATAAAGCGAGACGTATTCACATCATAGATAGTATAATATTCACATACAAGAAGTACTCCCGGTTTAACCTTTCAAAATAAAACGTTGGAAAACTAGACACATTTACATAAAATCAATAATACCGGTAGATAAAACAATTCTGTTAAAGGCATACTTCACCCATATGGAACCGGCGTTCTATCATTATAGAATCGCTAGCTATTATAATATAATGAATAAGGTTTTTCTTCCCTTGGCCCAGCTGTCATGTCAATCCTAACCCTATATTTTACCATGTGTGATGTGTCATATGGGAACATGTTAGACAGTGACACTATAAAACACTTTCTGCCTTTTCTCAGGCTAGGATGAACCGATTTCTACAATTTTTGCACATGTATACTAGCCTACATTGGATCTCAGAGTTCAATACACAATCATATTTCCATCTGTGAAGTAGGTATTTAAATGCATTCACCTGCAAACGCCAAGATACACCTGTAGTTCTCTTTTCAGTGTCCAGAGCAACTGCTGCCACTCCTGTGTGTGTGTGTGTGTGTGTGTGTGTGTGTGTGTGTGTGTGTGTGTGTGTGTGTGTGTGTGTATGAGAGAGTGTGTGTGTGTGTGTATGAGAGAGTGTGTAAACGTGCATTTACATGCATGCTCTTTGTACATTGTGCACACAATGCCTTGAGTCTTCTGACTGTAGGGAGGATAATTTAAAAAATATAATTAAAAAAAATATATTGATTGTATGTAAATGTGTCTAGTATTATAACATTTTATTTGGAAAGGTTTAACCGGGAGTACTGCTTGTATGTGATTGCGTCTCGCGTTATACATGGTTGTAGTAAAGGTATATGGCCACATGGGGGCGACAACGTCCGTGCTTTGAATATGATACCAATTTAACTTGTCTTACTTTTTTGACTTGATTACTATGGGTGGCTCTATGTAGACTGAAGTTTCGCTTGGGTGTTATTTAAAGTAACGGGACTACAAGAGAGTAATCTTTGCCTATATGTACAAGTTAGTGACAATAGGTATTGCTCGTCTAAACCTAATTATTTGCCAACCAGCTTAATACAAACTGTTACAAACCGTTAGCTTAAGCTAGTGAAGAGAAAACAATGTAGCCTACCTTCCTAGTAGGCTAATACAAGGTTTTTAACGTGTGCTTTGTCAAAATAAAGGTGTTGTTTTGGCCGTTTACATTCATAGATAATAACTGGTTTAGTGCATTGATCATTTGAAACGGTAAATACATTTCTACAACACATTTTTAACCAACAACGTTGCTTGTATGCAATTACGCCTAGCGACCAGTGTGGTACTTGTAGTAATTCATTGTGGCCACAGGAGGGCAGTATAGAGGCGTAATTATAAAGAGATTTATAACTGCTCAAACAAACAAATATTACATAAAAATAACAAGAATAAACAGTTATAATACAAATACAAGTTTATCAAATCAAATGTATTTTTTAAATGTTTTATTTATTTAATTTAGCTGGATCTGGCAGGGTCCTGATTTCAATTAGTTTCATTTTAGTTAGGCTAGTTAATTTAATGTAGGCCTATCCCTCTGACAAATCTAATCAGTTCATTATAAGTCTAGGGGAGACAACGAGCACACATATAATTATTTTATCCCATTATTGTGTGTGGGAACACAACACAGTAAATAATCATAATAAACAATTAATGAAGAAAATGTAATAGGGTATCAAGATAATTCTATATTGACATTATCAATCAATGTAGTGTAGTAGAGTAAAAGTACAACCCTAACCCTTATTCACACACCAGTATTCCCTCTAAAATATATAAATTATGTACACATTGAAGTCTCACAAAAGATAATATAATAATATAATACAAAAAATATAATAATAAACAAAATAAATGTTCTAGTTTGCCCAAATTACAGAAAAGGAAGAAGAAAATTGCTCATTGACTGTTTCATGATTAGATGCATTAATCTCAAACTACAGCATATATAATTCCAATCCCTTTCTATCAGGGGCTTGTGCTGCTCTCTGTTCTTCTAGTAAAGAAAAATCAACATATATTTTAGTTTTATTTGCAATTTATTTCAAGTAATGCTAAAATGAAAATCCATGTTTAAAAAAAACTTTTATCACTCCATTTATATCCCAAACACACACAATATCTATAGTCACCCAAACTCTGTCAGATACAGTACATCCCTTTTTTTAATGGTTAACACCTATGGTTTTTGGTTAACACCTATGCAATTAGTAGAAGGACCTAAAACATAAGCCAGCTGCAAGGCCGACTGAAGGCCTCGATATGCATATGTTCTGACTCCTCAACACCAGGTCCCTTGCATTAGAACAAAATACACCAAATGGACTGAACAAAATGCGCTTTTTAAAAAATGTGATTCTGTGTTTCATGAAAGAATGACATGGTGTGAAAGCATCATAAAAATGTGCCTTATGTAATTGCATACTCTTCAAAACATGTTCTTAGTGTTGCACCATGTGTCAGTAGAAGCTATACATAGACAACAGGCCCTATGAAATAAAAGTGGAAGGACTGCACGGTGAGGTGTGCGTGATGGTGAACGTTATTATTACAGAAACAATGAGGGCATCTCAGAAGGTGTGCATATACAGGACTCAATGCTGACTCAGTGGAGGGAGGCGTGTGTGGAAGACATCTTATCTCTGGCAAAAGGGACTAGCACAGCATCGTATTAGTTTTCACATCACACAATGTAATTCAGAACGTACAGGTTGAGAGGCAGGTGTCTGTGGAGAGGTAGACAGAGTGCACAAGCACCTCAGTCCTCCAAAGCTGGTCCAATCCTTTGCTAATTTAACCACCAGTTACTTTTTTTCAAATGGCTTTTCTATTATATTCTCCCAAACGTTTTTGCTGCCTGCAAAGTGCATTTGGTGAACTGTGTGTCCCATTGTTGGACCCTGAGAACATTCCTGTTAGATGTGATTTAGTTGGAACAGTGCTACTGTCTTTGCTGTTGTCGAAGAAACGTCTTGTTCGTTTCCTCGTAACCTGAAATATCTTTCTCGTTTCTATTCCACGTTTCCACTTCAAACCCTCGCAATCTTTACAACACACTGATAGCCGACACGCTAGCAGGTGCATTCTGGACCTTTTCTGGATGTGTTTTACCCTGGGTGTACAAATTGTTTCTGGTTGTTGTCACTCATTTCCCCCCCATTTAGACCATTCAGGAAGAGCTTGGAGTGAAGAGAGAAAGATCAAGCATGAGACATCCTAAACAACTGGATATAAGGAGACAGGGCTACACAATTATGGTTGAAGACAACAGTCAGTTAGAGCTTGACGGTTCATCCTTGACATAGAAAACACAGTTTGACGGGGGAAAAAATGGACTTGCCGCACCTTTTCCGCCTCACCAACTGATGCTTGAAAAGCCAATAACTTGAACCTGTGAGTTTTATTAGCAATTCATCTAATAATAATCACAATTACGGCTGGGACCCCTTGCGATAATAAATAATAATTGATTGATTTTAAAAGCAGTGATATGGAAAACTGTGATCCAGAGCAAAATGATCAGCCTCAGATTAAACTTAACCATCAGCATGTTTGTTCCACCCAATAGTTTGGTATTTCGGGTTGTAAGAACTTTGCGGATTATCTCATGATGCTAGCATGTGTTTAACCATTTAGTCTTTGGGTTTTTCCATGCATTTTATACTTCCTTTTTTCTGTTTTTAATCCAAATACTGCAGTGACAGTGTGGAAATAAGGGTCTGCTTTCAAATAAACCAATGGCAATTTAGCTGTTTGTCCCAACCCTAATCATGAATATCTTTCTCGGTTGCTGAAGGAAAAGTGAATTCTAATTAAAAACCTTCAGTTCTTTTTCACTGCTGAATTATATGTTAAGTTAAATGCGTTTCAATATTGCCATCAATGAAGCCAATAGCCACAAATGATTAAATCAATAGTGCACTCGCAGCTACACTTGAGGGCTAGGGGGTAGCACTAAACAGTACGGTGCATTCCTTCTGATAACAGTGATACCCAACAGATCCTCAGTGCATTGAATAGAATAGACAGTAAAAACATCAACGTAAAGCTTTGCAGTCATTGTACAAGTGTCTGAAGAGAAGGTGTGCAAAACAAAATCGGTAAAGTTCAGTTGCCTCGTATGCAGTTCAGTCGATCTGTCCTCCGGGATCCACAGGTTTGTATTCAGAAAAAAAACAAGTTATTTATTACAGCAGATAAATAAATGTTCTGGGAACTGATTAACCATTTAGAATGTCAGCCATTGTAAAAAGCCCCACAGTGCCTGAACTAATGCCATGGTTTTGTATGTGTGTGTGTGTGTGTGTGTGTGTGATTTATCATTGATTAGTTTATCCTTCTTATAAACTACTTATTGACACATTTTTTCTTTCATGCAATTATTTTGAGCTGTAAGAATATTCTGCATGCTGGTACCTTCAGTTGAGGTTTACATGATGCTTTATACTTTTGGTTGATTTCTAATGTTGCATTAAATCAGTGGTTCTCAACCTTTATCACCCTCTATACATGACAAGTCACCTGTTTTTGAGGGGTGAGAGTTCAGTTGACCAATGATATTTTTTCCCTTTTTTGGGCTGATGATTACAAAAATGTTTTTATTTTATTTCATTCATCTGACTTGGCTCCCAGGTAGGGACCCACTGCAACAAACACTACTTCAACAAAAAGGTTATCTCGGGCTTTACTTTATTTTTTATTTTTAAATACATACTATCTCTACATTTAACTATTTATACTTTAAATAGACCATGTTTTTATCTATACAATTTTTTTTTATTTGCCAACATGAACTACCTACTTACACAGTAGCAGTTATATGTGTATTAGAGTAAAATGCAGAAAAGGGAGCTGTTACCTGTCAGAATGGTTTGTATCACCACCTTATTTTTTAGGCGTTTTTTTTTTATTTTGTTTTTAGCTGATAGGATTTATAAAGTAGTTTAAATATCTCTCAGCTATTGAGGAGCAAAAGACACAGTTTGTTTGAGGAGGTAGGGCTTCTTCTACAATGGCTTGACAGGTTAGGGTGCATTCACACCAAGCATCTTCTGAGCAGTTTATCTGTACCATGTCCAGCTTCAATTAATCTTTCCATGTAAGATTATTGACATTTAAATACTGGACTTGCGCTTGTGTTAGACGAATGTGGCAAAACAATCTTTGGAGGAATGCTTGGACCAAAACTATTTTCAATCAATGAGCTACATGTTGGTCATGTGACTTGTCTTTACAGAGCCTGGTTAGTTTTCAAATGGTTAGCATGAATCTAAAAAACAAACATACAAAAGTACAACAAAGTCAGCTTTTCCGTTGTGGCTCTAAACCCAATAAACAAACAAAAAGCAAATGTGTGATCACACCCTAAACCTCCAAGGTGTGAGACAACCCTCTTACACCAGACAATACAATTCATGGATCAAATTACAGAAACAAGCCCGGGATCCTCACAGTCCTTCCTAGCACTCGGCATCGGCACTTCCATTGGCGCAGATGGTGGTGTGTGCATCCTCACTGGGTTTGGTGTGTTCCACTCCGTTTGACCGGACGCACTTCTCAGTGGTATTTTGATCATCCACCCCCACACTGTGGAACCCGGACAGAAAGCAGAAAACGTCAGAGTGTGGCAGCAATCGAGTAATCAAACAGTGAAGTGATGTGTATGAGACAAATATGGACACCACAGAGTAAACAATTCATACATCAGTAAGTTTTAAAGGTCACATATTATGATTATTTTTAGCATTAAAAATTGGAATTTGGGTTGTTACTAGAAATTGTTTTCATGGTGTAGTGTCCAAAAAACATTTTACGTTTGTCACACTGATATAGCCTCTTTTCAGCCTGTCTCTTTTAGCCCCGCGTTCCAAAAAGCCCACTACTAATTTAGGTTGGTAATGAAGGGCGTAGCTTCTCCCCTTATGATGTTATGAGGGAAGATAAATCAAAAAAGTTTCAAAAAGTGCAGGTGGAGAAAAAGAGAGAGGGTTGTTTATTCTCATACCCTCGGAGTCTTCAGTCACACCAGGGACCCATTTTAATGCTAAAAAAGCATGAAAAAGTGAATTTTGCATAATAAGTGACCTTTAAAGTCCAATATTAGTTGCAGCACTGAATTATAGCCAGCATAGCATAGCATAGCATAGCCCCCCCTGATCCCCTATGTCATGTTTGTGACACTCCACCTGTTGATGCAGCCGTTACTTTGCAGAGAAACTGCGTTCTCCTTCTCAGACAGAGAGCTGCAGGACCTCCTCTCCTGCCAGGAGCCGGCTCTGGGAGCTTTGCCCGTGTCGGAGCTCTTCCTGCGGGCCACCACGGGCCCCGGGCCAGAGCCCCGTCTCTCTGTGCTGACCCTGGGACCCACCGGCCCCTCTGGATCCTTGCCCGAGTCACTGCTGGTGCGCCTGCTGTTCAGGCTGTCTGAGGACGACACGTGGCTCATCTGGCCCTCCCGTTCATCTGGTGAGGAAAAAGAAAACATTATTATTATCATTATTTTTTTTTGTCGATTGTCCAAACCTGGAAAATGACAAAGTTGAAAATGAATCTTGAATGTCTACAGAAAGTCCCTGATTACTAGGGCTGTGTCAAAAAAATCGATATCGCGATATATCACGATACTTAGTTTCACGATATCAGTATCGATTTTTATAACAAAAAATCGATTTTTAATTTTATACATTTTTTTCTGATTTTTTTCCCTTGCTTTTTTTTTACTTTTCAAGGCTTTATTGACAGTGCAGAGAGACATATATGAAATGGGACAGAGAGGGAATGCAATGCAGAGAACAATCACAGGTCAGATTCAAACCCATGTCTGCTGTCAGGCCTGAGCCTCTAGGATACTGACTATTGAAGTTAGATCAATTTTGTTTATAAGAATGCTTAAGATGTGTCACTGTGTCAGAAAAGCACACTGATGTATTTTCATTTTCAGTGTGTCCTGTACAGTTAGTACAAGAGTGAATTGGATTTATTATTTTGATGTTATGGTAGCTGCAGCAGTGTTTGATCATTTGCCAAAACCAAACAAAAGGAAGAAAAATAGTAAAGGATGTTGTGAAGGAAATAGTTTTGACTTCATATGTATGTGCAATTATCAATATATTGTGCTGTTATGTTTGACAAGGCAACTTGTTTATGGAATATCGCAACATATCGTGATATATCAAGATACGCAATATAGCGTGATATATCGTGATATATCGTATCGTGACCAGTGTATCGCGATACGTATCGTATCGTGAAGTCCTTGATGATACCCAGCCCTTCTGATTACCCTGCCTTTGATTTGCTTATATAAACTATTTGTATTCAGATCTGTTACGTAACAATGAAAGTCATTTTAAGATACATGTGCGTTTGCATCCTTGGCAACGTTTTACATACTAGTTCAGCAAGCCAGCAATATCCTTTAGCGACAGCATTCACACAACAGTTTCCAAATCACTTTGGATATTTTATTTACACACCTTAGACACCCAGCATACAGTAATACAATGTTCCCCTACCTGTATAACATCCTGTATTCATTCTGATACCCCACACACACAAAAATAGTTGCTAATCTTTTCTCAGATCACTACTTCAGTGTATCAAGTGCTCTGGATCTATTGTAAATAATAATATTTTTTGTTACTTGCTTTTGAATATAAGATACTTTTCTTGCTTCATTGATCTATAGCTGAAATGTAAAAAAAAATGTAAAAAAGATCAGACCATTGTCCCTCATTGACATTGGGATAAAATATTTGAAAAATGTGAAACTCTGCAGCTGTAGTTCACTCTGCCAGCCAAGGCCAGTTGAACACGCTCATTCTCCAACACAGTGTAAAATTGCTTAGAGTGCGGTCTAAGCGTGAGTCCAAACCTCTGACCTCTGCAGTGTTAACGCCACATGTTCTAAAATAACTGACTGACACACGCAACAGGATCAGTAACAGCTCGACCTCATCCGAACCCTCAATAAGCTGGTGCCATCTGGGGGTGTATCGTTGTTTAATCTAATCTTCTATAAAGCTGTGGTTTAACAAGTAACATCAGGATTGTGTGACGCTTGGATTACTACAGAGTTTCGAGGTCCTATCCAACGGATATAAAGATTTTACTTGCAAAACAAACTGGATTTGTTGAACCAAATTCATGAAATATGATGCATTTAAGAAAATGTAACCCCCATTTAAGAACATATAGTTTGATGTTTAGACCCTTTCTTAAGTCAGATTTCAAATGCAGGACTTTTGACCTGGCATATACAGTATGTCATATAAAACGTTACATGTAATGGCTGAAGTTTATGTTCTAGAAAGTGTACTGTGAAAACAATTAAAGATGTTTCAGGATATAACATTGTTTTTATATCAATTAGATAAATAATTAAAAAATATTCTTTGGTTGTTCGGAAAACTACACGTTACACCACCACCACAGAGAGTTGATCAGGTGTGTTTACCTCCAGAGCCGGCCTCTCCCGCCCTGTTCCGTCTGCGTCTCAGGATGACCTCCAGCTCGCTGTCCTTCTTCCCCGGGGGAGATGGGCCCGACTCCTGAGACCCTCGACTGGGGCTGCGCTTTACAGTCTCCTGCAACCAAACACAAACCGTCACTGCATCTATCTATCTATCTATCTATCTATCTATCTATCTATCTATCTATCTATCTATCTATCTATCTATCTATCTATCTATCTATCTATCTATCTATCTATCTATCTATCTATCTATCTATCTATCTATCTATCTATCTATCTATCTATCTATCTATCATCCATTCCTCCCTCCCTCCCTCCTCTCCCTCCCCTCCCCTCTCCTCCCTCTCTCTCTCTCTCTCTCTCTCTCTCTCTCTCTCTTTCTTCCTCTCTTTATATTTTTTCCCTTTCTGAGCAGCAGTTTTTCAACAGAGCAAAAATTAGGATGAATAAAAAGCCATGTTTACCAGGATGCCCTTAAGTTCGTCCATAGCGCTCTCCTGCGGTTTCTCCACACAGATCGGAGGTGGCTGAAAAAACAAAAACAAAATACATTTCTGATGAAAACTGGAGGATGTGTGTGGTTGTGTGTGTGTGTGTGTACCTGTACAGGTATCTTTGCCTGGTCCTCACTTCTTCAATGGCCTGTTCAAAGGTTAAGACTAAGTTTTACATAAGGTTGAGGTATGCATTATATGGGGTAAGTGTAAGTGTAAGGGTTGGAGTAGGCAATTCATTTTGGATGGTTAAGGTTAGAGCAAAGGGCTATGACAATGATAAGTGTCCTTACAAAGATAGAAGTAAAGGAAGTGTGTGTGTGTGTGTGTGTGTGTGTGTGTGTGTGTGTGTGTGTGTGTGTGTGTGTGTGTGTGTGTGTGTGTGTGTGTGTGTGTGTGTGCGTGTGTGTGCGTGTGTTTGTGCGTGTGGGTGTGGGTCAGGTTAGTGGGGTCAGAGGGAGGGAAACTTCTTTTGTTTTGCTTTTTCCCCCAAGAGAGCAACAGCGACTTCAAATCACAAGATTGATGCAAACATCAATATACTCACTTTTACTGCGACCCTCTGAGGCGGCACAAAGGAGAAACACAGAGGAGGGAATAGAGAAGAGAGCAATCAGGCAGAGTGCATTCAGACTACATCAAACATGGAGCCAACAGAGCTGACAATAATGTTTACTGACGTGCTGGTCTTTACGGCAGTAATGAAAAGAGTGAACAGAGGAGGAGAATTACAGGAAGACATGTTTGTTCCACATAGCGATGAAGCAGGGATAGTGTTTTAGCTGCTCTGACTGTGTGTTTATTTGAACACATCTGCTGTCAGGGAGCTGTGACCTTTGGCCTTTGACCCCCCTTACCCTGGTTGGATAAAGGATCAACATTAATTGGATTTATTTTTTTGTTTTATTCCTGCCTGGTTATATTTTCCTTTTGAATGCAGATAATTAAAAATAATAATAAAATAAAAAATGACATGGGTATGGGCTGCTGAGCCAGGCATTTCTGTTTTGGCAAAAATAAACCGGTAGGTGCTCTCTGTTGGACAAACTATATAGTTGTGATTATATAAGTGATGCCAAGTCACGATCAAGTAATAGGAATGGATCAAATGGTCTTTCCGAAGGCCACTGCAGATGACAGTTTTCAATGTAAAAAAACAAAGATTTATGATGAGACAATACCTAAATATAAAATACTAACTTATATACGAAATGCCACGCAGTTAAAGGTAAAACCTGACAACAAGCTGAGCTCTGAGACCTCTGCACGTCAATGCCCTCACCTTGCTCTCCTGACTCTTGACAGGCCGCAGCACAACGCCATGTTTGATCCTTTCCATCATTTCATTCACAGCCTTCGATTTCACTTCATCATCGCCCTCACCAGCTACAGAGAGAGAGAGAGAGAGAGAGAGATAGAGAGAAAAAGAGAGAGCGAGAGATCAGTATTTACAATTTCAATACAGTACATGATATAGATGTAGATAAGTGTACGTGGTACGATAACAATGGATGTGATGAGACCATAGTTAAAAAATCTGCTTGTAAAACACCACTGTAGTTCATTTAGCAAGGATCTAAGCATCACTGTGATGAAATATTGTTAGTCTTTTCAGGTAGTTTATTTTATATACAGTATTGACTAACTTTGATTCAAAGGACATATCCCGATAGGCCTATATTAGTATAATGATATACAGTTAGATATACTTGTCCTGTGATACAAGATTTGATCCACATTGTTCATTGCTATCTAATAACAAGATCTACTGCGTGTGACAATATAGAATTAGAATGAAGCTGTGGTGTGGTGGGACTTACCTGCAGGCTGCTCTGCCTTCACAGAAGCTTTAGAGCCTTTTGAAGACTTCCTCATGATGGCGATTAGAGAGCTGAGAGACAGACAGACAAGGACTGAGAATCAGATACATTCTGTAGGAGTTCTGCAAGCCACCAGGCTCTGATCCTTACTGTGTTGTTTCTAAATATCAAGGCACTTTGCAGATTTGATAATGATGATAAATGAGGCTTCCATATTTAATAACTGTTGTCAGAGACTTTTGGAATATGTGTTTTAGTGTGAGTGTGTGTGTGTGTGTGTGTGTGTGTGTGTGTGAGAGAGTGTGTGTGTTGTTGCCATCCTCACCTGAGAGGGTTGCATCTGGAGGGTGGTGGTGGGGGAGGGGGTGGTGGTGGAGGAGGAGGGGGGGGAGGAGGCTGTGGGGGAGGGGCCGGGGGAGGGGCCACCCCGGGATCAGGAGGAGGGGGATCCTCCGGGCTGCTCGTCATGGCCATCTTTTTCTGGGTCTCCTCCTGGAGCTCGTGGACTGTGGACAGTAATGAAAACAATGGACAACAGTTAACATCCTAATACAGTTCTACTGTGACTTCTTTGACTATTCCTCAACCTATTACTACTCACAAACTTTCACAAAGATATAAGATAGGCAGGCTCTGTTGACATTTTTTTAACGGCACCTGAAAACATATATTTTTTCTTGTTTTGGAGTCACACATGCTGTTTTTAAATAACTGATTAACAATAATTGACTGATGCCTTTCATCGTTTTAAATGCTTTTCTATTTAGTAGATCTTTAAAAGAAAAAGGGCTAAGCACTTACTACTCTTTTTATTTAATTTGATTTGACATATCGATGTCATTTTATGTCTATTGTGAAGCTTGTAATACATGTAAATGGCAATTATTCAAGCCACCACATTTAACCCTAGAGTGAAGACTCTTTCCCAACACACTATCTTTGGATGCCGTGCAGCACAAACTGCCAATGAAAGAGGCTTCTGTCACCATCGTCCTTTCTAACGGTAACTGGGTGAAGTCAGTTGGTGATTTTGGCCCTGCCTTAATGTGACCCATTTTACACACACACACACACACACACACACACACACACACACACACACACACACACACACACACACACACACACACACACACACACACACACACACACACACACACACACACACACACACACGCACACACACACACAGACAGATGCAATGTTGCAAGGAGGGAGAAATTGAGCATGTGTGCCAGCTTTTCCTTCAGCACATGGGTCAGTGGTCTATGATAGGGAAATAAACACAGAGGCCACAGGCGAAGAAGAAGAACATACCCAACACAAGGAGCCACTATCCCAATATTTCCAACAACCCTTGTTTGTTTCTTTTGTAATGTATAATTTCTTAACCTAAATGAACTTTTAATCCATCTGATCCATAATTGTATTTATTATAAGTAATGTATTCTCTTGTATTTTTATTAAAATAAAATAAAGTGCTTCTTAATCTTCTTCACTGATTGAAATTGTATTTGTATTCAGTTTGTTGAAAGCATTTTGGGTTGCTATGCTGCATATTCATTCTTAACTTTGGTGGGTCTCTGTGTTTTCATCTGTGTGTGTTTGTATGTGTTTGTGTGTGTGTGTGTGCGCGTGTCCTCCTCAGCCTACCTCTGTTTTCCAGCTCCCCATTCTTCTTCTCTGCTTTCTCCAGTCGTCCGTCCAACTCTCTCTTCTCATCCTCCAGCAGCTCCAGCTGCCTCTGCAGCGCCTCCAACTGCTTCTTCACACAACTCTGCTCCAGCTGGGCCTCCAGGCTCTGCACCTACACACACACACACACACACACACACACACACACACACACACACACACACACACACACACACACACACACACACACACACACACACACACACACACACACACACACACACACACACACACACACACACACACACAAATTGATGAATTACATGCTGGCTACACAGTGCCTCAGAACATTTTCCAGAGTTAAGGCTGTAACATACTCCGCGAGAAGAAAGAACAAAGTTCTCTGTGACAGAGCTGCGAGAAGTTCTTTCTGGTCTGACATTACATACTTCACGAGAACTCAACTGCCGAACTCCTCACCGCGGCGCATTGTTACCATGGAAATTTGACTCAGTAGCGCCAGCTGATTTCACTTCGCTTTCCTCATTGACTTCAGACTGACCAATCACACAATAGTTCTCGGACAAGCTGCGAGAAGAAAGTTCGGCCCGGGTGATGTGTCGAGAACAAGCTGCGAGAACAGCTAAACAAGAGCTGAGAGAAGAAAATGACGTCATTTTCTTCTCGCAGCTCTGTCACCGAGAACTTTGTTCTTTCTTCTCGCGGAGTATGTTACAGCCTTTACCCAGGTAGCTGTATGTGTGAACTCAAATGTCAGGGTTATTCGACCCAAACTTTTCCCAGGTGGCACCCTATTAGGAGTGTGAACGTTTAAAACATTTTTTAAACGGTTACACGGCGGAAATGTTTTTGTGTGAACGGTTTCAGAAAAAAAGCTGAAAAAACTCTGACAGAAAAGACAGGCTTTCTGACAATACGGTCTCAGAATCTTTTCGGGGCTTTACCTTGTGCTGGTGCTGCAGACGCTCGCCCTCCAGGGTTTTGGTGACTGCAGCGACGTCCTCCAAAGCTTTTAGTAGCTGAAGGCTGGGCTCAGCATTCTGCAGCAGGATCATACTCTGCCTGTTGGCCTCCTTCTGCTTCACCAGCATCTGTGTGTGTGATGAATGATGGGAAAGTGAGTCTTAAATATACAAGTTTTTACTTCAAACGTCATCCCAGTTTTGATCCTGCAGGCTTTTCACATTTCAGGTCAGTAAACACCAGAACTAGGACATTTCATTAATCAGGCAAATTTCAATTTCTTTTACACACACACACACACACACACACACACACACACACACACACACACACACACACACACACACACACACACACACACACACACACACACACACACACACACACACACACACATCATTTACCAACACAGCAGCTCAGCGTTTATTACTGAGGCTGAGAGCTGCATCAGTTCACAGCTTTAAAATCTTCGAAAGCAATTAGTTATATCATCAGACGTGAGGAGTTTTGAGAGTTGAAGCGGATTAGTCACAAGTATATTTTGAGGAAATTAGACAATTTCTAAAATGTATAGGTTGTGAATGATGGTAAGATTATCTTCCTTTGCTATGACTTGGACATGTTTACGGGTTCATGATATGAAAAGAGGAATTAAAGCTTTTCTATGTTGACTACAGCAAAGTAAAACCGCCTCGTTTTAAAATGATGTAAAAAAAAAAATACCTCGCTAAAACCTAAAAAAAAACTCGACATTTGTTTAAATCTAGCTTGAAAAGGTCAAGTCCCTAGGTTTTATTTCTGGGTCTAATGAAAGTGTAAATAGGCGACTTCACAAGCTGATAAGACCATGATGATTGTGTATATCTGTCACATAGTTTAAACGTTAATTTGCCCTCTAGTGGCCAAACATGTATTAAAGCAGCTTTAAGGTCCTCTCTCTTGCACTACATTGTAACAACGCTTCACCTCGTGTGCGTAAGTCTCAGCTGTGACTCTCAGGCTCTGTTCCAGCCCGAGCTGCTCCTTCATCCCGTCGTACTCCTGAGCCGCCATCATGGACACTACACAGTCAGACAGACAGACAGAGTGCGTTAGGCTAAGCGTAAACAAACAACAGATTAGCACTGGTTTGAATACATTTTGTTCAAGCTTTAAGCTATTCTATCGAAACAGATCACAAAGTCTGACAGTACAATTTACATCAACATTCATCTTGCAAAAATGAAAACTAAGTATTTTGCAATGTTTTCCCTGTATGTTTGTTATTTTGTCATACAACCGTGCAATGTTTTCCCTTGAGTTGAGATTTTTCTTAAAAACTTGCGTCTTTGTCGTAAATACCAGCAAAGTATTCACATTCACGTTCACCTTTGAATTGACCTTATATTTAATTGAGCAAACTCTAGCATATAACATACTTAGCATGCTAATGTACAGCATAGCTTAACATGCTTGGAAATTCATGTGTGTTTTGAAGCCTTTACTTAATTGCTAGTGTAATTGGTTTGAACCTTTGATTTGAAAATGTCCCTCTGTGTGTGCCGTGCTGTGACTCACCTCTGTTAAATCTCTTGATGGTCTTGCTTTGTTGGTCAACAGTTTCACGGAGCTCCTTCATCTCGGCCTGGTTTTTCTCCGTCTGGGCAGAGTGAAAGGAAAGTTAACAAGATCAAGCGCCAGTAATAAAAAATGTTTAAGGGACTCAGAGACTATTATCTGTCATTGGCTGACATCTTATCGTATATAAAACCATTTAACTGTTGTTAAATGATTATTCACTGAATTAAATTACTGATACAACACTGTTCTCCCTCCTCACCTGTGAGGTCAGCTCTTCTATCCGTTTCTGCTGCTCATGAACCTGACACACAAAGTTCTTCTTCTCTTCCAGTAAGCTGTTCACCGTGTCCCCCAGCTCTGACAAAACAGAACAGGATGGTCAAGTATGTTTGGTTATTGAATAATAACTAAATACTGCACAATCGATAACAGAACGTAGTGTCTACTTTTCACTATTTATCAAAAGCTCTCAATATAGAGTATAATGTCAATCCTCAGGGTAGAATGAATATACACAGTAAAAGGTATGGCAACAGCTACTCAGTTCCTATCGTGTTATGTTTTGTACCTTTAAAGGTGGAGTCAGCGATTCTCAAAAACTTTTTTTGTCAAAATCAGTGACATTATCCTTACGATCTGCTATATGTCCGTACTGTGTGTTTGCTGGAAAACAAAATCTGGTGTTAAAACATGCTTTGTACCTTTAACCTGCTGTTGGTACTGTGAAAAAGTGTCTGGGCTTCCGTCCGCTGTGTCTGTTTCAGACTCAGTCTCCATAGTGACGCAGTCTGAGATGCTCGGAAGCATCTCCTCCAAAGATGGGCGTGACGACAGACTCAGGTACTTAAACTTCCTGTTCTCACTGTTCAGCTGCAGGGCAGAGAAAAAAAGGAGTTGAAATGGAATCAATCAAACAACAAGATTAACAAAAACAATTAATAATCCAAATTACAAAACCTTCTCATTTATATTAATAAGAAGCATCATGGTAGTACACAGTATTTATATTGAAGAGTTTGCTGAATACATTTTTTAAACATTTTATATCCGTCGAGGTTGTTTCAAATATGGTACTTATTAATAAATATTTAAGGTAAAATAAATGATGTATGTGCTGTATCTACATGTAAACATTATTACATTTTAATACAGGCACAGCGTTTTGCTGTGGAGGCAGTAACAGATAATGTATTCAGAGCATGTGCAGAGTCATCCTGACTCAGCTGTTCATTCTATTCCCCTCCTAATGCCAGCTGGACCCTGATAATGCTAATCGTATGGCATTGATTATTGAATGTGTGTGTGTGTGTGTGTGTGTGTGTGTGTGTGTGTGTGTGTGTGTGTGTGTGAGAGTGTGAGAGTGTGTATGAGAGAGAGACCTTTGTGGCCAGGGCCTCTGCATTCTCCCGGCACGATTTCTCGATCTCCAGCTGAGTCTGCAAAACGCTCACTTCCTCAATCACCATCTGAGACACTGAGGGGAGGAAACACACACACACACACACACACACACACACACACACACACACACACACACACACACACACACACACACACACACACAGGCAGTATTAGGATTATGTTATATATTATTGTATTAACACATAGTAATCAAGACATAATAAATTATATATTTTTTAAATCTAGTTTCTTTAATTGTGATGTATACCACCCAATTCTGAAAGGATGAACATATTTGTCTTCATATGGATTTGTTAAAAAGTAGTACTTGTCAATAATCTATGTTTCTAAAGGTCTGCTTTCTGAGATACAAATCGGTTTGCAGATGATATACCGATACAGTTACAGGCTTCTTGACCTATATTCTAAAAATGCAAATAAACAGAAATCATATTCAAAAACTATTTCAAAATAAAAATTTTATGTGATTTGCCTTACAGCTGTGTACTCATGTGTTTAACTATTTGAACAGCAAGCATATCTTATACTGCTACATCCCATGTTGTACAGGCAAACTCTAAAGGCAGAGCTGGATTTGCATACAACCAGGATGCTTTTTTCTGTGATGTGTCAAGGCAATGATCAGTCAGTTTTAGTGTAAGGGTGTATTCACACATGGAAAGTCCGTTAGTTCACTTGCTTTGGTCCAGACCAAATAGAATTTGGATTTTTTTGTTTGGTGTGGTCCACTTTCATATTGCCCCTTTTGCAAGTGAACCAGCATTACGAAGCAAAACCACACGTGATCTAAGGTCATTCATTCATTGGACAGACATTCTGGGGTGGAGAGAAGCAGGAAGAACGAAGTAAAAACTGCGAATTTATCATTGATATAATATGGAGTTAAAAATAATAAAAATGCCTACATCTAGCCTATAAATAAAGAAGAAAAAAATCTAATTATTGTTGTTTCATATGTTTATAATATGTAGCCCTATGACAATGCCACGTTATGTGGCTTCTAGCCTACGATGTGAAACATAATTTTTACTGTATTTTTGCTGCTGGACGCGCGACTCGCGTGAAGAATAGGCTCAAACTGAAACACAGCTGATTAAGCTGTGTATCAGCTGGGTGTCAGTTCGGCGCAGTTCAGCACCAAACTGACACGGGGACAGTATTGACGGTCCCGTTGGGAAGAACAATAAAAACACACACTTCATGCAAAGCGCAGCGTGAACCTGTTGGCACTGTAGGCTACGGGAGACGCTCCTCTCCATCTGATCGCTGATCCGCACGCATCATTATCAAATGTAATATTTTCGCTCGGGGCTCCCGGTCAAACCACAACTAATCTTCCTAACAATGGCGACAACAACACTTTCCCATAATGTGAAGCTGATGGCGATTTATTAAAAAAGAAAAGAAAGAAAAGGCGCAGTGCTTCCTGCAATTGGGTCGGATCGAGTCCGGCCAAATTCACACCACAAACGAACTGCAGCAGAGTGCGTTTTGAAGCGCATCGAGACTACCTCTTCAGCTGGGTCTCGGAGCGTTTGTTTGGTCCGCCCCCGAGTGCGATTGCTGTATTCACACCTGTCTGAAAGATGCGCACCGAAGGTGGAAGTGCACCTGAGTTCGTTTCAACCGAACTAAACACAGCATGTGTGAATACACCCTCAAACAACAAATAGGTTTGCTTTGTTGTTAAGATGCTCGCAGCTGTGGAGCGTGCCACCATGCAGAGCTCCAGCCACTCCTCAGTTTATTTTAAAATGACCCAGATACGGAGACTTTGGGAAAATCTAGGCTGAGAAAAGGGAACTTGACGTGATGAAGCTGCTTAGCCACCTTGTCAAAATGAAGAAGCACTCATCTCTCTCTCTCTCTCTCTCTCTCTCTCTCTCTCTCTCTCTCTCTCTCTCTTTCTCTCTCCTCTCCTCTCCTCTCCTCTTCAACCCAACCTCTTTCTTCTTCTGCTGCTGCATTTTCAATTTAGTCAGATTTCTTGCACAATTACAACGGTAGAAATCCATTTTACACATGAATTCAAACCATAGCTATAAGTTAAAATCAAACATCACAAAAATCTCAGTATTATTATTTTTAAGCAAACTTAACTACAGCATTGAATTAATAAATTATTTCTTTTTCATGGAATTATACATGGAACTTACTAACAACACCCCAGACCTTCACATACTTTCCAACAATACCACTCCAGGAAGTATTCCACAATATAAAATTAAAGAAACACACAAACAAACAAAGCCCCCTAAATATAAGCCACAATACAATAATCCAAAACAAGACTTATTTCACACAACATTCGGAGGATTATATCCATCATAAATTACTTTCTTCCTCCTGTCCCAGGCTTTAAAGACATTTTCTGAAAAATGCAAATACATTTTCAAAAATAACAACTACAATTTCCTCTCTGCCTTTTTTTCTCATCCGTCTCCCTCCATCTTTATTTCCTTTATCGCCGTGGTGACAGAGAGTCAGACCTAGACTCCTTTGGGCTCATTGCCAGCAGGAAGCTGCTAACATCCCTGATCCATTAACAGACTCCTTCCTGGAGGATGCACAACAAGCACCAAATGTGATTATACTGCTTAGGGTGCACAGTGAGGGCATATAGAACACTTCTCCTGCCCTCAACCACTGCCACAGAGTCTTAAACAACATGATTGAAGGTTGCTTTTATTACATGTATTTGTTATTTATTAAGTTGTTGGTTGGTTAAAGCATGTATCATAAACGTGCAACCTAGTACATGTCATAACTAGAAGACCTACTACTAGTATTAGTAATATAGTTGATGTTTGACATATTCCTATATAGACTGTACTGTAACTGGAACATTATTTCACTGATATAAATGTTCTCGGGAGTACAGTTATCCACTGTTCTACTTCATGGGGTAAAACAGTGGGGTCAGATAACCTCCCTTGGTGCGGAAATGTGATCTCCTTTGATGATGTCATACTCAGGATTTCAGTCTGACCTCATGGTTCATCACACTTCCACGACACTTAACCTTTTGCCCTTTTACTATACCAACCAGCCACTAATAGCTTATTACGTTAAGGGCAACACTTTATTATATTATTGGTTCATAAATGTTATTACGTTTTTGGCAAGTTACTACATTATCGATGTTTATTACATTTAAAACTGAAAATAGATTATGTTATTGTCAGTTACTAACTTGATTGCTGGTATTACATTATTGGCTGCTGCAGACACTTTGGTAATGCACAGGCAAAAGTGAGTAGATAGAACGCCTCATCTATAGCATTCACACAGGCCTCAAGTCTGTACTAACACAAAGTATGCAATGTGTGTTTTTTTTTCATTATAAACTGTACATTATTTAATCGCACTGACTGCGCCCCTGTATTATTTAAAGTGACTTCAGTACAATAGCCCTGACCTTAGAACACAACTGTCACGTGTGTCAAAAATACAGTTCCCAACATGCAGCATGTACAGTGCAGTGCTACAGTGTCACAAACATCAGTTCAGCAGTAAATTACAGGCTGCCTGTCTGTCATTGTTCGCACATACACAGACTGGTTATTAGGCTGCTGTAAGTGAAACCCTCCTGCCTGCTCAGCAAAGACACGCTCAAGTATCATACAGATTACAAAAGGGTCTAAACACCTGTCACACTGTAGGCTAAAGCACTGCTATCAATCAACCCTGGAAGATTGGTTTATTATTATTATGAACTGCTGCCGAGTTCGAAGAGTGACAATGATGTCATCAAAGTAAAGTGCAGTTTTATGTTCACAGACAGGAGCCTCATGGTTCAGCTGTTGATGTGCTTCCATGTGCCAATCAGACCGGAAACAGACATGATGTATCTAGAGAGCTGTGTTGTGCTGTGGAAGCAGATTATTTTGGTTTTTGGAAGAATCATGAGATGGCATCCAACACCAACCAAATAAGTCCCATCAAAGACCACAAAATCCATCATATACAGTAAGAATCACACTGCGTACGAAAAAGGGTTGAATTGTTCCCTCCAAGTCAAAATGAAAAAGCTTTCAATAAAAGGATGAGGGCATCTGAACTGAAGACAATAATTCCAAAGCAGATTTTAAGCATTTCAATATCAACGACTGTAAAAAGTGAAGCTTAGAAAACAGTTGCATTAACTGGGTATTACAGTAGAAAACAAAAAAAGCTCCTTTCTGGTAACTTAATTCATAAGTACATGATAGACTCTATAGAAAATGCACTCAATTACTGAATTGACACGGTAAATACAGCTAATCTTACATAGGAAGTGTCTTTTATCTTTTTTCCATGGAAATGATCAGTAATCAGACCTGTAACCAGTTTGTTTAGAAAACATAGTTGTTCTTATGCTAACATAATACACACAGTGCATTACTTCATGTCTTAGCCAGCCCAGACACGTATCAATGTATCTACTCAATATAATATTTAGACTACTGAATACAAATACTGTATTTTTTTAAATTGAACATATATGATATAAAAAGCGCTTCATACCTTTGCATCAATAATAGCAACATTACCATGACAACTATCTACATAACCAAAAACCTGTATCTGTGTCAGTAAGGCCTGCAGGCCTACTGAGTGCATTACACTCCACCATGGTTCCACCCCACTGGACCTCAGGTGAAGGGTTGCCATGACTAACGCTTTTCTGTCTGCTCGCAACATGATGCAACATAGGCTTCACACACCAGCACCACCAGGCCAGCTGGTTACAAGGCAGGTGTGTGCGTATATGTGGTGTGTGTGTCGTGTGCAGGGATGCTTGTAGAGAACAGGCTCTCTCCAGGACCTCCTAAAACAGTGCAGCAATATACAGCAGTGTTCTGATCATGCATTGATTTGATTTCTAAAGCACAGACTGCTGATGCCATTTACATTAGCCTATAATATAAATGACCAGCAGTGTGCTGTGGAGGTAGAGGTAGAACATTTGTTTGAAAAAATCCATTATTTCAATCTCAGCAGGCAACAATTTCGAAGTGCTGGATTTTATCTCGTATTTTAGAGATACCTCTGTAAAAAAAAGTGCATCATGCATCAGGATTTGATAGATAATACAATTATTATTTTTTCCTTAAAGAGATCAAAGCTTGTATACATTGATCAGTAATCCTAAACCTCCTCTCTTTGGTGACTGATACAGATAACTGGGAGTCCATTTAGAGAAAGCTAAGGAGCAGAGGAAGAACAAGGAATTGTTCCCCAAGGACAAGCGGCGCCACCGTTTCACTCAGGATCCTCCAATGTGTATGTGATCTGTTTCACTGGCTGATGCAGGTTTTGGACCGATGGCCTTATCTGTAATTTAAGGGTGTATTCACACATGCCATGTTTAGTTTGGTTGAAACAAACTCAGGTGCACTTCCGCCTTCGGTGCGCATCTTTCAGGCAGGTGTGAATACAGCAATCGCACTCGGGGGCGGACCAAACAAGCGCTCCGAGACCCAGCTGAAGAGGTAGTCTCGGTGCGTTTCCAAACGCACTCTGCTGCAGTTAGTTTGTGGTGTGAATTTGTCCCAAATGCAGGAAGCACTGTGCCTTTTCTTTTTTAATAAATTGCTGTCAGCTTCACATTATGGGAAAGTGTTGTTGTCGCCATTGGTAGGACGATAAGTTGTGGTTTGACCGGGAGCCCAGAACAATATATTACATTTGATCGAGAGGACGCGTAAAAATGCTGAATGTGTTCAGCGATCAGATGAAGGAGAGGGGAGCGTCTCCCGCACAGTGCCAACAGGTTCACGCTGCGCAAGAAGTGTGTGTTTTTATTTTGCTTCCCATGTACGGGACCGTCAATACTATCCCCGTGTCAGTTTGGAGCTGAACTGCGCCAAACTGACACTCAGCTGATACACCGTTTAATCAGCTGAGTGTCGGCATGAGCCTATTCTTCTCGCGAGCCGCACATCCAGCAGCATAAATACAATAAAAACTAGAACTGCAAGCAGTTGTGAACGGGGGCCAAGCCTCCCACGCGACTCGGGATCGGGCGTCATCGTCCGCGGCGCCGGCCCCTCGCTTCACGGAATCCGGGGATGTAAAGTTTTTGAATGTGGGATGTTTGGTTTGGGAGTTATAGACCAAAAGACAAAAGTAATGGCAGAGAAAGATGCTGAAGTGTGTTTTTGGCTCCCCCTTTTGGAGCAATTTAAGGAAAAAGTAGAACCAGACTGAGAACCATAGGACAAACACATGTGTGAAGTTTGGTGTTAATAGGATAAATCGTTTTGGATTTAGGAGCAGTTTGGTAAAAGGTAGCTATGTGCAAATCTTTAAAGCGCTACCGTTTGGTCTTCCGATGGTCGTAGAAAAATTCTTTACACAACATTTGCTCGTGGGAGTCAGTAGAGCATAATGCTTTTGGTTTCGTCGAAATCGGAGAAAAACTGTAGGAGGAGTGTGTTTTGGTGACTGACACAGTTTTTGCAATGTAGCGAAAGAAAATCCCATATGCAAATGGGCGTGGCCTATCTCATAAGATGCAGCTGACTTGTGGGCATCTGTGGATCTAAAGTGTTTGACTGTGGGATGTTCGGTGTGGAAGTTATAGCCCCAAACGCGTTTTCTTTGCTTTTTGTGGTTTTGGCGCCCCCTATGGATGACATTTGCAAAATTACGTTGGGTAGAAAAATGCGGCTCAATGTACCGAAGAAGTGGATGTCAGGTTTTTGAATGTGCGATGTTCGGTTGGGGAGTTATAGCAAAATCAAATTGTCAACCTCTCCATTGTAAAGACACTTATTTGAATTTTCCCATTTTCCCGCCGAAAGACTTAGGAAATGGCGAAAACAGGCAAAAAAATTGAAAAACTCTTTTTTTTAATAAGTCCGGCCCACAAAGGAATTTCTTGCCCATATTTTTTTGATAGACTCAAGTATGCCCCATGATAGTCTTCCTTGAGTTTCAAGAAAATCCCTCTTTTTTTTTTTTTTTACAGATTTTCGCAAATTTTTAAAGCGCTACCGTTTGGTCTTCCGATGGTCGTAGAAAAACTAATTGACCAACTCTTGCTCGTGGGAGTTAGGAGGGCATAATGCTTTTGGTTTCGTCCGAATCGGGCGAAAACTGTAGGAGGAGTATGTTTTGGTGACTGACACAGTTTTTGCGATGTAGCAAAAAATTTATATATACGCAAATGGGCGTGGCCTATCTCAAAAGATGCAGCTGACTTGTGGGCATCTGTGGATATAATGTTTTTGACTGTCAGACTTTCGGTGCGGAAGTTATAGCCCAAAACGCCTTTTCCTTTGTTGTAGCGCCACCTAGTGGCTGGGATGTCTGAATTTTTTCGTCTGCGTACCAGGCACGGACCTGGATCAGCCATGCAAGTGGCATGTCCCAACCCTTTATGGTTTGGGCTGCAGCACCACTTTTACGTAAGGAAAAATAAAAAGAATAATAATCCCTACAAGAACAATAGGGTTCCCTGCCCCGCAGGGCTTGGGAACCGCGTTGCTCTGCAAAACGCGGTCCCAGCCCTACTCGGGCTTGGCCCCCTAATTATGTTTCACAGAGTCGCAGACTACAATAGTAGTCGCAGACTACAATCCACATGATGTGGCATTATAGGGCCTCATATTATAACCATATGAAACAGCAATAATTAGATTTTTCTCTTCTTTATTTATAGGCTAGATGTAGGCCGTTTTATTATTTTTAATCCCATATTATATTATTATATTATTATATCAATGATATATTTCGCAGTTTTTACTTCGTTCTTCCTACTTCTCTCCACCCCAGAATGTCTGTCCAATGAATGAATGACCTCAGATCATGTGTGGTTTTGCTTCGTAATGCTGGTCCACTTACAAAAGGGGCAATATGAAAGTGGACCACACCAAACAAAAACAATCTAAACTCTATTTGGTCTGGATCAAAGCAAGTGAACTAGCGAACTTTCCCTGTGTGAATACACCCTTAGTAAAAAGGTGCTCATATCTGTAATCTTACCATCAGGTTATGGTTTGTGGATCGATACAGAACAATTGGTAGATAGATGACATACATTACCTAAAATATAAGACAAACCAGAGCTTGTTTAATGAGGACTTTCACACCGCATACTAATATACACTTCACTGCTATACCAAGATTACTAACATTCACACTATCTTAACCCTATTGTGATCAGCTATACTAGGTATTCACCTCGTCTTGTTTAACATGAAAACCTCAATCAATCATCTCTTCCAACAACATTATCAGCTGATCAAAATATCTAAGATGACTAAAGAGCAAGAAAAACAGGACACAAGTCAAAAGTAAAACTGTACTGTAACTGCATTGCATTAGATCACTTAACCAAGTGACCTTTGACCACCGGGGCCGGTGAGGCTCATGGCTGGGTGAAAGAATAATAGTGAGAAATAGAGAGGCTGTGGGTGGCTTCTGGGTCTATTTTTAATCCCTGTTCAATGTTTAATGCTTGTGGATGGGCTTTAGTGGTGTGATTCCCTGCCAGCCAGAGCCTCATTTAAAGCCTAAGCGCTCTCTCTCTCTCTCTCTCTCTCGCTGTGTCTTTAACCAGCGCTTCAACCCACATGCCACGGCACATCTTCCTCCACTCGGCTGCACCGCAGTCCAGCCGCAGCTCTGTGGGTGGCTGAGACGTGACACAGGCGTCAGAGAGCGGGTCACCCTCTGCTATTTATAGTTCTGATCTCATTCTACTACGTTTTACAAGATAAATCCACATCATTGGGGGAACACTTGATAGTTAGCTAATGATGACGAGTGTGAAATATGTCAATCTTGTTTTCTTTTATCTTATTAGTACGAGCAGTTCATTTCTTTACTCCGCAAATCTGCACTATTTATTTTAGAATATATAATGCACATCACATGACCGGACATTATGTAAATAATGTTATGATTGGTGAATGTATTTGGGCTTTGCAGAGTTGTTTACCAGGACAGTCCTTATTGTGTTATTTTTGTTTGATATCAAATAGGCAAAGTAGGTTTGGAAGAATTAAGAAATGAAAATGAATGTCCTAAACAATGTACTAATGATTTAATCAGCCTGGTTTGAGGACTCTACATTGCAATTCAATCTCCAAACTAGTAGGAGAAACACAATCAACTAATCAGACCTTCAGGCGGCTACACACCTAGCTACATAGAAGTAGTAGTAGTACAATTTATTTCGGTCCATGACATAATACAAACACGATCAATAATTTAAAAAAATAAATAATGGCCGAAAAAGGTGTAGGAAGAAGCCAAGGCTTATTATGCCTACCCTCTTGACATTAATTACATATTATATATAACAAAACAATAATATTTGTACGTGAAAGAGTGGCAGAAACACAGCTTTAGAAAATTGCAACAATCATAGATGATATTGATGCTGCTGTACAGGTTGTCATAAGTGAAGATGAAGAAATAACAGCTAATAAATGTAAATATTGTTTTATAAATTTCGAGTGAAATTTTGAGATGACGTCAGCAAGACGGATATGTGTGTACAAAACATTGGAGAACTTCAATGAAATGAAGACTACAGGTAAAATATGTATTGATTAATAAAGTTACTATTTTAATTAATTGACTTTCCATTAATAAAACCTGTACTAATCTGACACGCTGCTTTTGTTTTTCAGCAGTAAACTGAAGCTGGGGAAAGCCTCTTTAGTGACGTTGCATACTATTAACAGATGATTTGGAGGATTAGCCAACGATAAACACATTCATCCATGAGTAAAATCCCAGGGTGACAACTGTAAAAAGACTGGACATGGAATTAACATACTTCAACACGCAACTGTTTCCGGTTTGAATCAGAACCAAACCTTCTTATGTACTGATGTTCAAAATGTAAAATTAGGATTTCTGGGGAATTTTGGGATGCAAGTAAGTAGTTAATTAATTTACAATATGGTATATTCATTGCTGGTCTTGTATTTAAACCAATGAATGAATCAATAATTGATCAGTCGATGTATCAGCCACAACTCTTACAATATAAATCATTTTAAGTAATTTATTATCGCAAAATAAAACCTTTTCTAAACTGGGCCTTGATTAGTTAATCAGTCCTTTGGTGTTTATTTTCTTCATACTATAGAATCAAAATTCAATATTCATGTAAAGTATGTCATTTACTGTTAAAAAAACGTAATCTATAATGACCAAAAACCATCTTTTGTTAACTATTATTCAGTTAAGTGAAATGACAATCAACATACATTTATAATGAGGCTAACTATTAGTCGTGTGTTGAAGCCGGAAATGTCAGGGAGTATCAGACTCCACTGGTCCCATGTCACCAGTTTGTTGGTCCTTTGTGTGCTCCCAGTGGGTAATTACTGTGTTTGGGAAAGCACTTTAATGCAGGGAAAGTGCAGCCACAGGCTTTTATAAGTGCAGTAGGCTGAATAACTAGGCTGCATAAGCTAACATCGCTACAGGCAACCAGTCCTGTGTGTGGTTGAATGACATCACAGTTACACAGTCCCGGCTACATGTTCAGCTACAGTAGCATTGAGCGATGTACCACTATTGGTCGGTTCTCTCCAGGTGAGAAAAAAAACTACATTTTCGCATTTTTTTCTGAATTATATTTTTCTTTTTCAGGGGCTTTTGGGATTTATTTGCATTGACAACACCTTTAACATATGTTTATTTTTATTTGTTAAAATATATTTGCCAGTTAATGGGCATATATGAAAGTAACTAATTTTCACTTCTTTCTCTCTCTTAATCTGATTTAAAACTCGAGAGGTTTTTGGCTGCTAATACAATCCCATCCCGTGAGGTATTTGACACCCAGCTCCTTTGCAAACAACTTGCTCTGCTGCTCTGCCTGTCTAATACGAAGACTAGATTAGAGACTGTGAGACAGCCGCTCCGCCTGCTTCCTACCAGCTGAAAAAAGGCTCAGGATGATGCATCCATCACTGTGGGGAAGAGGCAGTTTACTCCTTTAACATGGAGGAACTACTGAGTTCAAGAACTACCAGAGATCCTTGAGTTTCTCCCAGGAACTGTCTGAAGTACTTCTGCTTCTTCTGACAGCAAATACACCTTCCGATAGACTTTTTCATTTTAGGACGCCATCTTACACTCACTGAAACACCTCCTCTAAAAAGATGTCCTTTCATAATTTACATGTACATAATTCACCTGTTCTTCTTTCCTTGTTTCTATTTTGTGGGGTAGGAAAGAAAGGGACGCACAGTTGTTTTCTCTCTTGACTGGTTTCTCAGATCAACACAGCATGAGAAAATATAATACTACAAAACAGCTCTCTGCTGTTTTTTCACCAAACACTTTCGGCAACCTTATTGGTGTTTTGTTGAAGCTCACACTGGTCCCCAGTTCAGTGCATGTGTGTTTACAAAGTTAGAAGTTGGAAAGATTACGCTCAAAGTACAGCTGAGTCTTAGTAGTTTTAGGAGAAATTTTCTTAACAAATAGCCTCGTTTGGCCTTGTAAACAATGACTTACTCTATCAGTAAGAATGGAAGAAGTATTAGTGACTTTGTTTAACTGTCACAAAAAGTTGAATTAGGAAGGTCGGGTGGATGATTACGATAGTGTGGTGAGACCAGGTCCGATCAGAACCCACAATCTGACGGCTTTTCCTTCAGTGAGTGAAAGGCAGCTGATTGGTTCATGTAGTTTATGTAGTCATCAATCTAGCCTCCGGACAGATTAGGCCCTCCCCACTTTCTGTCCGTTAGTAGAAGGCTCCTGATTGGTCCAGGTAGTTGTTGATGTCAACATGGATTGATGATGCGTAGCTCATGATATATGGTTGGTCTCAGGAGGCTAGTTTGACGACTGCATTAACCACTCAGAAGCTGCCTTCCATCTAGGGAGAAACGTTTTGTCAGACCGTGGGCCCTGATTGGCCCTGCCATTTTATTACCAGAATTCTCCCCACATAGATTGGAAAAAGTCCAGACCGATCTGTTGGAGATAAACAAATGTGAAGCTCACGAGATCAGGCTGGTTATTGCACCACATCTCTTGACATCAGTCAATGTTAGTTTATTTTCAGTTTGGCCTCATTTATTCTAAAACATTTACCAAGTAAAGTGAAGAACACTTTACCAGACCTTAACAATAAAGCAGATTAATATGTTTTTTAATTTTTTTATGATATCTTTTGGGCATTTTTATGCTTTATTGATAGTGCAGAGAGACAGAGGTGAAATGGGAGTGACATGCAGAGAATCGAACCCGGGTTTGCCGCTGGGCCCGGCCCGGCGGGGAGGGGGGGGGGGGACCCCTACCAACTGAGCTAAGTGCGCCTCCAGATTAATATGTTTAAATCAGTAAATTTTGGATGGCACAAGATTAAAAGTCCTGGAATTACCAAAGGCTTCTAAATTTGGAGACCATCAATGTATCTTTAACATTTCATAACAAAGGTCTCCAATACTTGTCTAGTTGTTTCACAAAACCAAAATAAATCATCCACCCCATCGTTCAGCAACCCAGATGCAGTAGTGACTACTGTAGATGTAGTGTGATCATTTGGTTCTCTTCATTATTGAGTGGAGTGTATTATCTCACTGTGAGTTCCGGGTCAGGTCATGTTTTCACTGGTTATTGCCAGTTAATCTGTGCAGAACTCGCTCAGCCTGGCCTTTGAGATTCAAACGTGCCCAAAATCAAGTACCTGTCGGCTTGCAAAGTCTCCCTCATTAAAAGCATTAAATATGGCCATCAAATATGGAGGAGCAGGTAGAAAGGCTTTTTAAAGGACCACAATGGATAAAGAGTCAGGCAGGAGTGGCAGCCCCCTCCCACATGCACACACACTCATCCTTCCCCCCACGTTCTGCTGCTGAATAATTCATGGCGGGGGTTTCAATAATTCATTGGAATAACATGACAAGGGCGACTGCTGTCTTCTCTGGGGAGAGGCAGTGAAAGAATAAATGACTGGATGAATGAAAGACTGAACGGTATGAAGCGACGGGACCCTCGGATGAAACTGAGGATCAGAGTTTCTGCTGACTAAAGCTCTCAGTTGGTGATTTGGGTTCATCGTCCAACGAAAATGACTTGTCATAGTTTTTAAATTACAGTTTTACCTCTTTCAATTTTATTTGAATAATAATTATTTCATTTTCTAACTGTCCAACAGAAACACAAAATTACTTCAAATCTACATGTTGGCCTACATCACTGCAGACAGGTATAGAGACCCAATTACGGCGCTTAAGAATAAAAAAATTATAACAGCAAAATAAAGCTAAAAGCCTGAAAGCCCATGTTTCATCCACTCACAGCTATCTGGCATGCATCCTATCAACTTCCTGTCTTAATGAAGGGATTCGGTATCATTGTAAAAGGTAACCTAATTGAAATGTCACACCTGAGTGCACTCCAGCTGGAGACTGCCCAGTTCTCCGGTTACCCATTGAACAGACTGGTGCCTGAATTGATCACCAACCTCTGTTCTATCTATCTATCTATCTATCTATCTATCTATCTATCTATCTATCTATCTATCTATCTATCTATCTATCTATCTATCTATCTATCTATCTATCTATCTATCTATCTATCTATCTATCTATCTATCTCATAAATGGCCTAAAATAAATGATGCACTGCAAATAGTGTTGCAATAATATGAGGAGAATACGATTTCCAGGAATTTTCACTCATTAATAGAGAAACTTCTACCTTCATGACAGTCACAACAAGCCTCCAATGATATTTAGCAGAAGTTATTCATCTATAGAAGTATATATGCGTCAGCTTATTTTATTTCCTCTGTGCAACAATCCTTGCTTACATACTGTAAGCCCACAGACCTGACATCTCTACCACATGCTTTTGGTGTGTGATTATTATAATACAATCGGTAGAACCTATGGTCTTACCTTCGTTAATAGTCATGACGGAATCCAGGAGCTGATGCCTTATCAGCCTTCTTCCTAACAGTTGATGATTGAGGTTCAGCTGATTACTGTATAAACTCCCCAAAGCAGTAAAGCTCTCCCACTATTGGCTACCTAACCTGACAGTTGTCATGGGAATGGAGACACCCTCCACCCTCCACTCCCCTTGTAAACACACCCATTCAGAGAACAAAGTGTCTGTGATGTCATGCCGTCAGAGGTGAGGGGGAAAAGGTGAAAAGAGGAGGAGTAGAAGGAGGAGGTGGAGAGGGGCAAGAAGGAAAGGTGTCACCTGTCTGATTAAAGGCGTTGGGATGTGTCAGTTTGCTTTGTGGTGCCTGATATCTTGACATATTGCTTGTGTTGAGGGGAACTTTTCAAGATAAATGTAATTTTTAAAGGGCAATTCTCATTTACTACGATTATAGGTGCTATGTTCAACGTTTTGGCCATTGTTTTATCAGTTATGATAACACTGTAAAGACACAGAAAGTATGTGATCAACCACAACGGTTAACCACGGTGATCGAAACCACTATTTTACACTTAAAGAGCTGCAGTCTTCGAGTACATAACAATCCGTAAAGCATAGAACACCGATTTTGTATGAGGAGGAAACTGTGATGAGGTAGGAGTTTAAGGAGGTAGATGGACTCACCTCTCTTGATGTGTTTGAGTTGTCTCTCAGCCTCGTCTCTCTCCTCCGTCAGTCTGTGGCACTGCAGGAACAGACAGCAGGTTCAACGCATTAGATCATGTTCCAGGACAGAATGAATATACAGTTACACACACACACATTATTAATATCATATTGTTTAATAAAGCCTACAGCCGTGTGTAAGTTATTTTCAGGGCTGCCCTGGGTACGTGCAGGCACATATTAATAATAAGGATAAACAATAGAAAAAAAGACAATGAGGATGTGAAGATGTTTCTTTACAACTGAGACAGTAGGCAAGGCCGTAAATATATTTAATAATGCTGTGAAAACAGCCTATTTAACATGGGAGTCAATGAGAAATTGCTCCGTTTTGGTACCACCTTCGGTGGTCACTCAGTGAACTTAATTTTTTGTCACTTCCGCATAGAGCTGCAACGATTAATCGATGAATCGATTATTAATTGATTATTAAAATAATCGCCAACTATTTTGATAATCGATTAATCGTTTTGAGAAATGTTTGAATAAAAAATGTCCAAATTCTCTGATTTCAGCTTCTCAAATGTGAATATTTTCTGGTTTCTTTAATCCTATTATGACAGTAAACTGAAATATCCGTGTGTGTTGGACATTATTAGAATACATTTGAGGACGTCAACATGGGCTTTGGAAAATTGATCAACATTTTTCACCATTTTCTGACATTTTACGGACCAAAACACTAATCGATTAATAATCGACAGATTAATCGATTATCAAAATAATCGTTAGTTGCAGTCCTACTTCCGCATTGTATGCTGGTAGAACTCGCTGTGGGTGGGGATTGGGAAGAACTAAACGAGGTGGACATGTGGTTGTAGATCCAAAACTGCAAGATATTTGTCAAATGATCATGTGAATTAATACTGTACAAATGTAAAGTTAGTACAAAATGTAAACCATACTATGTTCATGTATACCTCTTTACTTAAGATTCCATGTAATTCTTCTTTTTACAAATAGAACCAAACAAACATTTGAATTGGAATAAATTATTTGACCTTGTCTGCTTCTTATGCAGCCCATTTGTTGTCCAGGACCCAAGGTTGAGAAACTCTGAACAAAAGACTTACAAGACCGCTATGCAGGCTTTGAATGCATCTTTAGAGCGCTTTTAAATGGAGAGCAGCCTCTCTCTCCCCTGGAATCCTCAAATACTCCACAGACATAATAGAGCAAGAATGACTGGAAAAATACAGACAGCTAAACATTCTGCCTTGGGACTCCAGACTAGGAAAATGCACCACAAGGAGTTTTGCTGTGCACCATATTTCCATAAAAACATTTATTTGTGTTGCTGTTAAAGGCTGTATTGCCCTTCTCCATCCTCTAAAACTGTTCCCTTCACTCCATCACTTCTGATAACACATTGACTCTCTCTGATCCTGATGACTTGGCAGCTGCCCTAAAAAAAAAGCCAAAAAGGTTGCAACTACCCATTTTCACACCCACAGGATCCACAAGTTTCAGTGTGCTATATTTAGGATGAGAGCAGCTGATAAGCCTGAACTCGATGTTGGAGGGATGAAACTAGTGTGACAGCAGAAGCAGCAGCAGCGGGAGAAGTCACTGAGGTTAACAAGTGCAAACATCACATCCATTTTGACAACTCCTGGGTGGAAAGGAAAAAATATGCATCAAACTTTGAAGTTAATTAACCAAAAACCTTAACTTGATTTAGTCAATGAGTCAAATCTAAATGTTGGGTTTCCAATTTTGGAATTGGATGGGATAGATTGTTGGAGGGGATATATTGTAAACATTTTAAAATTATATTGTTTTGGAGTTAATATAGTATTCTGATTCTAAATCAATTTAGTTTGTCATAGACAATGCTAGGTGATTGACGGCCGGAGGCTTGGTCACAGATACAAATATCCTAGTATCAGTACAAATGATACACAACTGTTAGAAAGTAGCATATACATTTAAGGAAGTAATCTAAGATTCATGTATTTCAGTGAGAAATCAAATGGGTTTGAAACAGCAGTCCCACAAAGCACAAAATATGGTTTTGAGTGCGATTAAAAAAGCTTCCCAGCTATACTTTTTCTGCTGATCCCAAGCCTTCCCTGGTATGCGTGCCAGCTCACCCAGAAAGGGCAAGGAAGACCTGATTTGTTTTCTGCTCTGCTCTTTGTGGGTTTTCATCCTTTTTACCAATGCCATCTGAGTTCAGGTTAACAAGGGAATGACATCATCGTCTCATTATTGAACAGAACTGAAGTTGCTTTCTCTTTACTTCATTGGACAGAGAAGCACTGCCGTTCTGAGCGGCCCGCAGTCAATAGTGGAGTATCTGCAGTGCTGCTGTGCACTGCACACGCTTCACTTCCAATGGTAATGGGAACTCATAAAGCACTCGATGACCTCCCTGGAAGCAAAAGTTGTAGTAGTACAAATACTGTAGAATCTATGGCTTCGTAATAGTTGAAATGTTTACCTTTGATTGTCCTGCAGGCCGGTGCAGTGATATTAAATATAAAAGACGATGACAAAACGCATCATTACTCCAAGTGTTGTTGCAAATAGACTGATGTCATCCGATCATGTCATGACAGTTAGCTAAAATATAATAAATTGCCAGGCAGTGTTTTTTTTTTTTTGGCCATTTTTATGCTTTATTGATAGTGTAGAGACATAGTTGAAATGGGGCAGAGAGGGGAGTGACATGCAGAGTACGACCGCGGGCTGGAATCGAACCCGGGTCCGCTGCTGGCCAAGGCCCATGGGGGGGACGCCCTACCAACTGAGCTAAGGGCGCCCCTTAGGCAGTGTTTTTAAGCTCTGGACCAACGCTGTTGCATGTTTCAAAACTAAGTTTAACGTTGGACTAGGAGAGAAAATGTACTACTGCATAAGCTAACCAACCCAAACGATTGTAACCAGGAGATGAATGGCCATCTCACATTTGTATGTGTGAGTCTGAAACAGGGCTTATACCATTAGATTTAAACACTGAGAAATGTGTTTGAGAAATTATTTTGACAGTGTGAAGAACACTGCTGCTGCAGTGTACTCGGTGGCCTTTCAAATCCCTTGCTGCAGCCAGGTCAAGCCTTTATTTAATGACGCATTCAGGCAATCTTTGTCCCCTTGTGATGCATTCTACATTACTCCTGGAATTAGTTTCTTTTTTGTTTTGTTTTTATAGAGTATGTTTCCCTCATGAACACGGAATCTTTGGCTTGTTACTTGGTTTGATGGATGGATCATCAATCCTTTTATCATCGTAATTGTCCTAATGTTGCCACGTCGTTCTACAAATAGCGGTCAACATTTCGTCTGCCACAAAACCAAGCTGAAATCCACTGATAAAAAGGACATAAAAGGACAGTCAGAATTCAGCCTCCAGCAGCAGGAAGAAGCACTTGGCCCACTTTCTCCCCAGCGTATACCTGCAGTCTCACACACTGTCAGCTCACATTTCCCCTGAGAGAGCACAGTGAAGGCAGACACCAAGGCACTGACGCTGACAGGGTGAGCGGTACAATTCCCTCTATCGCTCATTCTGTACAAGTGTTGACGAAACGCCTTCTCTTAAAATTAGAGGTGCCGCTGCCATACTGAACTGTCAAATTGAAACTACTTTCAATGACTATTCAGTTCCTAGTAACTTGATAGCTACAACAAAACCAACACTGATAGGGGATGCTGGTCCAATTTATTCAAAGCCAGGGTTGCTAGTTCCGTTTCCTTTTTATAGGACAATGGATGGAGCAAGGCACTACCACTGACCGGGTTTAAGGGTTTGAATCCCAATGCAATGCAATGAGAAGAGCAAAGGTTATCTTAATGCAGGTCAATGACCAGAGCAAGGCATTAACACACTCCTAGGGTTGGGGGTTCAATTTCCAGTACTTGTTTTTACCAACATGGGTCAGATTTGTCAACAACGTGTAAGGAAAGGAAAGGCAGGGTTGTTAGCTATATTCCAAATGTGGGACTGTGCAAGGAGAAGAGTTCAGCTCCTCATTTAACTCAAGGAATGAAGCAAGGCACAAGACTTTGGGTTTAATGTCCTCCATAGGTCAAAATGTGGAGCCACTCACTAACACATATCACAATGGTTTGGACATTAATTTGGGGGATACTTAAGTGGGTAAAGCAAGGCATTATCACTGTAAGGAGTTGTGGGTTGAGTTCCTACCACCTTATTTTAGGTGTAAACTCCTCTAACAGACAGCATCAGAAGCAACTGCGGAAGTGATGAAGGTTTTGGTGTGTTAAGAAAAATCCATGGAGACAGATGAGACATTTTTATAGAGTAGCCTACTTCTGCTAAATATCAGTTTGAACCCGAGGCGATGCTCTTTCTGTGAAGACCGACGGATATGGACACACAGCCTAAAAAAAGACTGTCACCATATTTCTTTCCAAAAACGATTAAAATCTATTTAGATATCACCCATGAAACTTCCCCATGAAACCGTCCTGACCTATCTCTTCGATAATGGGAAATCATCCCTTTTCCACTCCGCTTAAATATCGAGAGGAGCGACACAAATTTAGGGAGGGGTCCGGCTCTTTCATGTCTACAATATAACCTCGAGGAGAAGCCGGCCGGCGAATTATACCGGCTAAATTAGCCCACACAATGTACCATCTGGAAAGACACAAAAGCCATCTTTGGACACGTTAGAATGGTTTTAAATGCAACATTAAGTGGATAGAAGGCATACATGTGAGCTGTTTTAGATTTTCTTCTTCTTTTAGGTTTACCTCTGTTTGTGTGTGTGCGCCCCTCTCCTCCTCGCATCCCTCCATCTGCGCCGACGATGAGCAGGGAAGCATTTTTCGGGAAAAAGAGAAATGAGATATTCCAAACTCTGTCTTTTTACAATCAGATTTTCAAAATAAACTAAAAATTACGCAGGTGTCCTTTCTAGCAGCACATATGTCTGGATGCGAGCCAATTCAATTTTTTCTTCCCTCGAACACATGGGCTGGATGGAGAGACGCTCAGTGCACTGATGACACGATCCTCCTCCTCCTTTCACTAACAGCATCATCTGGCTCCCCTCCTCCTTCCGTCGTGCTGCAGGCACACTAGGACCAAACCATTTGCGTAGGCCTACGCTATAGCGAGATATTGATGATTGAGAATAGTTCTTCTGACTGACATTATGAACTGATTCTTTGTCATTTTGAATTTAATTTTGCTAGTCAGTGTTTCACTGAATGACCCCTTTATTATAACGATCACACGTAGAATAGCATTTTTTTGCTGACCCCACGATGGGAATCAGGGTGCGTTCAAGAGCTGATAGGAGAGTCGAGTGCTAGAACATCGTTGCATTCATGTTAAATGTTGTAGCATTTTTTGTCAACAGTCGTGTCTCTTTCTGTCCGTTTTAATGTTAAATGTTGTAGCGTTTTTTGTCAACAGTCCTAGTGTCTCTTTATGTCCGTTTTAACTTATTTTGTTTTCAAGAGATCCCAGGCAGATTGATTGTATGTTTTGTTTTATGTTAATACTGGCCTGTATGACAGTTAATGGCCAATAGGTAGATATATTGTCTAGCTGTTACATTATTATAACTGTAATATGCATATCATCTCATTCATCAACACTATTTGAATTATAATCAAATGTAGGTTAAACATATGGTCTGATTTTAGTAGGCTATAATAGAGCATCTGTTTAAAACAGGCAATAAGTCATTCAGTAGGCTAACATAAGTAGCCTATAATAGGCTATCTTATCCTTTCACAGATCAGATCACAAACACTTTGCCACATGGATGTATTTTCGTGAATAATCAGCTAAACGATTTTTAGAAACTGTTTGGAATTGCTTCCTCCTGAGGCCTCAGATCAGCTGCAAAGGTCACAGCCTTTGACACTGAGCTGTGTGTGTGTGTTTGTGTGTGTGTGTGTGTGTGTGTGTGTGTGTGTTTGTGTGTGTGTGTGTGTGTGTGTGTGTGTGTGCGTGTGTATGAGTTTCGTATACCTACACTGACATCTACAGGCTCTAACTTGCAACTACACTAGAATATCAACCATTTGCCAGGAAACATTCATAGATAGTAAACATTGCAAGGCTTGTACACTGTAACAGATTACACGCCTATAAATAATGTGTGTCTGAATTGAGGAAAAAAGAAGATATTTCTGGTCCCCTCATAAATAAAGAGTGATTAGTTTGATCTGGTTTCTGACCATTTGTATAAACCAAAATGAAACAGAGCTGTTTTAAATACAAATATACAGTATGGTCAATATCTTATGACTTGCCCAAGGATATCAAATAAAACATTGATAAATTAATGGAAGACACAAATACAGATCTACTAAATAAATACAATGTAGCCTAGGTTAAATGAAGTTTAATCAATGTAGGGCCTACCCTTCCCCAACATGCAAAAATAAATGAAATACAAACACGTGTCTGAAATGGTAATTGTATTTTTTTCTAATGTCATTTATACCATTGAATGTTCAAATACACATTAAGTTCATTCTTAGCCTAAAACAGGTTTACAAATTGTATTATTTTTGCCATATTATTTGACTACAGAATAATAATACAAAACAACATTACAGATTCAATCCTACAAAAATTACAGTACACTCCATATTTTATAATTTTTGTATTCTTTTTAAATGTGCAATAACAGTATACATAACAACAACCAATGACACCAAGGCTTCTGGATACAAGGATACAAGTGACATGACGGTCACGTGACAGACTGGGCGGCAGAGTAAACACGGAAGAGACTGCAAGCGCTGCAACTTCAGCGGTTCCTCATTCAGGTCCCGTTAACGCTCCGTTTAACGGCTTATCGCCTCAGCGGACTGATTTCTCCCCTGTTTCGCTTCGGGATCTGCGTATCTCAGAGACAACATAATGGATAGACTGCAATATGTGACGGTCGCTCTGAGCCTGGTTCTGGCTTTAGTGTTGACTCAGGTGGACTGCAGCACAGGACTGAAGAGGGTCACCAAGGCACAGGTGAGACCACCACCACAGCAGCAGCCAGAGACTTTGAAAGAGTGCTTTGGGAATGGAAGTGATCTCTATTTTGAAATTGAATGTTTTGCATTGCCTTTTGACCTGTACACATGCAAATATGTGCATGTCCTCTCTGCCTTCGCTGCAGGAAGTAGTCTGAAAACATGCTCCACTTATTATTTAAGGGTAGGCTATATACTATGGCATAAGTGGTGTAGTGGGCCTACAGTGATTTTGTACAGGGAACATTATTCAATAGGGGATATTGTGCTATGGAAGTATGCTACCCCTGACATCTTAAAGGTAGGCTTATTTAAGTGTCACAATATGCTACTGTTACTGAGGCTTACAAGACATAATATGTATTAAATTAATACAAACACATAGTTGATACTAGAATCAAACAATCAGGTCTTTTTTTTCCTTTGTGGGATTGCAGACAAAGATAGGCCTACACAGATGTGATGGATTAGGCCTACTTGTGTAAGGTTTCAAGTCTGGGCAAGTTGATTTTCTGGGAATGAACTAAAACCTGTCTGGAAGGTCGGCAAAACACATTCAGAAATCTGAATTACATCGTTACACTTGGACACAGGAATTTGAAATGTCTATTATTTGTATTTTAATAGCCAAACATTTAGGGAAACACTGGTGTTTGTTGACTGACTGTGTCATGTGTAACTGTGTGTGGTGTGGAGGTTCGGGGCTTTGACTGGAAGAACTGTGGGAAGCCAGATGACCCAGCTGTACTGAAGACTCTGACTGTGTCTCCGGATCCCATTTCCATCCCTGGAAACCTGGCCGCTTCCGCTTCTGGATCCACTTCTGTGGAGATGGCTGCTCCTCTGTCGGTGAGTACACTGACCCTGTCCTTAAAATGGGATTCCACCCGGCCTACTGTTGTTGTTGTCAATGTCAGAAGGGCGCCTCAGGGTGTGTTCAACTATCTTTAGAGCCTTATTCAAATAGATGACTTAGTTTTTAGTTAAGTGAGTTATAAGGCAATGATTAGCTCACTCACTGGTATTCCTGCCTTGTTTGAGCTTGAGAATACAATGTTTCTCAAAACTCGAGTGAAATGTTTCTGGATTCATGTGAGCGCACAGTGTTGTGTACTTTGAACTGAGCTGTGATCAACAACAGACAAAGTGCAACTCATGAGGTTCTTTCTATCAAAGACCCATTCAGTATTCCGAGAGAAAACTTGGAAATTAATACTATGTTTATCCTTGGAATGCCCTAAAGTTATGTTGTCTAAATGGAGTCTGGGTAATGGTGTGCTTTGTGTATTTAATCGAGTTGTAGAAGGCTCAGGAATCTTGTGCGGTTTGTGGTGCAATGTTCCTGTTTGTTCTCTGATAAGTCAGCATGAAGGTCTGCAGGTTGTTGTTTGTTTATCCAGCAGTAGTTTTATGAGCCACCACTTCTGCCTGTAAAGCGGCATGTGTGTGTGTGTGTGTGTGTGTGTGTGTGTGTGTGTGTGTGTGTGTGTGTGTGTGTGTGTGTGTGTGTGTGTGTGTGTGTGTGTGTGTGTGTGTGTGTGTGTGTGTGTGTGTGTGTGTGTGTGTGTGTGTGTGTGTGTGTGTGTGTGTGTGTGTGTGTGTGTGTGTGTGTGTGTGTGTGTGTGTGTGTGGCTAGCAGGGATTAGAAACCACCTGACTCAGTGGGTTTCATGGTTTCATATCATATACTGTATACAGTTTTGACTTTGATCACATGTACAGCAGTAAAAGCAAAACTACAACACAGCTTCCAAACTGACCTACTCATCATCTGCTCTGTATAAGAATTGTATTATTGTTTTGCTGTTATAGAAATGTTGACATCAAGACTGTAAGGTGCTAATACAGTATAAATGAACCAATATAAAGAGCCTGCTTAAAGGAACAGAATACACCACCAGATACATAAAAGATAGGTTTTTAGTTTTTGTCACAGTGCAAAATGATTTGGATTGAAATGTGTCAGGTCTCTGAACTCCCTTTGACAACCAGAGTGAGGTGAAGTTATGTTACTAAGAACGTTATCACTTCTCTCTGATAGCAGAGACTCTCTTCCTCTTTCTCATGTGACTTTCTCAGATCCCAGCTCAAGGTCTCCTCTGTGGTCACACTTCATTCTTTAATCATTGTAAACAGTCTTGTTGTTCCTCTTTTCGGGTGCTGTATCAGTGAAACCAACATCTCCCACTTGTCAAATCACATTCTCTCATATTTTGAGTTACATTTTTTTTTACTTTTTAGCATATATTTTTCGTAGTAAGGCAACTTTATTTAGCATAAGAAGAACATCATTCCTCTTTCTTTTTTTCTATATATACATTTTACTTGAGGCTGCATAATTGTGGACGAAGATCTCATAAAAGAGCCTTCAAACCGATAACAATTAAGTCAAACTTTTTCTATACCCCCCATCAGTTGAATGTGACCCTGGAGAAGGAGGTGGCAGGTTTCTGGGTGACGGTCCCCTGTTTGGAGGAGATAGGCAGCTGTCACTATAAGGACGGCTGTGATCTTCTGAACCAGCTGATCCCCCCCGGACAGGACTGTCCCGAACCACTGCACACATATGGACTGCCCTGCCACTGCCCATTCAAAGCTGTGAGTCTTTTCCACTGAGTCCTTTGTTGTCCCTTGTTGAATGCTTACAGAAATGTTGTGTATGATGACATGTTTCATGAGCGTGGCAAAATAAACATTCATTCCACATATTTTTCAATTATAATATGTTTTCAGCATTCAGCTAAAATAGTTGAAATACATAATTTGAAGATAAAAACATATTTTTTTAGCATCCAGACCTGCGTTAAAATACAAACCTACATAAACACTGTTGCTATCCGTGACATTTGGATGAGCCTAAAACCTAGTGAACTAACTGAATGGGTGGTATTCCCCTATTTAAGGTGCACTATGTAACTTTGGGTGTGTCAGGAGTGAACATTGTCTAAGGTAAATTCCTATAACTGAATAAACAAACTTTCCTCACAAGAGAATTGGATCCCTGCGACACTGTTTGCACTTAGAAAGCTACCTGAAAAGAAACTGTTTCCCTGCTGTTGTTTACAGGAGCAAGGCCCATAGTTTTACGTTCGGTTACAGGTGCCTTAAAATAATTTAGTTTTAATTTATGATGAAAGTAATATTCAATACTAACAATTACATGTAGAGAAAATATATTTAGTAAACTAACTGCAGGATCTGCAGATGTAAACAAATCCCCTTCCCCTTGAAACTGCATAGTGCACCTTTAATGAAATAGCAAACAGCTGTTAGAAGTGGATAAATAGGAACTTATGTACACGTTTGAGTGCCAAGAATGCCCCTGATTTTTTTAAGACCTCCTGCTTGTCTGAACAAAGTCTTAACCCCCCTTCTCTTCCTCCTCCTCTTTAGGGTGCGTACTCTCTGCCTCAGTCTGACTTCTACTTGCCCTACATGGACCTGCCCTACTGGCTGACCAACGGGAACTACCGTGTACAGGGCGTCCTAGGCAGCCAGGGCAAAGAGCTGGGCTGCCTGAAGATCGCCCTCTCCCTTCACTCGGACTAGACCAACACCAAACAACTGTCAGAAGGATTCAAGTCTTTGTTCATTTGCACATAAAAGTGATTTGGGGGAAAAAAAGACATACTGTAAGTTGCACAAAGCACTGATGAACATTTCACATTTTATACATAGACTTGTATGTAGTTATCGTTTAGTTTCTACATTGTGATGGCCTGTGTCAGTTCACCCGGAGAAAAACAAGATTTCTAAGAAACCAAATTTCTAACAGGATACAAGAACTCCTGCAGGCACACATGATGCAGAGTTCCCACAGGTCTTTGAAATCCTTGAATTTTCCATTCAATCTGTTTGTTTAGATCCATCTGAGCCATCAGTGTACAGTAACAGTACTCTTCTTTTTATCCAAGAGTGAGAAGTAATGACTGACTAAGATTTTTCAAGAGCTGAAGAAATGACAAGTACTTGATAAATATTTCCTTTCATTTAAAAAAAAAAACACCAATACATTTTATTTTTATTTTTGAGAAAGAGTAGCAAAAAACATTTGAGTTTCACCCCCTATTTTTTACCGTGTCTCAGTCTCTTGTTGCAAGTTATAGGCTACACATTTTGAAATTAGAACCATAGTCACATTCCTTTTTTTTGTTGCTAATATGGACAACAGTGTGACCTTTGTTCTATGCAATGGGAATTCCAGGAGTTTTATCTAGTTAAGGTACGTTTGAAAAAGGTGGCATGCGTAAAAATGTGGATGCCTTCTTCAGCAGCATGCTGCTCTTTTATTAACTGAGGTGTGTGTGTGTACGCGTGTGCGTCTGCACAGGGAAACATTGTAATTTCATGCCGTTACTCTCAGAATATTGATAATGGAGTCAATCAGTTTCTTAATCACTCAACCAAAATGCTAAACCTTCATTGATCCTGTGGAAACTTAAACTAGCTAAAACTAAAACCAAACTTTAAAAAAATTACCTAAATAAAAACCTAAAATAGAAACAACCAGTTGCTCAGAAAACAAAGCAGAAAATGCAAATGGTGTAGTACGTTCATAGATAGAAGCAGAGGGGAGCTTCTCAAATGCAGGGAAGTAAACTGAACATTCTTCCACTTCTGTGCCACCCGTTTGTGTACCCAATTTACTAAGTTCATATTTGTTTCCTTTGTATAGTTTATCACAGGCGTTCAGATGATCTCTGTTTGTCGTTTTAGAAATTAAAGGGAGTTTAAGGCCAATCGTTCTACTGTTTAAAAAGGATGAAGCGATGCTTGCAGTTTCATTAGTACAGGGTAAGTGTGATGTCACAGAGCCACCATTAGAGGGAGAGCTTTTCGTGCCAAAACATCATTATTTCATTCATGCGGTCACACAGACCTCCTCGTGCCTCGCTGCCTGCTGTCTGTAGATCACTGAAACATTGTTTTTAATCTCACTTTGTTTGAATGCGGAAACAAAAGTATCTGCTTACAGTTCTTTTGTTTTTTTATGATGAAATGCCCTTTTTACTATCCTTTTTATAGTTATAATGGTCTCCATACATGCTTGTGTGCTTTGTTATTTGATTTAAAAGAATAGAAAGTGCTTTCAGATATTTGCTTTAATCATGGCCATGTATTGTTTTGTTTTTGTACTTTCTTTGTAATCGGGGTGTTTTGTAAAATGGCTTTGAGCTAATTAGCAGAAGCTCTGCTGGGAATTAAGCAGCGCTGATCTCATTCATTTATATAATATAATTAATAGCATGTATGAGATATTTTTTCATGTGATTTTTATTATTTTCATCAATCTCAGTGTTTTTACTAAGTGCCTGATTAAATATGTAGGAGTAATCACATCAGTCAGAATCATTAAACAAGGGGAGATTGATATTTTTAATTAGATTTTTTGCCTGATTTTTAATTTAAGTGTTCTACAGTGTTTATCAATGATGACGAATGACAAAATCAGTGTCATGCCTGTGATGACTTCTACACAGTGTACAGTTTTAAATACAAATTATTCCACAAACATTGTCTTTCTCAAATATTTATGATTAAAAAGCCAGTTATTCCGAACTAAAGAACCCACTAGTAGTAGTTAGTGCTTCATATTCCTAATACTGATGCAAATGAATAATTCAACTACTACTACTACTAGTACTCCTCTTCCTCCTCATGCTCTTAGCACTCCTCATCCTATTGCTACCAGTGAACTCCACCGGTGTACTTTTTATGAACTCTAACAATATGTAGTGCTTTGAAGTTTCACCCTTCGGATCATGAAATAGACAGGACTTTGATCTTGTAGCTGTGCTGAGTACAAAAGCAGAGCAGTGCTTGGATCACAATGATGGAGCAGCTTTGTGTTTCTCCACAAGATGGCAGCATCTCTCCTCTGACAATCTGGTGTGTATAGTTTACGCTGAATATGTGCTACAAGGCACTTTACAACATGATGCTTTCTTCTATTGCTGTGGGTGTGAGTGGCGTGCACCTATTGGTATTACAAGTAGTACCCTATACTTATTTCACTTTATGAAACCATGAAGTGTAAACCATGCAACATAGCACCATACCAAAAGCCAAACACCAGAATAGGCCAACTATTTCTTCATGATTTATAAAATGTCCTATGACGAACGATACAATAATGACAGCTTTAAGAAATTATAATACAGAGCCCTGGGTTCTTTATTATGACAAAGGTTCTAGTCTCTTCAAACCAAGAATGTTAAGAGGAAGAAGCAAAGAAAATACCAAACAAAAGGAGGAAAGAGAGGAATTACACATGAAGGAAGCAAACAAATGCACTGGTCCCGCACATGAGGTTCAGCAGCGGAATATGATCGCAGTGGTGTTAAGGTGATAAGCAAAGACGTGTGGACCTGGGGCCTATTGCATAAAACTAAGATAAGGGATTAACCTAGGATATTTCGGTTATCCTGGCTTGCGTTAGCCATGATCCGGTTGCATAAAAGCGGAGGGACAGAAGTTACCATGGAGATTTATCCTTTACGTTTAGCCTGGTCCCGACCTTTTTTTCTGTAAGTGAATTCAAAAAGTGAAACTTAAGTGATAAACTTATTCTGTTGCCTGATTGGCTCAGTCAGCTGTCACTCCGATCTGAAATCAAGGTGTTAAACAGTTATTCCATGATCTTCTGTGGATTGCTTTATTTTCATTAGCCTGTTTTAAGGTACCACATAAAAGACTGCATTGTCATTTAGTTAAATAGTTCTTATTTTTTATTTATTTAACCTGAACCATTTATAATTAACTTAATTATAATTAGATTAAGATGCAATGATATACATTATAATAATTGATGTTCAATATTGCAGGCTATATTTATACAATTGATTATCGATGGCAGATGACCCCATCTGATAATTCACAAGCTAGGCTCTGTAAACGGGCATGTTGCCAGCTATGGTGGGACCCTTTGTTAAAGGTGAAGTAAGCGGTTTATTTATATTAATATAAGTGTTAAATTGCTCTTTATTCATACAGTAATCACTTACACAATGTGCACGTTTCATAAAGCCAATCTCTTGGTCAGCTGCCCTGCATGAATTAAGCAAATACACTTTAAGTAGTATCCCGAAACTTTATCCGATCTTAAGAGAGAACGCTACAAACCGACACCCTTCCGCACCCGTCTCACTCATGCTCTCACTGCCGGTGCATGACAGAGCGACACATGGGTGTTTATGCGCCTACAATGGCAGAGCAGGTAAACATCCTTCCCAATGTCTGTTTTGATGTTTTCTATCAGGTTTTATCACACTTATGGATCTGAGATGTGCTAGATAACTTGCTGCTCGAAGACCGCAGTGCATTAATGTGGTGACGTAGGGACCAGCGAGGGGACTGCTAACTGCAGTAACTGACTGGAAGTTAGCTAAAAGAACCATTCCGCTTACAGCTCCTTTAACATACCAGTTTACAGAGCCTAGGCTGTGTATTAGCACCAGATTTTTTTTTCACACTTCGCTTCACTTTCACACACAGTACGGACAGGAAGCAGATTGTTAGGAGATTTTTGACAAAAAGGGATTCTGACAACAGGTGTTCTCCAGAATAGCTGACTACACCTTTGATGATGCTGTCGAGCAAGTCCGGTGTACAGTATATGTTTGACCAGTCATTTCAACATTGATAAAATAGCCTGTATGGCTATAACCAGCACACCTAGGCCCAGAAATACGTATACAAATTCCCAAATCACAATCTGGTTCTAAAAAACCCAGTTCACATCTGTTCTCAGGATTCCTGGCTTTGTAAACTAGTGCTCTGCTGATGAAAATCAGCTTCCGCCGTCTGGCAGCGTTCATTAGCCGTTCTTTAGAGGTTTCATCACAGATCAAAGACTCAGATCAGACAGAGGGACAGCACCTCCAGAGAAGAAACAAACCACACGTTTCTTTTAATCTTTTTCCAAGGACATTTCCATCTCTGTGCCACCCCTGTTTGTGTATTTGTAATGACCAGACCTTAATGGCGTGACCTTTTTCATAGTATCGATAGTACTATGAAAATGTACAGTGCTCTCAGGCAGCAGCTGCGCAGCATGTGGCTTTTATTTTTAGGAAACCGCTGTACAAGCCATATGTGATCAATCAATGTCTGTATGAAAGCACATGTATGTATGAGGAGCATAGCAACGGAGCAAGTAGTTATTTTTCTAATGATGAAATAATTTTGTACTATGATGATGTGTGAAATGTGCACTGCAACAGAGGAAGTCGCAGAAGCAGCTTTACATTTATTGAGGTCGGCCTACAAAAGATCTGACGTGTGTAGCCTATAAAATACTCCCTATAAATACTTGTCTTGTTTCTAAGTATGTTTTGCCCAGATGCGACTCTCCAAAGATTTGGTTAGAGTGTACATTAGGTTAAGGTTAGGTTCTGGTTAGGCATTTAAGAGAGGAGGGTTACTGTTGGATTGAACTCATATAAGAGAAGAGGATGTGGGGTTAAGGTCAAATAAAGGGAACACAAATTGAATGGGAAACAGACGTTAAAGGTGGAGTCAGCAATTCTGGAGAATGCTTGTTGTCAAAATCACTTTTTCAAAATCATTAAATATCTCAAGCACCAGAAATGATTTTCACCACAGACACAGTACCGACAGATCATGAAGAGATATTCACTGATTTTGACAAAAGGTAATTTTGACATCAAGCTTTCTCCAGAACCGCTCACAATCACAGGTGAGATGAGAATGGAGACTTAAAGGTACATTTTACTCCAAGGAGAACCAATAACTATGATTAACAGATCAGATATGTGTGCTGTACTGTAGCAGACAAAAACAAAATAATTTTAATTTCAGGTGGACTTTTAAGAGGCAGCTGCAGACCACTTGTTCCTCTCAGGCAGGAAGTGCACTGCTTTGGCAGCTGCAGCCTTTTAACCAGGGAGAAGGTAATGTGGCTTCACTCAGAGAAAGAACCCCAGCATGTGGACTCCAGACACACATGCTATATTAAAAAGCCTGAATAATACGCTTGATTTGTAAATTCAGTTTCATTTACCTGCAATGAATGCTTTTGGCCACTGGAGGGCAAAATGATTCACTGTAGTTACCATTTAAAGGTGAAATCAGTGATTCTGGAGAATACGTGTTGTCAAAATCAGTGAATATCTCCTCAGGATCCGCTACATATCTGTGCTGGGTGTTTTCTGAAAAATAATAATAACCAAATGTTAATAAATAGCATAGGCATTTTTAGACTGTTAGTTCTATCAAAAAGTGATTTTGATAACAAGTATTTTTTCCAGAATTGCTGGCTCCACATTCATGATGTAACAGAGATTAGTTTTGTTTTGGGTTTTTTTTATAAATGTGAACCTTAAGAATTGGATTAAAGATAAAAGTGTATAAATTAGTAGAATGTGCCACTACTGAGTCAGAGTGTGACTGAGTATATACTAGTTTTATCTGAATGTGTCTCCCTCAGCCATGCAGACCTGTTTGTGATTTATATACAGCGCAATTCAATTATAACGGAGATGCTCTCACAGCGTTTCTCTGTGTTGGATTCAGAGATTAAACGAACCTGAAAGATAAAACCGTTTCCCTGAGAAGAAATGATCATTACCACTATTCCCAATGATGGCTCGCAGTTAGTGGTAATTTGTTTCTCTGCATGGGAGATAAATGGGAGTGAGAGCAAAATGGATGTTCTAGCTGAGATCTATTCAAGACACTGTACAACTATTGCGCTTCCCCCACCTATAGCTCAACATCGTGGCAAAGCAGGGAGAACACACTTATGATACAGAACTGACTGAATACAAACCTGATTAATTATAATACTATCTTATATACCACAGGCCATTGAAAATATACAGTGCACTTGATACATTTCAGATTTCTCTCCATTCAATTCTCACAGAACAGTTATGTATGCCTCATATTATAAATTAATATCAGGTACACTCATTGTAAGAATAGCATGTATTTTCAGTTTCACCAAAGCTTACTAACAACACTAAGACACTACAACACAAATAGGCCCTGATCTGAGACCTTCTTCCATGAATAAAATTAAAAAGAATAGTGCAATAATCGTGATCATGGGATGAATACATTTATTGTAGATAATGTAATTTTCTTTGCAAATGTCATGTGCTTGAAATGTCACGGCGTCTGCATGGAAGAATACTTGCTGTGTTAATGTAATCAGCTGGAAATAAAATCAATGTTCATGTTTTCATTCCTTTTTAGACCCATTATATTTGCAAAGGCAAAGTTGAAGGTTTTGAATTGTACAGACATGTATACACTCAAATACACAAATACAACTATTGTGCTGCCATACATCAGAAATAACCAATGCATGCATAGACGTTTCTACATGCAATATTTGTTTAATGTGAAAGGGTGTGTGTGTGTGTGTGGGGTGGGGGGGGGGGGGCATGTAGGTCAGTAGATGTGGGTGAGATGGCGGAAGATCCACAATCACAGGAAGAAACATTTAACCCCGCAGACATACAAACTTAAGTGTTATGATGCTACTGCTTCCTCTGTCTCCATAGCAGCGTGTCGCCTTTATATAATCAGTTCAATAACAGGACAATAAAATAATACACACAGTGTACGTATATCGTTAGTATTGTGCACATTTCTATTTAAGCAGATTTGATTTGAAAAAAATGTCAGATCCACCTTCATTACTACTCAGTACTTGTTGCTGTGATAATTCTACATTCACAAACAAACAGTACGGTATGCATCATCATCCCCTTTGCAGAACAAGCTGCCAGGGATTCATTTCATAAACAAGTGCACCTGGGACCAAATGTAAATCATTTCTAAACACAACTGTGCCCTGCTGCTGTAAACAACAGTGAAACATTAACTTTTCGGGTAGCTTTCTGACTTCAAACAGTGTTCCAGGGATCCAATGTTTTGCCTGTGAGGAAAGTTGGTTTAACCAGTTATGAGAATAAAATTTACAAAATGTTCCCTTCTCTTTCAGACTCAAAGTCAAACAAATCTGATAATTTTGAAATAAAATACAAAAAAATTATAATTTGAATTAATCAGTTACTAAACAATCAAAGTTTGTAATCATCCACTACTACTCTCCTCTCCTGCAGGACATCCTGTTTCTGACCTTCCACCATCAGGCCTGTTTCCCGTGACAGGAAACTCCTTCACAGATGCAGGAGAGGAGACGATGGAGGAGGAGGTAAGGAGGGTTTATTAAGAAGGAGGATTCAAGTCTGCAGAAATGTTTGAGGAAGGGAAGAGAAGGGAACAGAGGGGTGGAGAGGTGAGGGAGGTTCAGACAAAGAGGTGGTGATGACGAGGGGGAAGAGGAGGGGCAGAGGAAGGAGCCCAGGGGTCATAGGTTAACATGTAAACAAACAAATCACTGGGACAATAGGACCTCGAGGCGAACGGGTTCAGCTCGGACACCGATTGGGTGTCAACAGATCCCCGTGTCATCACCTGTTGTCATGTGGGGCTCCACCAATGACATGACAAGGTTCTGACAGAAAAGTACTGAAGGTCATGTTGGGGTGAATAGGGGGGCTATATTTAATACAGTCTGTCATACTTATAGTGTTTATATTTCTGCTTCCACCATTGTTATGTCGACATTTTTTGTTGTGAGTGTAAAAAACTCTGAAAATATGAGTAGCTTGTAAAAAGTGGACATGGTTGATTGACAACAACAACCACAAAGGTCACAAATCATTGTGCACAGTTCCATCTGAAGTATACTACAAAGCGAGATTAAGGGCTGAGCGAGGTCTGTTGAGTCTGAAGCCAGAGTTTTCAGTATCACGAAAGGTGGCTCTCTTTCTACCTGGCTAGATCACCGTGGTAACAGAGGCTGCATGGCTAACCTGCTCAGACCAGTTTTTGTTTCAGAGTTTGAGCTAACATTCGGCTCTTAGAGCGCTGCCCTTTAAGGAAACTACACATTTGGAAATCCCGCGGACCTGACTATATTGTCTGAGCGATACATTCTCACTGAGGAAACTTGTTAAATAAGTAAACTTATTGATCAGTAAGTTAATGAACGAAACAAAGCCGTGACATAAGGCTTACAGCAGAGTGAACTGTCACATCGCTGGGGCTTTTTGCCACATGCATACAGTTATTGATGCAGAAAATAGCCTAGACCTACTGTATGCAGCGCCACTCTATGCTCTCACCTCAAATTATTTTACATGGCGATCTACACACACTGCATCTTAATAAAGCGTTCTATAAAAAAATCACAGGTTGCAACATTATTTCACTGTGGGCTTCTTTCTTTTCATCAGTAGCGATTACAGTTGGGACGTGACAGGTGACAGCTGTCACAGTTCGGACATCGTTGCAGACTCGCAGGTTAAGCTTCTCACAGTAGATTCATATTTGTCCGAAAAATACAGACTACAGGTCTTTTAATGTAGGCCTATTGGTATTTGTAAGATTCAAATAAAAGGCTAATAGTCTAAATCAAAATTGTATTCATTATGATGTGGCCCAAAACTAAAGTGATTTTCCATAGGCTATTCATTTGGGGACAGTGTCAGACTTAAATTGCATTCTTAAGTGTGGGACTATAGGCGTAGTGCTATAAATATAGCAAAGTAGCCTATATATATTAGGCTAAATGGTATAGTGTTTAAATCCGAGTTCAACGTTTCATTGTTTTATAATGTCACGTTACACACTGCGAGAACGATCGGCAAGATAAATAAATAATTTCCATGCTGGCAGCATTCCACTCTCCTTATTTGCAGTAAGAGTTTTTTTCGGCTCTCTGTTTTCTGCTGACTGACAAACTCTTCCTCTTGAATGAAGTTGGCGACACACTTGTTTTACTCAGCTGCCGCAATCAGTCCGTTTGTGTAAAGTTAGCGACACAAGATCAGTCCATTTTGTGCGGATGCAGAGTCAAATGACGGGTCAAACTCCCCCTTTCATGGGGACGTGCACAGAGCCTGAAGCCGAAACCCTCGTTCAACATAAGAGGTTGATAACTTCCTTCGTGATACCGGTTAGCTCTGAGCGAGGGGATGTGTTATGTTGAACCAGATCAAAAAAAGAGAGCCGGGCTCTGTTGAGTTTGTTTCGTAGTATACCCCTCAGAATCAGCTTTATTGGCCAGGTTTGCGTAAACAAACAAGGAATTTGACTTTGGCAACCATTGCTCTCCAAGTACAACATTCACTAAAAACTAAAACATTAAAAATACATAAATTCAAAAAGACAACATTGCAAACGATCCCATTTACATAGCAGCAAGTGAACAGCATTTACTATACAGGAGACCTCACCACAACAACAATCCCTTCGAAAAACACTTCAGACGATCAAAACAAATCAGGATTCAGGTGTTTCCTCAGTGAAATTCCCCTTCAACAAAACAAAGATCAGAAACATCAACTTTAGGAATACCTTTATTTCCACCTTATACCTGAAGTTAAATATCATGTTTTTCCACTTATTCAATTATTTATTTAGGTTATGACAGAGTAGCGCATGACTCTCATGTAAAAAATCATGGAAAACCTGAAATAAATGATACTACACCTGACCCTCACGTACACCCTCAATGTCACAATTGTATGTGGCAGTGGGACAGTGAATGTGGTACTTAGTCAAAACAAACCGGAATGTGACAGCCGGATATTTTTATATTTCTTTAATAGTTTTTGTAAAAACAACGGAGCTCTGTGGCACAGAGGAAGAAGATACATCCGATTTTGATACACACACAAAACGTATCCAACGGATGCATTCATTGTTGATTTGGCTCTGTACAGGGGATGTTTTGAAAATAAGAAAAATACAGAATGCTTGCACTATGAGTTACGCAAATGAAATATGATAAACATTCACTGAAGTCACATATCACAAAGCTAATATGGAAAATTAATGGACACACACCCACACACTCTCTCGCTCTCTCTCTCTCTCTCTACAGTGTATCCTGTCAATGGAGAATTCGGTATTTGTTCCATTTATTCCACTCTAATCTGGCAACATGTGGGTCATATGGTCAGCTACATCCTGCTTTTAACCTCACACTCACTCACACCCACACTTCCACTGTTGAAGGGTTTTTCAGCTGCTTTCAGCGAGGCTTCAGGCCAAACAAAAGGTGAATTTGCTGCACCACTAATGGCCACTAATGGGGTCACGTATAATTGCGTTCGCACAAACACACACACACAATAGAGAGAAGCTCTATTTTCTTTCTGCCACCTTTTCACAAACCTCAGATAACCAGAGGTGTGCTTATCCAAACCAGCATACTTGGAATTATGTCCATGTTGGATGATTCTGTACTTCATTGAGTGAGACAGATTATAAACGTGGGTGATGTTGGAGAGAGAGATCAGAGTTCCCATGCAATACATTTTCATTATTATATTAATCATATACATAATCTTTCCCTAATCCTGAAACAAAAGTCTTGTGAATTCACGCCAAAGAAGGAAAACGCATACCTGTATTTTAAAGAGAAGATGACTGTCCCCCGTGCTCAAGTGATTCTAATGTAAAACCTACAAGTTATACAAGCGTATACTTTAGTGATAACAAATAAGGTTGAGAGAAGTTTGTAACAGTAAAGAACAGTAGAGGTCAAATGTGTTCGCAGAGCATTTTGAAAGTTTGTGCATGCAACCCGCTTGTGTGTGTGAGTGTGTGTGTGCAAGAGAGAGATAAGACAGTGTGCTGTGATCTGTCGTCGGCACTGTTCCTTATCAGCCGTGCTGGAGAAGAGAGGGATCAACTTCACTTGCAGGGAATCACTGTAAAACATGTTCACCTTAATCACCAACATGTCCCAAACTCTTGCAGCTGTTGCAGATGTTCTGTACAGTAGTTATTTTCTTATTTCCTTCATGTAGAAAAATGCAGTGTCTCCTTGAATTATCTGTAGCTGGTAAAGAAAAAAAGAAAAAATCCACATTATGCTGTCTCAATTTAAAATGAATGACAGAAAATGATGGAACACCGAAAGGGTCAGTGTTTACCAGCTTTAACTGTGAGTCTTGATGTGAAGAAAGTTGTGAGTGCACACTGGAAGATTGATGGTATAGGCAACATCCTGACCACACAAACTTTCATACAGGTGGGGAATTAATTGGAAACAGACGTGATCCTGTCCGTGTCTGCAAAAGCATTCTCTTCCTGTAACTTATACAACTTGGAATGCTCTCTCTCTCTCTCTCAACACACACACACTTTCACATACGGGTCCAGTTGATTGGCTGCAGATAAGGAGTTTTTTGGTGTTTGCTTTGCTGATAGCCTGATCTGATTGGCTGACCTCTGCCCTGTCTGGATTAGGTTTGGGTGGCCTGGAAAGAGACTGCAGACATATCGGTCAGTTAAATGGCATTTAAAATATTTTCTACTTCTATTTAGGATTGGGGGGGGGGGGAGGGGGGGATAGACCTGTGTCTAATGTATGTGATATGCAGCCCCATGCCGTATACTCACTAAGAAAGCTCCAGGATTTACGTATACCAGGTTAAAAATGTGGGACAGGTAAGAGGTAACAATATGGTTTGGTTTACTTTATAACAGAAGGTTTATCATATTTCAATTTATTGTCATATTACATTTTGCTTGTTTACTTTATATACAACACTTTGATTAGTTCAGAATGATTTCAAAAGCTAATCAAATGTTAATAGATGTTATATCTTGAAGTAAATCCTGTACTCCCTCACATAGTATACTGTATGTAGGAATTGAACCCATCACCCCTGGACTAAAGCAACTCATTCTTCTTTGTTTTCGCTACAGTCATCCATCTCTCTGTCAGCTGGAAATCTTTCATTGGCCAGTGACAGTCCTGATGGCTTTATGCTTTACCCAGTCCCCCCTCCCTCTGAGCCGAGAGAAAAGTGATACGCTTGAACCTTCTTCTGTCTGATTCTCTCACCGTATAGCCTGCAGGATATTCTTGGGAGCAGAAGAAAAATATGCCTTGTGCATGCTGGGAAGACATTTCGCTCAGTGGATCTGCAGCTGTCGAGCTCTCACTGGTTTTAATGGTATGAACTTTGGTGTCTGTAGGTTTCTAATCCAACCAAAGAGAGCAGCTCAAAGAGAAGATACACAATATGATGCTCATACTTAAATGCTCTATTGTGTCTTGTTTTCCAACATAATTGTAAATTATACTTCTCAAAGAAAAATAAACCTGTTTGCCTTTATTGCCCTTTATTTTACACTAAAGCGTTGCTTATTTGTCTCTTTTACATAGTCAATCAGAGCCACAGAGTATTTGAGCCCTGTTAAATATGTTATTCTCTCTACATTCCTTTTTTACAAGTGCATGCAACTTTTTTCTTAAAACTTGTCATTTTTTAGCTAATTTTAAATGCAAACAAATTCTCAATCTATTGGCTGCTTGAACAAAATACATTTTGTGTGCATGGCTGGCTTCTCCATAATTTAACCTTTGAGACTCAACAGATTCAGGAATGTATCATGATGTCCTTGAGACAAGGGACTCTTTTCACTAATGAACAAATCCTTAGCAGCAAAGGAATGAGCTCCTGCCATGAAATGCTGGAAATGTTGTGACCTTTTGATGTTGTAGCCAGCGGTTGAAGATGAACGCACTAACCCCTTCATAATTATATTTGTGAAAAAAGTTGGAATGTGTTTTTGTCACATTGATGAGAGGCTTTTAAATTTAGAATCATCCACAATTTTTCAGAGTTAAAACAACCTTATCATCTTGTTCATTTCCAAGAGCGTATGACAAAGACAACTACAAGTTGGAAAAGAGAAAGCTGTCATTGTGACATACTGTCTGTCTTTGACTGCAGGCAAATCAAACTTGATTGAATGAATACCCAATTTACTCTTCATAGTCTGAGCAATAAGCATGTCTGCCTGTTTTCACAGAGTTCAATACAAAGTGTTACTGACGACTGACATCTTCTGAACCTCTCGGCCTGTCTGTATTTTTTCTCTCACCCTAGATCATGTGTCACAGCGATGGAGTACAAATATGTCCCGCTGTAGACTTTACTCCCACTGAAATCAACTTAACACACATTTTCCAGATGATTTAAAGGCCCAGACTGCAGGTTGTGTTGAGTTTATGCAGACTGAAAGTGGGAGAGAAGCTTGAGGTGACTGAGAGGCGGTTTCATGTTTCTCTAAAAGCACTCCAGAGTTGTAGCGAGGTTCCTGCGGGCAGGAGGGATTTTCTTTGTGTTGAGTCTGGATTCATTTGCATATGACCCTCCCACTCTACTTGGATTGGCCGTGGCTCCGTAAGCATGGGGAAAGCCACATCCAAACTTTCTCAGTTGGAGCCAAACTTTTCTGAGTTAAGGAGGATGAAGTGAGAGACTGGACGCCAGCAGCTGTATGAGTGAGTAACAGCAGCAGGCAGAGAGAGACTGGTAGTGTAGGAACAGATAGAGGATGATGCATTTTTAGGTTTCTATAATTATCTCCTGGCCAGGCTGGATGTTACTTTTTTCAAGGTATGTGCTTTACAAAACCAACATATTTCTTCACCGATTTGATGTTGGTAATTGTTTTGTGATAAAAAAACAAAACAAAAACAAACTGTGGAACTTTTTCAAAGAATATTTGATTTGATCACCATTTAATATAATGTTTGTTACACAAAGACAGGATCTTTTTCACTTATATATGCAGTCTTAAAGTAATTTCAAATTTTGTTATTTTCTTAAAGTCATTTTTAAAATGTGTTTTTAGGCACTATACGGGAGATTATTATTACTTCATATCATTATGCTGCTGGCTCTGCTTCTGGTTCTGAGTCTTTGCTCCGAGTCTCACCCCTCTGAGCCGTCATCGATAACTATCCAGTACCGGGTTTGGGAGGAGCAGCCGGCAGGAACTCGGGTCGGCCGTCTGCTGGACGACCTCCGGCAGAGGGACGAAGGTGGTCCCCTGGAGGATTTCCAGGTGGTGGAGCATGGAAAGGCCCTTCCCTTCTCCATCAGCACTCGAGACGGGGTCATCTCCACCCAGGGCCGGCTGGACAGGGAGGAGCTCTGCCGGGGGTCGGATTTGTGCGAGTTGGCCTTCAGCGTCCTCTACAGGAAAAGCGGTTCCATGAACTGCCTGCGAGTTCGGGTTGAGGTGATGGACCAGAATGACCACAGCCCCAGTTTCCCCAGCCCGCTGCAGGAAGTGGAGATCTCAGAAACAGCTGGTCTCAGGATGCGTATTCCTTTGGACCGGGCAGTGGATCCTGACGCAGGGCCTAATGGGCTCCAGACCTACTCGCTGTCCGTCAACCAACACTTTGCTCTGGATGTGACAGTTGCTCCAGGAGGAACAAAACAGGCAGAGTTGGTGGTGATTAAAGAACTGGACAGGGAAGTTCAGGATTCATTTGACCTTACCTTGGAGGCATGGGATAAAGGTAACCCTCCCAGGTCTGGGAGCACATTAGTACGTGTTAATATTCAGGACTCAAATGATAACAGCCCTATGTTTGAAGACAGCACTCCCTCTGTGGAGCTTCCTGAGGATACAGCGCGTGGGACAACCATCATCAATCTTAAGGCCACTGATCCAGACCAGGGTGCCAACGGAGAGGTGGAGTATTCGCTCAGTAAGCACTCACATCCTGAGGTTCAGAAGCTCTTCTATGTTGATCAACAAACTGGAGCTGTAAGTCTCAGAGCACCTCTGGACTTTGAAGTCCAGGCCTCTTATGAAGTAACAATACAGGCCCGTGATCGTGGGCCCAATGCAATTCCCACGCACTGTAAACTGCATGTCAAACTTAGAGATGTAAATGATAATGCACCGAGGATCCACATGACCTGGACTCCACCCAACTCACCTGTGGCGACTGTGCTAGAAGGAGCTAGAGAGGACACCTTTCTTGCTCTGGTGATGGTCTCTGATGCAGATGCTGGAGACAATGGCAAAGTGAAAGTGCACATTCAGCAAGGATCTGGCCCTTTTCGCCTTAAGCATATCCACGGCGACAATTACATGATTGTTACCAATGGCGGCCTGGATCGAGAGAAGGTAATGCAGTACAACATCACGCTCCTCGCCCAGGATTATGGAGATCCCCCACTGTCTTGTGTTAAACACCTGCCTGTCCATGTGCTGGATGAGAATGACAATACCCCAGTGTTCTCCAGCTCACTCTATAAGGCTTCCTTTGAGGAGAACAATATGGCAGGCTACCACGCTCTCAAAGTTGAAGCCAAAGATGTCGACCTGGAGCTCAGTGGAAGGGTGTCCTACTTCATACGCAACTCAAATGAAGTGGAAACTACCACACAGTCTTTCACCATACACCCAACAAGTGGGGTCATAAGCGTCCAACATCCCCTAGACTACGAGGAATCCCACACCTACTCTTTCATTGTGGAGGCTGTTGACCAGGGTCATCCACCCCTCACTGGCACAGCCACAGTGCAAATTGACATCCAGGATGTGAACGACAACTACCCAATCATCAAAGAACCAAAACCCAGAAAGGGTGTGGCATCTCTAAGTGTACCTGTCAATGCAGACAAGGGAGAGATTGTGACTGAACTAGGGAATGAAATGGAAGAGGGATCCACCACTTTGCCAATCAATCATTTAGTCAGGGAGGGAATTGTTGGATTCCTTGCATCCACTATACAAGCTGAAGACCCAGACTCTGGGCTGAATGGAGAATTGAGCTACCTCATCACTGATGAAAACCCCTATGGACTGTTCTGGTTGGATCAGGCTACGGGTCAGCTGTTTGTTAACACCACAAATGCAACTGAGCTAATTGGGAAAACATTTAAGGTGAACATTGCCGTGTCTGACATGGGCAGTCCAAGCCTGGCCACCAAGGCAACTCTAGATGTGACTTTCATCAATCTCAGGGACCACCTTAAGAACTCTTCTCCTGGTCACCGTGGACAGCTCAGCTTTACCATGATGATGGCAATCTGCCTAGGTGCCACCTGCCTACTGCTTCTGTTGGCCGTTGCTTTGGTGACAACCTTCTGCCGCCCAGGAACAAAAAGGGACAACCGGGCTTACAACTGCAGACAGGCTGAATCAACCTACACCCGCCACCCAAGGCGCCCACAGAAGAACATCAGGAAGTCTGACATACAGCTAATTCCCGTCATCAGAGGCCGGAAGGAGGACCCTTCTGAGGATAACGGTGAAGACCAGCCATTGGCTCCATCTCCAATGATGTCAGAGGACCAACGAACTGAGAGACAGTATACCTCAACGCCATCAGTCTTGAACACAAGCTTTCATTCCCAAGGCTACCCGGAAGGAGATGCCACTCAACCTATGACCCACCACTGCAAAACTCTTCGGAAACCTGGAAACATTGAACTTGATGGCTGTTTGCCTCTGACACCAGCAACATCATACCGAACTCTTCGGACAGCTAGGAACCCTTCATCATCGTCTTCAGTCTCACATTCAAGCACCTTGAAGCGCCAGACTCATGCCGAAGGGGAAGAGGCCGAACTGCTGAGTTCATCATCCCAGGCAACACTCAGGAGGCCCAGGACCTCTGAGGGTCGAGGGGGGCCTGATGCTGAACATCGGCAGATGCTTCGGAATCTGGTTCGTCTGTCCATGGCTGCGTTCGGAGATTCCATTGAGCTATCCTCAGCTTCCCCAGAAGTGCAGGTGAGTTGTGGTATTTTACCTCTTTACAAATATATTAGAAATTTAAATGAATTCTTAGTCCATGACACTCATAAGTTAAATATGTTTTCTAAACCTTGTTTTTTAGTACTAATGTTGATGTGTTGATCAGTTTAAATTGACCACCTTAGTCACAAACAAGCGTTTCCATTCAGATTTGCTCTTCTGATCATCCATGACACAGAAGAAAAGGAATTTAGGGATTTGTTTTCTTTTCATGATATGGATGTACAAATGTCTTTGTGGTGAAATTTTTTGGTCAGATAGACAAGACTATATGAATCAAGACGTGTCCATCTTATGATGTCATTTTAAGTATAAGAAAGAAGGGTTTATGGACAGTTAATGCAAATGCAATACATGCTGGGATGTATGCAAACTAACTTGTAATCAAATCAACTCAAATCAAATCAAATCAAATCAGTTGTATTTGTATAGCCCAATATCACAAATAGACTTTTGCCTCAGTGGGTTTTACATTGCATACAGTATGACACCCTGCCCTTACACCCTTAGCTACAACGTTTTTTGTAATGACTTTTACAACAAACGTTATAAAGTACACAGTTTGAATTACATTTTATATCACAAGGCTAAAACTAATGATTAAGATCATATTTTGTTTTGAAGGCAGAATGTAACTTCACTGAAAGTGAGTTTGTCAAATATACCCATTTACATTGCAATAATGATTTAACTTAACTTGCATGATGATTTTTTAATGTCTTTTTATTTACATTATCCACTATATCTTCAACATCAACGCTAATATGCTGCTGCTGGCTATCATTTAAATGTAATTTACCTCCCTCTTATATGTGTGATCACATTTATTTCAGCATGTGCTTACAGTTAGTGCTGGAGTAATTAAGTCTCCCCCTGCAGGCTTCGAGATTAATCTGAAGTGAAGTCCATTAGAGAGAAGAGAGTAAGATCCCCCCACCCCACCCCTCCAACCAACCCCGCTAAAACACACACAGATCGGCTTCCAATACATCTTCCCAGCAGCCCCTGCTTTTTCAGCCTCCTGTTTGATGACTTACTCAGACAGCCTTAAGGCTGGAGTTGTGTGTGTATGTGTGTGTGTGTGTGTGTGTGTGTGTCTGCATGTATGTGTGTGTATAAGTGTGTGTATATGTGTGTGTGTGTGGAGGGGGATCAGGGGTATAACTAGCTGACAGATGATCATGAAGCCAAAAAGCGGCAAGTTTATTCAGGTGCTCATGTGTCACAGACGGTAAACCCCCCCAAGAAAGTCTGACAGTCCATTTGACTGAATATCACATATCAGATTCATATTGAAACCAGAAGAGGACAAGGAGGAGGGTGAACTCCCCCTCATGCTCTGTAGAATTGCGAGTATAAGGGAGGGTGAGGGAGATGGGCCAGCCAAAGTAAGCTGTGATGTGTTTGTAGTGTAAACTTACACCGCTCTGACACACTGCTTTGTCACTTACAAATGACCCAAAAATCACTTTTACCGGGTTAAGCTGCTGCCAGAGTAAAGAAAAAAAAGAAAAAACAGCTCAGGCTAACATCAGCAACTCAGAGTGGATACTGAGCAGGATACTGTGCAGAGCACAGTTTTTCAGCTACACATACCATATGTACACAGATTTAACCATTAGAGCAGGACACCAAACACAACAGCTTTAAAAAATGTTATCTTATTTAATCAATCTGTGGTTAAATATGTGTTCGACTGGTTTTTGAATGTGTGATAATGGCCTGTCCAGTTGCTCTTTATATTCATTCTAGATTAACTATATTATTCATCTTAACTTTTTAAGGGAATGTGGACAAAATAATAAAAAAAATTGTATGTGAAAAAGTGTAAATGTCATATGATAAAATAAATAAGAATTAAAAGGGACGAGTGTCCCTGTTCAATGGCCTAAATAAACAGAGTAGCAAAGATGATGAAGGTTTACTTCACATATTAGAAATTCATCACACGAACAAAAGACTAAATTGCACAAATTTCATCAACACAATTCAAAACAAAAGCTCTGTCAGAACAATGCTTGACCATAGACAAACTGTTGAGTGCTATTTTTAAACCAATCATACTTAATAAATGAACTAAAGAAACAAGTTTCTGTAACATAAGAGCAACATTCCGAAGGTTTCTTGAATTTAGGTCAGCACATCATATTGGCATTAGAACCAGTTTTAACACAGGTTAAGTCATTGAGGGGCGACGCTGCATGCCAACGCCCAGCAGACAGAGAACAAAGACCTTGGCCAGGTTTCGACATCCTCACGTGAATGCCATTAGAGAAAGGAAAAGGCCTTAACTCTTTTTTACCCAGCGTCCCCACTTCCTCTACCTTCCCAGTCGGCCCAGTTGGCACTCATTGGGCTTCAGACGTATCTTTCCCCCCTCGAGGTCGCAGAGGAAGAGGCCTGCCTGACGCCCTGCGAGGAGGGGGGATTTACCATTCAACTACATATACATACGCCTCCACTCGTCCATATTTCTGAGCCCATCCTAGGAGGAAACCGACAAGAGAAGAATAGGCTTTTTACGTAGAGGCCATATCCTGTCTCTGCAGCAGCATGCACGTGCAAAATGTCATGGCTAAAACACAGTCATATATTAGCATGTGAGCACACAGACACAAACAAACTTGCGCGTGCACAGACACACACACACACACCTTCCTTAGTATGTGTGTGTGTGTGTGTGTGTGTGTGTGTGTGTGTGTGTGTTTCCTCCCTTGTGTGCATTGGGTATCCGCTGTATAACAGACCTGTCAGCAGAAATCTGCGAGCAGTGAGACGGATGCAGCCGCTCGGTTCTCACACTGTAAAAAGAAAAAAAGAAAATGTTTATCCATTCTCTACCTGAGCGTGGCTGAAATCAGCTTCACTCACAGTTCAACCAGCTAAACCAACACAAAGACACACTCACTGGCCCAGATAAATATACTCTACAGACTACACAGTGTCATGAAAGTTTTTTTTTTCTTTTTCCCGGACAATGTTTTTGAAAGCTTTTGACCATGGGAAGCTGGGATTTAATTGCATTTGATCATTATATTCAGCATTCAACATTTGTAACTTACACATGTTAAAAATGCCCTAAGTTAATTAATTGGAGATCTGTTATCACCTTTAGTTGGCAGACACATTGCCATTTCGAGTGGCAGCCTAATCAAGTCGATTCCTACACTCCTAATGGTTAGGCCACTGCATTGCATAATGGTATTGCTGCATTATGGTGTGAGTTTAGGTGAGAATGGGTGAAATAGCAGCAACATGTTGTCAAAAGTACTGAGATTTTATTTTAAATCGTTATAATTTTAATTTGTTGTGACCACGGTTTCAGTTCAGCTGTTTATGAAAAGAACATGTAGTCTTAGGATGTGTGTAAAAGCATTACTCTAACCCCTCTTCTCCATCATCCTCTTCCTCCCTACAGCAGATCTCCCAGCTCCTCTCTCTCCTGCGTCAGGGTCAGCTGCAGCCCAAGCCTAACTTCAGGGGGAACAAATACTCTCATCGCAACGGCAGGTCAGTCTCACTCCTTCTCAAACAAAACCACAACAAAGCTGACCCACAAGTACTTGATGCAAGGCCCTTTCTTTGATTTTCTTTATTTTCTGTCTGTTCCAAGCTTTCACTTTAAACAACATTTCTTTGTTTTTTTCAGTTTCTTTTCTTTTTCATAAATTCTCCCCAAAACTGATAGTCTAGCATTGACCAATATCCAGTATATTTGCTGGAATTCAAATTGTCACATATGTTTTGGTATGTACAAAGTAATGCCAATTGTTTGTAACTACTGTATGTGTAAAAAAGGATGGACAGAAATTTTTGGACAGAATTTTTTTTTTTTTATAATCTGATGCAAATAAAACAACTTTTGAGACATGTTGCTTTGGATGCTCAGTTATGAAGCTAATAGCATGGCAGGATTATAGATTATGTGTGTCATTGGGCTTTGCCGTTGAAATATGTTTTACCTTTTGGCTAAAGCTTTATGTGTGGAGGACCTCCCACTGTCTGTCGCCTGTGGGTTTCAAAATGAAAATGATAATACAACAGAGAAGTTGGGTTTAGTTTGAGGCCTCTTGTTGTTTCTCTCCTTTCGCTGCCAAATCACTTCATGATGTTGATGTCTTGAAGATATGATGCAAAAGTGAACATGGCAGATATTTAGTTTCCTTGCAGAAAGCACTCAAATGTCCGTCATTTGAACATTTAAAGAGATATATTATACATCATACAATATTTGTGGCTCTAGTGCAAAACTGCAGGTCACATCCTGGACATCTCTGTTGATGGGTCAATACAGTACCACAGGTCACTACACACAACCACAGTCTCTTCCTGCTGACCTTGTAAATTACTTGCAGCTTGACTTTCAAACAGACAAAGAATCTTGATGCAGCTTCTGTCTTCTTCTCTCTTTCATCACTTTCTTCATCACCGGTGGTTTGTAGCTGAGCCAGCTGGCTCCAGGTTTCAGACTGTGATCACTGCTGGCCTCTCTGATCAAACCAGGCTGCCTCCGATAGCAGGACAGACATGTGTTAAAGGGGAATGCCACCTATTTTAAGGACTCACAGATGTGTTTTTTCCTAAACCATGGCTGTCTGGTGTGTTTTTTTTTGTTGTAAAATTGGGCCTCTCTGCAGGAATTCTAGGTCATCACCGACCAGGCGGGTCTTTGTGTGTGTGATTATTGTGTGGCCGCCTTGTGTTATTTGCATGGGATGTTATCAAGGTAAACCCAGTGCTCAGTTGTGCATGATAGCCCAAACTGTGTTGCACCACTTTTCAAATAGGAGGTTAAACATGTCATCAGATTTGATTATTACAGTAACAGGACAAACATCACCTGATACAGTTGGACCATAATATACCTTTTATAGGGAAACCCCTTGCTTTTCGTTGAGTTGGTGCCAGACAGAAGTCGTAGCTGATAAATGTCTTCCTCAGTGGTCTGAGTGACTGAAATAACAGCAACAGACAAACAGGACACAATGTCCAACATTCAATGTCACAGGAAGAGTGTCTCATCTCTCTCTGTGTGTGTGTGTGTGTGTGTGTGTGTGTGTGTGTGTGTGTGTGTGTGTGTGTGTGTGTGTGTGTGTAAAGGCAGGTTACAGCAGCTCTATCTGAGTGACTCAGAGTTACTGACAGGAAGCAGCTACCTCAGCATCACCGTGGCGATGAGATTAGATCTGACATCACCTATAGACAAGGGGCAACTGTTTTACACTGATATACACACACTCACGCACATATGAGTGTATTCTTGGGGTCCTTTGCTGATCTTCCACTTCTACAGCCAAGCCTGTATATGATTAAACTTTGTAGGCGTCATTTGTAAAGATTTGGGGAGGTGCTGACAAACAATGGCTTTCTGAGATGGATCAGATCTGAAAAGGCTTGTAAGGTATTGTTTCAGTTAGTTAAGAAGACTTGTTTTGTCAATGCCAGTGTCTATGTCCTAATTATTTCCCGAACACTGACATGATATTGAAAGTCATTCAAACACATCCATGAAAAAGTCATGAAGTCACTTGAACTGAAATCAAGTGGAGATCAGATGTTAATCTTCAATACCGGAATAAAATGAGAATGTATGCTTCAGAGTGACTAACTCGTCTGCGATCCACCTTTTATCTGACTGGCACTTCCTGTCTGAGCCCGCCTGCAGCTACACAATCTGATGCCATAGCTCTACAGAGTTAGAAGTGGAATATGTGTGTGTGTGTGTGTGTGTATGAATGGATATGCCACCTCAGGCATTTTATCAGCATCTTATCTCCTTACACCAAACCTTAGGTCTGACCTTAGAGATTATAAACTGGAGTTCTGTCCGTTTTTTGGAGTTCAAAATCAAAAATATTTTAAGAAATGTTAAAATGTTCAGTAGACATTGTTTCCTTAATGTTACATTCATTGATTTAAGTTAGTTTGTGTACATTTTAGTCAGATTAATTCAGCAATGTATTTCGGTTTTTATTTTAAAAACTTTTGCATGGATAATTTTAGGTAGGTGGCAACATTTGTATTAAACCAAGTGTTACTTATCTAAAGGCACTTTCATTTCTTTTTTCATTTTCCCTGTATGTCTGTCTGAGACACACTTGACTTACCAATATTGGTCTCACCTTGTTGCCTGAAAAAATTTCCAACAAGAACTTTAATTCTAAATCAGTATTAAAGCAAATTGATTAAAACAAACAAGTACATTTGCCTATTCACTCTCTAGAGACTCTCACACCATGGAAAGCCAATTAGAGAGGAGTCTTGTGATTTGGACTGTCTTACTAAAGAGTCATGGAAATCTCAGTACTATCACTATAACTGTTGTCTGACAGTTGTATATGTTTGTGTGTCATGTGCAGATATGGAGGCCAGGACTGCTCTGATTGGCAGAGCACCAAAGACAGCGGACACGGCGAGAGCGAGGCTGGAGATGTGGACTGGGAACCAGGCAGAGACTCACCCATAGACCTACAGCTGGAGGAGGGGCTTCACAACCTGCTCAACAACCCCGGTACACACACACACACACACACACACACACACACACACACACACACACACACACACACACGAAAACGGTGATCTGTTAGAGTCTCAAAATTGCAAGTTGCTGACAGACACCATCAGTAACTCCCGAGCTCCATCAAATAATGGATTTTTCATTAACGCTGTCACCATAAGAGCAGACACACATTTTTCAAATAGTTCTACTTTGTTTGTATTTACTGTCCTTCTATTCTATTCAATATCCCTTTGTAAACTGGCAGACCTATCACTGAGTTTAGCTGGGACCTCCTAGTGAAACTCTTTGATTCTTTAAGACAAAAGCGGCTGAACTTTTACCCCCATCAAACATACAGACTGGTCACTTACAATGGACACACGCTGACAAATATAGAAAACAGGAAGAATGCAGGAAATAACACAGTGGCAGGTTTTTACATCTACATCCACCCACATGCTCAACTCATCTGGGGTTTCTTATACAACTCATATTGTTTTGAAGATGCAAACTGTTGATAGACACATACTTTTCTTTGTTGTCAGAAATTATGTTTAAATGGTTGAAAATTCCTCAAGAATGATAAGAATTGTGTCAATAGAATAGAAAAAAATCGGTTTCCTTTTCAACAAACAGTGTAGTTTTACAAATGTACTTTATACAACAGCAATAGCAATAGTATCACTCAGAGAGAAAATATTAACTTCATTAATGTGTTAGTGTAGCATGTCAGAAATGAGCTTTTAGCAATTAGCTGATTATCATAATAATACAATATCATGGCGTTTTGAGCACATCATCGTTACTTAAGTCTTAGTTGCGTGGTACTGTGTTATCATAACAACAGAGTTCAAATTCAGATATAAGACTGAGAGGCATCTTTTTCTTTAAAAGTCTAAGAAGTTTAGCTGCCAAGCCACACTCACAGTTAAGGGTCACTGTTAAAGTGGGGATTCCACAGGGGTATGTGTAGTTCTGGCACTGGGTTTGTACAATCTCTGAGTGTGTACAGTGCGTGCTTGTGCTTGTGTGTTTCAAACCATTTATTCCTGGTATTGTGGTGGTCAGAGCCCTGGGGCGAGCTGAGGGGTTTACCACCTGATGATGGTAGAGCGAGCTTCACTATGACAAGAGAGAGAGAGAGACAAAGAGCGAGTGGGAGTATGTTGTGCAGTGTGTGTGATGCTTGAGTCACCTCTACCCTGCAGGCTGCATTATGAGTGTAACTCACACCAGATCCCTATGACAGCTTAGCGTGTGTGTGTGTGTGTGTGTGTGTGTGTGTGTGTAAGCTTTGATGACTCATGGCAGCAACACATTCCACTCTCTCCCTCTCTGTTATTTTTCTCACCTGTGAATGCGTCTTCTTGAAGAATGTCATGATGAATCATAAGCACGGCCCTTTGTTCAGGTCTGAAGATGG